>NC_142064.1:161698827-162014161 GCF_059756535.1 Pantherophis guttatus
GTCAGTTTAGATAGTTGGCATGAAGCAGTATCATCTTTGTCAATAATCTATATCTATATCAAAGATTCCAGGGTGTGCATAGTAATTATTAAGAATTAGTTTTGGCAACCTTTGAACTTGGCAAACAGATGTAAACTGGGGACTAATTATTTCTGTATTGTGCTGGTTGCACTGGAAGAGCTTCAGAGATGTCCTTCTCCAAGTGCCATCACTGTGGGAAGACAATGCCCACGTCTAAGAGAGAGGACAAGATGGCACCAATTTAGGGCATCCTCCCAGGGAATAAAGTATTAGATTGATGACAATCTTGCTTTCTGTTTGACGCAAATCAAAATGTTTCTTTTTGCATGGCACTTTAAAATACAAGACATTATTATTTTTCTTGGCTGATCTTTTATTGAGAAAAGGGCCAGGCAGACTGAGGATCTTGCTGAATATAAAATAGCAAATCAGGATGGTTATAAAGGGAATTATCATGTGATTGACCTGACTTTCTGATGGTTTTTTTTTGTTTTTTTTTTTTTTTTGGAGTGATCATTAAGAGAAGCCATTGTTTGTTGTGGGGCATTTTTGCCAAAAACCGGAAGTAAATGCCAATTTTCAGCAAAAATGTCATGAATCATGTTTTTGTTGTAATTTGCAGTCACGTGATCACAGGATGCTGCAAACAGCTGTAAAAGCAGGCTGGTTACCGAGCATCTTAAACAAGGTCACATGATGGGGGCAGTTGTTGGAACCACGTTGAATCCCACCCATCATAAGTCGAAGATTACCAGTGTGCATTAATTGTTGTCTTTCCCATAAATTGTTCCTCTTCTCATTGATTATTTTTCACAGACCTGTGACTCTTAACTCCACAAAAACATCCCAAATTTCTACCCTGCTAAGTTTCTACTATTTTACTAAGCGCTTAGAACATATGCAATAAGAAATCATCTTCATTAGATCATCTTTATTTTGCACATTAGCTCTCCCAGTAGATTATATATTTTAGTGTAATGCAATTGCGTTCCTCCCCTCCCACGCTTAAAAAAAGGCTCTTTAGCACCAGACATGCTTCTGCAGACAGTAAAGCAGAAATAGGAAGCTGAGAAAGAATTGAGGCGTTTTGTTGTGGCATTCGTGTTTCCTACTGATCGGATCTCTAGGAGATAATTTCTGGCAACTTAGAAGTGGTTTTCACTTGGGTTTCATGGCTATCTGTAATGGAGAAAACAGGTTTTGTTAATGAACAGTGATATTACTATTGCATTAACGAACATAAACTAATCACTAATGAAACAGCATAAAATGAACCACGGTGGCACAGGGGTTAGAGTGCAGTACTGCAGGCTACTTCTGCTGACTGCCAGCTGACTGCAATTTGTCAGTTCTAATCTCACCGGCTCAAGGTTGACTCAGCCTTCCATCTTTCTGAGGTGGGTAAAATGAGGACCCAGATAGTTTGAGGGCAATAGGCTGACTCTGTAAAACCGCTTGCAGAGGGCTGTAAAGCACTGTAAAGTGGTATATAAGTCTAAATGGCTTAGGACCTGGGTACTTGCGGGACCGCCTACTACCACCAATAGCCTCCCACCGGCCGGTACGCTCCGATAGAGAGGGGCTCCTCCAGGTGCCGTCAGCCAAACAATGCCGACTGGCGGCCCCCAGGGGGAGAGCCTTCTCTGTGGGGGCACCTACTATCTGGAACGAGCTCCCCCCAGAGATACGGAGGATCCCGGATCTGCGCACCTTCCGCCGCGCTTTAAAGACCTTACTATTTCACCAGGCGGGCCTGGCCTAATTTTCTCCCTCTTTTATAAAAGATTTTTAATTTTTAAATATCTTTTAGTATTTTATACATTCAATTTTAAATTGGTTTTAAAAGTTTGGGGTTTTAAATTTGTCGGGGCCAAAATTATTTAATTTGATTTTATCCTACTTTTAAATTTTGTATGTATGTGTTTTATTGTTTGGCTGTGCACCGCCCTGAGTCCTTCGGGAGTAGGGCGGTATAGAAATCAAATCAAATCAATCAAACAAACAAACAAATAAATAAATAAATAAATAAATAAATGCTATTGCTATAAAATGGCAGGGAGAGGAAACCATTGTAAAATCAATAGTTAATTCCACCAACTGTATTTCAGAGCTGCCCTGGTAACTTGGCAGCCCTACTTTTTGGTACACCTTATAATAATAGGGATGCTATGCTGTATCAAAATAGCAATTTGAAAACATAACCTGAGAGTGAAATAAGCATTCTTTTATGAAAGGCATTTGCTTTAAAGAGGAGAGAGATCATGCCAATAGCAAGTTTAATTGATACCTCCTGGATTGCCAGTATCCAGTATTGGATTTACTCAGTGGAGATTGGAAACATTCCTGTTGGCAATTCCTCTAGATTTCCAAGCTGCTTAGATCTCTATACATAAGTTTAAAGCTTTGGACAGGCTTGGTAAAGAGGATGCAGGAATAAATAAGTGATAATGAATCAGCTGTATAAATTTAAGTGAGAGAGAGATGAGAGAGATCCTAGAGAGATCATACACGGATAAAATAAGTAACGTGGTCAGAGGTGGGGGCATGGGATTTACTACCAAAAATAGGTAGGAAAAAAAAATAGCTAGGCATAAAATGTGCCCCACTATGATCATATCAGCCCCAGAAAGGCATGTGCTTACTGATGGCCACTTCTCTCCAGTATAAGTGCTGGCTCTGATGCCCGTATGAAACTGGACATCAACAGGCCTGCCTGCTGTGCTCACTATTGCTACTTCATATTGAAACAGGTCTGTTAAAGTGCCACTTGCTACAGACAGATTCTAATCTCCTCCTGTATCCCCTGCCATGCCTTGACTTCCTGACAGGGCTTGTTTCCCACTGATCTGTTCTCAGTTATGTTATTCAAGATCACTCCCCATTATGTGAATGCAAGAGTGTTGTGGGTCTCCCTGCCAAAACTGGTCGTTTATGAGGCACCTAAAAGATTCCATAAAAGTCAGTGCATCTCTTCAGCTCAATAGGATTGCCCATTTAGAAGGCTAACCAATATATTTCCAATAGGTTTAATGGGGAAAATAGGATAATACTGATTAGGGATAATAAGAATTCAGAACTGAGAAAGCTGCAGAATATTACATTACATTAATATAGTGAGCACCTCTATTCTTATTTATCCATCACATAGCTACTGAAACATTTATACAGACGCCTTTTTATCAGTCAAATTCTATCAATTAGGTTGGCAAATTCCCATCAGGTTTTAGGCAGAGTTTCTTCTAACACCATGATCTACTAAAACACTGCATACTTAGATGAGGTGCGTGTAACAAGTACCCTTCTAAGTCTATGCTCATCGTATGTTGGAAGACCTGAGGGCACCCAAGGTATGAAGTTGAGTAGTTCTATTGCTTACAGATCCGTGTCTTCTATAACATCAGGATTGTCCAAAGTCTGTTTCCTTCTTTGAACTGCATCCAGAATCTTTTTCCTGGGCCCCAGTGGAACGTTGATACTTTTCAGATCATTGTCTGAACACAACATCAGAGCTTCCAGATCTATCTTCTCCTTCTTAAGGATAGAAATAAACTCAACCATATTCAGAGAAGCCAGGAAGGTCTCCAGAGGGCTAGTGTCAGGTTCAATGTCATCATCCAGACCCAGTTCCATTTCATCCCAGGGCAAGTCCTCCAGATTCCTCTCCTGCAGGCTGTTGGCACTGCCAATACTATCGTTGAGACTTGGCGAGTGTTGAAGGTGGCTGTGAAGCTTAACACTCAACCTGTCTGTATTTCCTTCCCCCAAAATACTGGGATCACTTTGACCAATCCCAAATAGTCCACTACTGACATAGTTCCTCCGGAAAACCATGGTACCAAGGCCAGGCCGATTGAATAAAGAGTCATGGCCAGAATCAGTACTGACCTCAGAATGGGTGGAGTCCAGGTGCAAACCTGGATCACTTATGGCACGGGAGACAGTATCTTCATCAGACAGAAACATATCCCTAACATTTCGCCGGGTCCATTCCTTTGGGCTAACATAGGTGCCTTGTTTCACAAACATGACATCGTTGCCCAGCTGTAAACCAGACAAGGACCTCACACTTTTCCTCCCATCCTCATAAATTTTGAATGTCCCATCCACCTGTTTCTTTTTCTCTAGTTTCTTCTGGATTTTTGCCTTGCCCTTGGCTGTGCCCTGTATGGTGGCCTGAGAGTATGGCAAGGAATTCATCATGGACATGTGTTGAAGTCTCCTGCTCAATGTGCTACTGGAGTAGCTGGAGAAACTCATTGTGTCTGAACGGTCAGACATCTCTTTCTTGTATCGCTTCTCCATCCTTTCGTGGTGCTTTTTCTGCATCTTTACACAGTCCTTAATACGTTTCTCTGCATCCTTAAAGGCTTTGTCCTTCAACTTGCTCACCAGTTTAGGGTTGAGGCTGCTTTGCTTAGCAGCAATGGAGTCCAAGTAACGCACACACTCCATGTGACCCTTCATGGCTGCCATGTCCAGTGGTGTGTGGTAGTCATTGTCCAGACACCAGATATTGGCCCCAAAAGACACTAGGAAGGAGAGGCAATTCAGGTGGCCATTGGCTGCTGCCAGATGAAGAGGTGTGTTCCCCCAGATATCACATTTGTCTGGATCGCCCCTAAAATGGTGTGAGAAACAGATAGTAAGTTCTCAAAGAGGTTTGTAATCTCATTTGTAGATATTCTTTTAGACTTACAGAAATACATAAATAAATTTTACATAAGTTGGTTACTTTCCAAGTGTATGGACTTGAATTCCCATTCTCAACAAGAAAAGCTATGATGGCTGGAGAATTCTAGGAGTTAAAGTCCATAGCTCTGGAGAACACCCAGTTTGGAGAAGGCTGGCATAGACTACTAGCCTTTCCCTACTTTGTGCCTTCTGGGTGGATTAGGAGATCAAATCTCAGAATATTTAACCAACTGCCATCCTGGCTGGGAATTCTGAGTTTTTGTCCCATTTGAAGAGCATGTTGAAGAAGGCTAACAAATACAAATAATTTACATGATTGTTATTCATTGGTACTACTTTATCATCTTTATGCTGTTAAACTGTTAAGAGTATTTTTCAAGCAGTCTTTGAAGGAGGAAAGTCTCACTTGTTTAAGTGGTGCCCAACAGTAACATTTGTAACATAGCTTTATAAGCTGAGAAGTAAATACAGTATGTGAGAAAAGAGAAATACCGTATGCGTTTCACATTTAAATAAACAACTGAGCACACATAGCACACATATCAAGCCTCATAGTTATATATTCTGCCCTGCAAAAATAACACTTGGCAACTTTCATATTTACCGTACTTCATTTATTTTATTTGATATTCTGCTCATTCAGAAGCTTAAGGAACATACTTGGCCCATTTCCAATTCCCTATCTTATGCTTTTTCACTAAAATGTGAGAGAGTAACTCCAAGGTCTCCTTCAACCTTAAATTAAACAACTTTTCTACCAGCCTACCTGAAAAGATTGCTCTGCAGGTAAAATGGGGAAGAGAAAAAGAACTTAGATGCTTTTGGAGAAAAACATGGTAATCGTAGAGTCAGAATGAGGCTTTTGCAATGCTTCTTAGCGTCTTTGAAATTTCTAGGGCAAGACAGGAGGCATAGGATTCTCTCTTAGTGTGGATATTTGGGCACCTTTCCAATGTTAACAAGTGCTAAAGAGACTGTGCCATGAATTTCGACACAAATCTTGACATCTGAAACACATCCGTGACATTTCTCAGTCATTGATAATGTGGGGAAAACAAAGAGCCAAAAGAAGTGAAGTTGTCGTACAACTTGCTCTCTACATGGGGCTCCCCTTGAGGAGTACTCGGAAGCTCCAGCTGGTCCAGAATGCGGCCACGCGGGTAATTATGGGGCGACATGGAGCTCCCATGTGACACCTTGCCTGCGCAAGTTGCACTGGCTTCCGGTTGTCTTCCGGGTGCACTTCAAGGTATTGGTTCTCACCTTTAAAGTGCTCCATGGTTATTAGGTCCCGGTTATTTACGAGACCACCTTCTGCCACCGATAACCTCCCACCGGCCAATTCGCTCCCACAGAGAGGGCCTCCTCAGGGTGCCGTCGGTCAAGCAATGTCGACTGACGACCCCCAGGGGGAGAGCCTTCTCTGTGGGGGCACCCGCCCTCTGGAACGAGCTACCCCCAGGAATACAACTGATCCCGGACCTCCGTGCCTTCCATCGAGCTTTGAAGACCTTCCTATTTCAGCAAGCTGGGCTGGCTTAAAATTTTAATGGGTTATTTTAAGGGTAATGGGTTTTAATTTTTGGGAAACCAATTCAATTTAATTCTGTTTAAAATTATTTTAAATTTTATATTGTATGTATTTTAATTTTGGCTGTTCACCGCCCTGAGTCCTTTGGGAGAAGGGCAGCATACAAATTTAAACAATAAATAAATAAATAAATAAATAAATAAATAAATAAATAAATAAATAAACAAACAGAATGTAGGAGCAGAGTTTCTTTCTCTGCTGAGCACTTGGGAGGGACCTGCAACAAGTTCATTTGGGCTCCTTGCTTAGCCCACCCTCTCTCCCTTGCCTTGATACTGACCTATCAGTAGTGAGAAATTGAGGGAAAATATCAATATTTGATGAATTGCAGGCAAGGAATAAATTATTGATGGTATGTGGTTAAAGAGACCGTGAAACTGAAAATGCCAGAGCTACTAAGGTTTGGATACAGGACACACGAGGCTTTATGTTCTGAATAAATGCCTGTGTATTAAAATGAGCATACATGTCTCTGTGCAAGAAGAAAAATAGAATCAGATCATGCTCATTTTTCTCCTCTCTTCCCTTTTCCTGTTGCATTGTAACCCCTTGTATATTTCCTACAAATATAAATACACTGTACCACATTTATCCCAAATAGTGCTGGATTGAAAAAAATCTTGTCCGTGTTTTCTTTAATTCTTCATATTCAGTTGGGTGGAAAAGAAATGTTTTTCCCACTACTTATGGAGAACATTTTTTTTTTTAAATTTTTAAATATTTATTAACATAAACAGACGTAAAACACAAATACATACGAACACATATACATTAACACAGTACTAAAACAAAAATGAGATAAGTCTATCGACTAGCTCTTAAGAAACTCTCGCATCAGTGGTTAATTTCTATTTCCCTTATTTTTCCTTTATTTTACAGTTTTCAGATTAATTTGCTTTCACTTTGATATACCTTATACATTTTGAGCTATATCTTTCTACAGTCATGTTAACCATTTGTTTATACCATCATACAACTCTTCTCATGTGACTAGTTCTATGTTTCTTTATTTGAGTTCTCTTATGGAGAACATTTTGATAGAATCTTCCTGAGTGAGGTACTAGGTTACTAAAGTGTGCATGCGAGATCAGTCTGACTTGCTGTAGATTATTATCGTCCATTAATCTGCAACCTCCATGATTTTCCAGCCATCAATTAACTCTCAAAGGGAAAGTCATGATGGAATTCTTCCAATGTTAATTTTGTCCCCCAGAAGCATAGGTGGTTAAAGGAAGTTGCAGACTTCTGGAGGAAAAGTAACCTACACCAGCACCCACAGCATCACAATAAGCACCACAAAACGGGAAAGCACAGCAAGAGTGAAAAATAGAAGCTCCTTTTGAAGAAAAGACAACTTTTGTTGATTTTGGTAGCATTGATCTTTATAGTTCTGTTCTTCGCTGTAAAAGGGAAAAAAGGCAACAAAAATTATTGTTCCTCTGGAGCCTTCAGCAAATCATATTACACATATTATGTCACGATAGTCTTTTGAATTTGGGATCCACTATTATTAAGCAGGAAAATTATCAGCCACATGACCATTTAATTCATGCATCACTGTTAGCTCACTAAGTGAGGTCATCTGTGCAGAGGAAGAAAATGAGTTTACCATAATCAGTGAAGCACAGGGAAGTTGTTTACTTGACCATAAGCACTGACCTCTGGACCTGTGTGCTCAAATATCCTACGAGGTTCCTTAGAGTCATGGGGTAGGCAATAAATGCAAATTAAATAAAAAGAAACACATATGCATATTTGTGCCATGTGCCTCGAGTGATAGTGTATGGATGCTGATTTTGCTTAGGTACCTCTTAATTCTAATTAATTCTTAAACTTGCCAGTCTGGAAATGCTAAGAATAGGCTGGGAATATCCAGGGCCAATTAATGTTCCCACAGGCCAACCAGGAGGAAATGGAGAAACAATCATTCAGTCAGTGCCCCATACCTTGAATTATGACAGTTCCTTGAGTTAGGAAAATCCTGTCATCCCTGCTGTGGCAGGATTTGGGAGGGGGGTGAGTGGAGGGAATACAAATTGCTAACCAATAACATTACAATAACATCACATCTACTGACTTCTGTATCTGCTGCATGAATTTGCCAACTTGTTGTTAAAAAAAATATCTGATGCTAGTACTAAGGAGCAGCTGCCTGCCTAAAGACATCATTTTTCCTAAGTAGAAATTCCCACAAAATCTGGGGTAATGGCATGGTTAGATGCTTTTCCCAATAGCTAAAAACCTGGCCATAGGTTGCTATACACTAGTACCCTGTTTCCCCAAAATAAGACATCCCCTGATAATAAGCCCAATCGGGCTTTGAGCACATGGCAATAAGGCCAAGCGCTTATTTCAGGGTTCAAAAAAATATAAACCAGGTCTTATTTTTGGGGAAACATGGTATCTATGTCTATGGAGTAGGTGAAGGAAGGCTTATTTAAACCCAGGGAGCTAAGGGTTAGGGTATATAATTATACTGTACCCTATAAATAGCTGGGTGCTCCTGGCCTAAATCAGCAGAGAAATTCAAGCTGAGCATTTTTATACAGTAGATTGACAAATTGACCAGAAAGTAACCAGAGGAGTTTAGGTAGGACTAGTCTAGACTTCACAGTAACCCTATCTCTGAAGCTACTCTGAAGTCTATAGAGGGCTCTGGGAGAAGGATGAGAAAATGGGGAAACAGCCAATCCCTTTGGACTCCAGCTGCTGAAAGAGAACAACATAGAGATAGTGTTGGGCTGCTGGTGCCTCTTCTGCAGACATACTGCATCTGGAGAGTCCCTTTCTTGAGATCATAATCTGATCTGCATTACTTATTATTTAACTCTATTAAAACATGCAGTCAAAAATCATGCAATAAAAAAAGATTACACATACAATGCCATTCCATATTGCAGGGGTAATATACCTGAGGACCTCTCTCCCTTATTTTATGGGACTATAACCCCCCCCACCCCCATCCCCCGTATTCCTTGCTACTGGCCCTATTGATCGGAATCAGAGTAAGAGTTAGAAGGGTCCTTGAAGGTTTTCTAGTCCAACCTCCTGCTCACGCAGGAAGCCCTATACCATTTCAGATCAGAGTGACAGTACAGGAGTTATGGTGCATTGATGTCCCAACCTTGTGCTTCATAATCCACTCAGGGTTATCCAAACAACTGTAGCATTTATTCCAGAAAACCCAAATGGCAACATAGGTAAATAGTGAAAATGAAAGTATTTGCCACTCTTTAATAAAACCTCAACATCTAGTGCCTAAGCAGGAAGACTACCTTACTTATCTGAAGAGATGAAAAGATTTTCTCTGCTTCTTTGAAATGTTTCCAAACTATTCCTTGAGACAGAGTGGTAATTCCCACCCACCCCTCAATCTTTGGGAGAAATCACTCTTCAGTGAGCTCAGCGGAAAGATAATTAATATTTGCTTCTGAATTAAAAACTGAGGCTTGGAGTGATGAAGGAGAGAGCTTATTGGTTTCTTTCCATCCAAAGAATTTTCAAATGCAAGGCCATAAATGGGACAAGTTTCAGTGTTACAGGGTAGATCACAATATCTTTCATCCTGACCTAGGACAAGGTTGGTATCGTCCACTTACACAACCTCCATTGCTGTCTGGTATGATGATATGCAGCATTTTAGCATCACCCCATATGCGTGGGCAAGGGGAATACAGAAAACAGAGAGCAAATTAGTCCCATATGGTTAAGGGAGTGGTAGAGGAAGCAACCTTCAGATCACCTTCCCACTTATTTCAGATCCTCATTTCTAGAGAAGCTCTAATAGACTCAACTAGTACATCAGGTTAAAGAAAATATAATTATGTGCAATTATTACATTGCAAAACAAACCGAACAAGGAATCAGCAAGTATTGGGAAACAATGGGAAAATACTGTTGTAAGAAAGTCCTGTACTACACTGGCTTACTGTATATTCCAGTCAATGAGAACATCTGTTTAATAAAATAATAAGAGTATTATAGCAATACAGTGTATGCTACTATGTTAAGGTTATTTCTTACCACAGACAATATGATACAATCCAATAAATTAGGCCATGGTTATTTCTATACATGGTATCTACATAGCAAAATGTAAACAGATCACACATTTCTCCAATTTTCAAAGAAATGGGGTTACTCGGTTCTTCACATTCAATCACAAAAGGTACTTTGGAGTGTATATTGGTGAAAATATGGCACTTGTTACAATTTGGAAAGAATATGTACTGGATTTGAATATCATTTGCTCTCTTTGTAGGAAGATGCATAAACTTATGGTGAAATCCATGGTCCGTTTATATTGCATGCAAAGGAAAATTAAACACCCATGGGAAGAAATGATTGAAAGGACAAAATGATACTGATGTATAAGATAATACGACAGGCATCTTGTTTCCCAGGCAGCAGCAAAAGATAGTCATGTCATCCTGAGAAAAGATGCAGCTGCTTCAAGGAGTTGCAAAGCAGTGTTATGTACATATCCTCACCAACCCCAAAGCATTTTCTCCAATTTATTTCTTAATTGCCACACAGTACTAAAAAAAACTCAAATTCTTCTGTGATTCTCAGGTGTCATTGTCGCACCCTTTTCCTTCTTATACAGAGGAAGTTGTACTCCAAATCTATTAACACCCACTCCTATCAGTATCAGGGTGTGTCTTATGTCTGGATTGTCTATATATAACATATTATCTATACATCAGTATCACTTTTGTCCTTTGAATCGTTTCTTCCATCAGTATTTAATTTTCCTTTGCCTGCAATATAAACATACCATAGATTTCCTCATAAGTTTTGCATCCTCCTAGAAAGAGAGCAAATGATATTCAAATCCAGTACATATTCTTTCCAAATTGTAACAAGTGCCATATTTTCACCAATATACACTCCAAAGTACCTTTTGTGATTGAATGTGAAGAGCTGTGTAACTCCATTTCTTTGAAAATTGGAGAAATGTGTGATCTGTTTACATTTTGCTATGTAGATACAAAGAGAGCAAATTAGAATCAAACCCTATACATATTCTTTCCAAATTGTGTCCTTTGACAGATTATATCTGAAGTACTGAATGTCCCAACTTTCATTCAGGAATAACTCAAGAGGAGCTGAAGAGCTCTCTATTTGAGAGAGAATGAGGTTGCCAATAAAAGAGGCTGTCTTTTCTCTGTCATCTCTTGAAGCACTTCCTGGCTGACCTCCGCTAATCATCAGCTTTGGCATCTCCTATCACAGACACCCCACTGAAGAGGCTGTCAAAGGCCTGCAGTGAAGAACAGAGATCTTGCCCAGCAAATGCTGACTCACCTCCCTTTTTCCAGCCATCTCATTAATTCTTCTTTTGCCCCTCATTAGAGCACCGATAGGAGGAGAGATGCTTTTTGTGAAGCTAATGAACTAGGCAGAATCCTGCCTCCCTCTAGTACATGGGCTGAATGAAAAACAACTGTGGATTTTACATACACAAACCATCCATCTGTTATGTAATGTAGGGCAGGAATATTGCATGCTATTTCTTACCTGTAAGGCAAGGGCTCTGAACATACAGTTGAGCCACCATGATTAAACTACAGAACAACAGAGCTACCAGCTGAGGCCTTCACCCATTCTTGAAAGGGTGTCTCCCAGCATGAAATGTGTTGCCCTTGTTCCCAATCCCTATCCTCTATACCAGTGGTGGGTTTCAAATTTTTTTACTATCGGTTCTGTGGGCGTGGCATGGTGGGCGTGGCATGGCATGGCTTGCTGGGTGTGACAGGGGAAGGATGCTATAAAATCTCCATTCCCTCCCCAATCTAGGAGAATGGCGAAGGTTGTTGAGAGCGCGACAGTTTCCACAATTCCTGGAGGAAACGTCTTATCTAGATCCGTTCCAGTCAGGTTTCAGGCCTGGGCACAGCACGGAAACGGTATTGGTCGCATTGGTAGATGATCTCTGGAGGGCGCGGGACAGGGGTTGCTCCTCTGTTCTAGCCTTGTTAGATCTCTCAGCGGCTTTTGATACCATCGACCATGGTATCATGCTGCACCGGTTGGAGGAGTTGGGGATGGGGGGCACGGTATTACAGTGGTTCTCCTCCTTTCTCTCAGACCGGTCGCAGTTCGTGTTGGCAGGGGGGCAAAGGTCGACCTCGAGGCCTCTCATTTGTGGAGTGCCTCAGGGGTCGGTCCTCTCGCCCCTTCTGTTCAACATTTATGTGAAGCCGCTGGGTGAGATCATCTGTGGCTTTGGGGTGAAGTACCATCAGTACGCTGATGACACCCAGCTGTACATCTCCACCCCAGGCCACCCCAATGATGCCCTTGAAGTGATGTCCCAGTGCCTGGAGGCTGTGCAGATCTGGATGGGGAGGAACAGGCTCAAGCTCAACCCTTCCAAGACTGAGTGGCTGTGGTTCCCGGCATCCCGATATAGTCAGTTGACTCCATCACTGACTATCGGGGGCGAGTCTTTGGCCCCCGCGGAGAGGGCGCGCAATCTGGGTGTCCTCCTGGATACGCAGCTGTCTTTAGAGGAACATCTGACAGCGGTAGCCAGGGGGACCTTTTGTCAGGTTCGCCTGATCCGCCAGTTGCGGCCCTTTCTTGATCGGGATTCCCTGTGCACAGTCACTCATGCCCTCATCACCTCGCGCCTGGACTACTGCAACACTCTCTACATGGGGCTCCCCTTGAGGAGCACCCGGAGGCTCCAACTGGTCCAGAATGTGGCCGCACGGGTAATTACATGAGCTGCCTGGCGCTCCCACATAACACCGCTCCTGCGTGAGCTGCACTGGCTCCCAGTGGTCTTCCGGGTGTGCTTCAAGGTGTTGGTCACCACCTTTAAAGTGCTCCATGGCATAGGACCTAGTTATCTTCGAGACCGCCTGCTGCTACCGATGACCTCCCATCGACCTGTGCGCTCCCACAGAGAGGGCCTCCTCGGGGTGCCATCAGCCAAACAATGTAGGCTGGTGACCCCCAGGGGGAGGGCCTTCTCTATGGGGGCACCTACCCTCTGGAATCAGCTGCCCCCAGAGATAAGGAGAATCCAAAACCTCGGTGCCTTCCGCCGTGCCCTTAAAACTTTCTTTTTCCAGCAAGCCAGGCTGGCTTAACATAACATTTTTTTAAAAATATTTTTAACTGGTTTGTCATTTTAAATTGGGGGCAAATTAATATATATCCTTTTAATTGTTTTTAATGTTTGTATTATATGTTTTTAGCTGGATGTACACCGCCCTGAGTCCCTCGGGAGAAGGTGCGGTATATAAATTCGAAATAAAATAAAATAAAATAAAATAAAATAAATAAAAATGTTACTGCAAAATCCCCATTTCTTCCCGATCAGCTGGGACTTGGGAGGCAGAGAATAGATGGGGGTGGGGCCAATCAGAATTTTTACTACTGGTTCTCCGAACTACTCAAAATTTCCGCTACCGGTTCTCCAGAACTGGTCAGAACCTGCTGAAACCCATCTCTGCTCTCTACCACTTTGCTTCAACTCACTGGTGAAAGGTGGCAAAACCTGCCATATTTTGCACATCTGGTGGCTGACCTTGGATGGTGTCAGAGTACCAGCGAACACATTTCAATAATGCTAAAGTTAAGGATGACTTAACTCCATCTTGCTTATAGGCTGGGGATGAAGTAGAAGCAAGATCATGGGAGCTATGGCAGAAAAATGATGTTGCCAAAATATGTTTGTGCAAGTGCAGACCTGGCCTTGAAGAAGAAACCAGATTGATAGATCCATGTGGTTTCTCACTAGCTCCGTACCCATAGTACATTCGCTGCTTGTTTTTGACTCAGAAAAATCCCTAAAAATTCTGTAAAGGGCAAAAGCACTCTGAATAATTGAGCCCACAGCTCTCTGAATCGCAGGTCATATTCTCTTCAAATTTCATCTTTGACCACACAGAAAATGAAACTGTTGTTAATTAGAAAGGGGAACAATGATTGATGTTGAACTTCAATGCTTTGGCTTTTCTTAAGATAGTAAATCTTTCTCCCTCTCTCTTGCAAATTCTTTGTTTATTTCAATTAAGTTCCTGTAAATATTTCTTCTCCCCCAATAAAACACAACCAATGATGGAAGCTTATTTTAAAACATCAGGACTATCTATCATTTCCTAATAAGATTCTTCACCAAAAGGGCAGGAGCATTTTTAGTACTGTATTCTTCAACAGACAGCAAGCGGGGTTTTTTTCAGTTCATTAAACACTAGCCAGGCCAGATTCTTTGCTGGGAATATTTACTCCAGCTTGTGTGTACTAAGAGCATCTTTCTGCAGAAACCAACGTCTATACCTTTTACATCAGAGCAGAATTATATGGATTTCTGAGTTTCCACCTCATCCTATGGCTTTTGGCTGTGTTTTTAAAGCAAGAGATATGAATTCCAGCAAGAAAGAAAAAAAATACTAGTTTACCCAGTTGTGACACTTAAAGAGAATTCTGTTATTTGATTTGGTCCAATACATGCATATTTAAAAACTGGGGGGGGGGGGGGGTCCTGAATCCAGCAAAATTCAGAAATACAAGAACACAAGAAAATATATAAATGGAAAAACAAGGGACATAGGGCCTGCACATCCGAGATAGTTTTCATACTTGGCAGTCAGGAGAAACATCGATTTCTTATAAGCATGTGTGTTATAATATCAGTCATGATATTATAACTGTTCTCCAAAGCACCTGAGGGCAGGACAAGAAGCAATGGGTGGAAACTAATCAAGGAGAGAAGCAACTTAGAACTAAGGAGAAATTTCCTGACAGTTAGAACAATTAATCAGTGGAACAACTTGCCTTCAGAAGTTGCGAATGCTCCAACAGTGGAAGTTTTTAAGGAGATGTTGGATAACCATCTGAAGACTATGTCTTGCTCTGATTTGTAATTGCAAGCCAGGTGCCAAGCAGCCAGATCACAATCATATGATCATGGGGATGCTGCAAAGGCCATAACTTCACGGACTGTTCATAAATCCCCCTTATTCAGTTGCTGAACAAGTGGCTATAACTCGAGGACTACCCATACCATAATAAGTAATCCAGCTCTTTTACCTCTTGTAAAGCTCAGCTTTTGGGTCCTACCTTAAGAAGCACAACCTAAGAAGACGCTCCAATAATTCTGTTACCTTCCAGAGAATTTTTCTCCTCCCTTCTTTACTTTTTCAATAGTTAATATAAACACTGATTATATTAAAGAAAATTAATGCATACAATGCATTCAGAAAGTATTCAGACCTTCACTTTTGTCAATTTCGTTATGCTGCAGTCTGATTCTATAGTTCTTGAAATTCATTTTTTTCTCATTTACTCAGTATACCCCATAATGACAAAGTGAAAACAAAATTTTAGAAATGTCCAAATTTATTAAAAAGAAAAAACTGAAATATCTCATTGGCATAAGTATTCAGACTCTCTGAATACTTGAACACATGAAATTTAGCTTAGGTGCCTCCCATTTCTGTTGATTGTTGTTGACATGCTTCTACAGCTTGATTGGAGTCCACCTGTAGTAAATTAAAATGATTGGACATGATTCTTCAGTGCAAAACACATGGAAGCCCTCTTGGAGTTTGCAAAAAAGCACCTGAAGCACTCTCAGACTGTGGGGAACAAGATTCTCAGGTCTGATGAAACCAAGATTGAACTGTTTGGCCTCAATTCTAAATGTTATGTCTGGAGGAAACCAGGCACCGCTCATCACCAGCACAACATTATCCCAACAGCGAAGCATGGTAGTGGCAGAATCATGCTGTGCAGCTGTTTTATAGACATTTCTAAAATTCTGTTTTCACTTTACTCTTATGGGGTACTGAGTGTAGATTAATGAGGGGAAAAATGAATTTCAACAACTGTAGAAGCAGGCTGCAGCATAACAAAATTGACAAAAGCAAAGGGAGTCTGAATACTTTCAGATATGCACTGTATATCCAAACTGGCTTTGATCCCAACTCTCTGACAATCCTAATCAACCCACTTCCTTCAATGGACATTGGAAAGGAGATGCTTAAGATGCTAAACGGAGTCCTGCATTGGGCAGGGGATTAGAATAGATGCTATTTAAAATCCTTCTGAGCCTTGACTTTCAGCCTATGAAATATTTCTTCAGACTGTAATGAAAATGAAGGCTCAGAACAGTTTCTTCCCCTCAGTTAAGATATGCACTTCTTCAGCCAATCCATGAACAGCAAAAGAGAGTACTGAGGAGCTCACCCCATCTGAATTTTCAGTAAAATCCAAGTGAAGTTCATTGCAAAAAAAAAAAAAAATGGATGTGTTGGAGACCATTCTAGACCAATGTAAGCAAAACATTCAGCTGTTAAAAGTTTGGACAGGGGTGAGGAGGAGAAATATCGAAGGAACTGATCCAAGTCAGAGCTTTTCTGCTTTCCAAGTGTCTCGAGACACATACCGTCAATATGTCTAGAACTTCATAGATGGGCACATCCTGAAACCCTGCCCTTCCTGAACAACTATGAACTCAGGGCATCTCACCTGCCACCAGGTACAAATGAAAGCTGCTGTCACTTCAGTGGCCTGCTAGGTTCAGTGGATTTGATACCCAGAAAGAAGGGACGAACGAAGCTTTCCCTCCCAAGGCCTGGGTGAAAACAAAAACAGAACAGTGCAAAACATCAGACTTACCCTCTGCTAACTATCAGCCTTAAGGCATCCAAGTTGCCATGGTAGGCAGCCCACAGGGTTGGGGTCATGCCATCTTCATCAGGGGAATTTAAGTCCTTCTTGGTGGCTTCTTTCAGCAGGTCCAGATAGCCATCTCTGGCTGCACGGTGGTACTGGTCATTCATGGTGTAGCCTTAAAGCTTGTCCATGTCACTGGGAGAGTGAACGGCACGGAGATGGCAACAGAGTTCTAGGAAAGCAGCTGTCAGAGAGGAGGGAGCTCCGTTGCCAAGATACTTGAGATTCCCTGCCCGGAGAGGGCAGAAACTCCTCATATTGAAGGCATATTATTTGCTGTGGATTCCCCTGGGTCCTAAAAAATTCCTGCCTTTGCCTTAGCAAGCCCCTCGCAGAAGGCATGTCTCCTTTGGGTCATTTAACTGGTGGGAATATCTGCTTGGGAATGTGCTGTTGGAAACCTTGGCTTGAATTACTAAAGCAACAGTTGCTAAATCAAGAGTGTAGCACTTCAGAATGCTTAGACTCATCCAGGCTCAGGATTCAAGTTTTATTCCAGAGTTGCTCTGTCCCATCCAAAGAATTCTGGCGGAGAGAGTGAAAATATTCAGAAATTTATCTCCTTCTACATGGATCCTCCCAGGGGTGAAATCCAGCAGGTTCTGACAGGTTCTAGAGAACAGGTAGTGGAAATTTTGAATACTTTGGAGAACCGGCAAATGCCATCTCTGGCTGGCCCCAGAGTGGGGAGGGAATGGAGATTTTACAGTATCCTTCCCCTGGAGTGGGGTGGGAATGGAGATTTTGCAGTATCCTTCCCCTGCCACGCCTACCAAGACATGCCCATGGAACCGGTAGGGAAAAAATTTAGATTTCACCTCTGGATCCTTCCTATGTTTATTCACCAATTCTTCCATCCTTTTTTTTTTCCTTTAGGGGGAATGAGAGATACACAATTATTACACAATTACTTTAGACTTTAAACTCTCTTATCCCTTATGTAGTACCCACTGCTGGCCAGTGATTTGTGGGGGTGGGGGGGGCGTGCGTGAGTCCACAGGCCTTCAAGTCAGTGTTGACTCCTGGTGATTGCATGGACAAGTCCCCACAGTTTTCTTGGCAAGAATTTCCAGAAATGTTTTTCCACTGCCTCCTTCCTAGGGCTCAGAAAGAGGAACTGGCCCAAAGTCACCCAGTTGGTTTGGTGTC
The DNA here is from genome assembly GCF_059756535.1 of Pantherophis guttatus. Taxonomy (NCBI): domain Eukaryota; kingdom Metazoa; phylum Chordata; class Lepidosauria; order Squamata; family Colubridae; genus Pantherophis; species Pantherophis guttatus. Next base: position 161,716,973 of record NC_142064.1, read on the forward strand.
CAAGGCAAGAGTAAAACTCTCAGTTGCTGGGTTTCTACCCTGATGCACCTTAAACACTATACCATACTGACTCTCTGCCTAGCAAAAGATTAATTATATGACAGACCAGCGTTATGAAGTTATTTAGAGAATGGATCCAGTTGAGAGTCTGATACTGGGCACCTGGCTATACAACAGCAGGCATGAGCTCATCTCCAACAGATGCATGGCAGGCCACCATCTTTGCACACGGGCTACTAAAAGCAGTCTAATCTCTAGTAGCATGTCAATGCACTGATGATAGACTAGAAGAGAATGGGAACAATACAGATACACACATCTGCATGGAACTATAATTTATATTTCACCTGTATGCTCAGAAATGCGAAAAGTAAATAAATGTGTGGAACACAGATCTTTTATTGGTCACAGCTTTGCAGTGGTTTCAGATAAAATTAGACACAAAAGCATATCAGCTCTAAATTAACTAAGTTTCCCTTCCTTTACACCAATATAAATCAATCAGCCTGCATGAAATTTCTATCAGAGATATCATTTATTAAGCAATAACATATCTGGACTTGATACGAAAGGAAAAATATGCTACTATGCCAAGTTTGACTCCTGTTGATATACCGGTTGTACATAGATGCGTCCTGCCATACGCTTAATAAAAGATGTCTCCAAATAGCTTTCTTGGAACAAGATAGATATGATTAGCTTTCTTTGTCGATCTCTCAGTCTAGCCTATAGTCATACGGTCTCCCATCCATGCATTAACCAGGCAATCCTGCTTAGCTCTTGAGCTCAGAAAAGTTTGGGCAGATGCTGCTTGGTATTTACTATTTGGTAGCTTTCAGTTAATCTTCATTTGGGGTGGTGGGGAGCATCCAAGACATCTTTGTTGCATTCATGAACTCTTTTTTTTTTTTTTTGGTCTTTGCAGGTACAGTATATGCCTTCAAGTTAGTGTTGACTCCTGGCAACTGCCTGGATTGGTCCCTGTAGTTTTCTAGGCAAGATTCCCTTGTTTCTAGGGCTGAAGGAGAATGACTGGCCTAAGGTCACCTGGCTGGCTTCCTCGCCTAAGGCAGGACTATAACTCAGGGTTTTCCCTTTTCTTAAACACTACACTTCAGTTTGTTCATTTACAGAATCTTTACCTGTTAAATGCAAATTAATGAACTGAATTCCACACAAGAATGACAAGGCCCTTTTTGGAAGTAGTTGGTCCTCTATCGCCATCTGTTGTTGGAGAAGTAGAAAGAGTCTAATAGTACCTTTCCAGAGTACAGTAATATATTGCATTAGCTTGGGTTTTCCGGAATTACAGCTGATTTCATCAGATGTGTGTAAAATTTAAATTAATAGGGATGGGTCAGTGGGAGAAGGAAGGAAACGATTAGGTAGTTTTATAAATGAAGATTCATAGGATTAGATTACAAATATATTATCAATTAACGATTGCATTAAAAATCATTTGTTCAGACTTCCTGAGAGCCTGAAAGCTATTGTTGTATTTGTTCATCACTGCCCAATATCATCAGTGAAGTAATGCTATCTGCAGCTAAAATGTCTGCTCTAGTTGGAAAATAAAATTCATGGGAAACCTTTTATGAGAAATAAAATCCAAAGTCCACAATTGAGCAACAGCACACACAAAAATATGCAAACTTGAAACTCTTGTAGCATTTTGGCTTTTGACAAACTATTTATTTATAGGACATTTTCCTCATGATTGTTTTTAATATTATTAATTACCAGACGCATTATTTCTTCCAATAGTTTCTTCCTTTTTGAGTTAATGATATGTTAAAACAGGGGTGTCAAACACATGTCGTCATGGTGGTGTCACGTGACGTATCGAGACTTTTCCTCTTTGCTGAACCGGGCGTGGGCATGGCCAGCGCATGATACATCCAGCCCACGGGCCGGGAGTTTGACAGCTCTGTGTTAAAGACTAGCTAAGGAAACTTAACAATTTTTAATTTTTTTCCCTTTAAGATACAAAGGTGACATGACATTGATTAATGATCAGTCACTGTTCCTGACTTTTGCTGTAAAAATAACAAACTTCCAAGTAATCCAAGATGTGATGTTTTAACAAAAAAGAAACACTAGGCTTTCAAATGAAATAGCATACATTTACTTCCCAGCTGTAATTGTTCCTTGCACTAAAAAAGAATGGAAGGAAGACAATCCCTTTTTCAACACTGTCTCTTTAACAGTAGTGGGCCTTAGCAGATGATCACCATCATCATCATCTCAAACAGCTTCCGTTGGTGATTTGCACAGATCAAATTTTAATTGGATGGGAAACTTACAGGCTTCAAAAAATTGCCGGAACTAAGCTTGCAGCCTTTGTCACCATTGGCTGTGTGGTCCGAGAATGCTGGGAATCTGAAGGCTATAAATTCCCCAATGAGAGAGAGCAGCAAGCCAAGCCTTTTCTTCTGATAGACACAAACATCTTCCCCAATGCCTGATGGACCTCTCTGTCACTTTTCTAGGTTTACTGCTAGGCATATCTATGCTAACTTGGAATTTATATCCTTAGATTTACTTTCTGCCTTTTCTGTAAAAATTCAGGGCCTTTTCCCTAGGCATTCTTCCCATTGCACTTTTCTTTTGGAACAAATATGTAAGGTAGGCCAAAAGCCCATCCAGGAGCTTCGTGTCCAAGCAGGGACTTGAACCCAGAACTCTCTTTAATCTAGAATGTAATTATTAGGTCACAATGGTTGTTTATATAGCACACAAGCCTTTGCAATGTAATTTATTGAATTATCTAAGTTCGCTTAGTATTTAAACCCATTAATTATGCAATTACATTTTAGTCTAGAATATTCAAATGCAAACAATAGCTATTTGCAAAGGATGTTACCTTAACCTAACTCTGTTCAAAATTGTGGGGGCTCTTGAATGTTCATCCTCTTGTTGAATGTCACATCAGTTGGGAAGTGACCTGCTCCAGAGAAAAGCAGTGGCTGGTTTATATATAACATTGAACCAATATGAGGTTTATATTTGCTAAACAAAATGTATGAATTAGGTTCTATGCAATGGTGAAATTCAAATTTTTTTACTACCGGTTCTGTGGGCGTGGCTTGGTATGCATGGCAGGGGAAGAATACTGCAAAATCCCCATTCCCTCCCCATTCCTGGGGGAAGGATATTGCAAAAGTCTCCATTCCCACCCCACTCTGGGGCCAGCCAGAGGTGGCATTTGCTGGTTCTCCAAACTACTCAAAATTTCCGCTACCGGTTCTCCAGAACCTGTCAGAACCTGCTGGATTTCACCCCTGGTTCTATGGCTTAGTTAGCAAGTCATCGTGTAAAAGTCTGCCTTAATGTGGTTTCAGAAGTGGGGGAAAGGACACACATCTTTGACACCTCACAGAAAAAAGTCCAAGGTTGTCCTTCAACATACAAACATCAGCATCTGAAGTTTTTGTTGCCTTAGACTTCTGCCTTTTAAAGAACATGGCATGCAGAAGTGTCACGTGAGAGAGACTTTTTTTTTTTAGGATTGACAGGTAGTTTCTAAATTAAGAACAATTGCTCATGTGGCTTTTTATAAATTTTTTGCACTTCTGCTTTTGTTGGCAGGCTTTTTATGATGATTTCTTCCCATTTTCATATCAAGTAACCTTGATCCCCATATCTCTCACGTGGTGTTTTTTTTCTCCCTAAACCTAGTTCAGGCACAAAATGGGTCCTATAAGCCTTTCTGAGACATTTATGAAGCAATCCTGTCAACCTCACTAATGGTGTAAATCAAAAGACATCCGGACAAATATAAATTTCAGGGCTGTTGTGAACTGCGGCAAAAAGGAAGCTTGTGCAAAAGTGGTGAGAACAACAAGCCGACTTGAAGGCAGAAAGGTTGGTGGAATGATGCTCGGCTAAAACCGTGGTTCTCGTTCTGTCTGCCTAGTTATATAGAAGCTGAACTTAATATTAGTAAAGGGTCTAACTTTTATACTTGTTATTTTCATTTTGTGTTCCTCTCATTCCATGGGACTCATGTTTTATACAGCCCTAATTTTAAACCTAGCGATTTGGTACTACTAAGCCATGGTGACTGCAATAGGATTTACTTCTGAATGGACATGCATAGACTGGTGATGTATGGTGATGCAAATGAATGGTTCAGAACAGAAGTTTGAGTGGTTCCAGTGTAGAGGAAGGTGTTATCTACCTTTAAAGGAGAATATTTGTAGCTCAGAGTTGAAATGAGGGGTCCTTGGTGTTCTCTGAGCTTGCTTGTTTTCTTGCAGAAGTTTCATTACTCTAACTCGGTAACATAATCCATGCTAGTACTGATGATGTTACCTAGTTAGGATAATGACATGTCTGCAAGAAAACAAGCAAGCTCAGAGAGCACCAAGGACCCCTTATTATCTATCTTATTGGCTTGAATTGGAGGTTTGTTTTTCCTCAATGCAAGGATACCCTGAGATAAGTTTTGCTTTGATTCGGAGTAAGGAAGTATTTGCAAGATGGCATTTTGTCTGTGGTGATTTCTGTTCTTCTGGGAGCCATAGTCTCCAGTGCAAAACAGCTTGCCCCAATTCTTGCAGACTAGAAAAGGAATTAAGGGAGCTTCTGCCTAAGCACTTGGTGGATTTGTTATGTGTTAATAATGAGCCTGACTGAACAGCTGAGAAATAAGCCAGGCTTATCTGGAGCCACAAGCTCCAGAAGAGATGGTGGAAGCTCAGAGTTCGTTCCATCTTTTCATTGATGGATCATGATGTGGTTTGAATCGGGTTCAGAAAATGGAGACCTCAATTTTAAAAATTAATCAAATTGTTGGTCAACAAAAAGGATATCAAAAGGGAAATTGATTTGTAAGAGTTAGAGAAAGAGAATGTTAATCTCTGCAGGGCTTTTTAAATATAAATATATTTAAAAGAAGTCTCATCAAAATATTGTAAGTCATTACATCTATCATAACGAGATATGAACTATAAAATGGGCTTTTATTCAAATTGAAAGGATTATATAAGAAATGTATTGAGAAATCCTGACTCAGGTTGTATTTAAAAGACTGTAGACTTATATTTTGAAATTCAGCTTTCCATTCCATCTGCCTAATATCTAACCATTTTATCACCATTAGCCTAAACTTGAAGAAAACCTGGACTCTGGTATAAAAGAATATATTTTGTCCTGAAGTGTTCTCACATTCTCTCTTTCTCTGTTTTCCTTTATGCTGGCAGCCCTACATTAGTGTCGGTTAAACCATGACCGACGTGTCTTCAAGGAAAAACAGTGAGATCAAACGTGAAGATTCCATCATGGGCTCTGGCCAGAAGGATGACAAGAGCAGCTGTAGTCCTGATCATTTACCACCTGTTGGCCAACATATACATAGATTCTCCTCTATCTCTTTGCCGCACAGCCCCAAGGAAGTTTGGAAAAAAGGCGGGCGTGTTTTCTCTATCCTGCTAGCCATCAACCTGATACTACTAGCATGCACTCTTGTCAGTGGTGGGGCATTCAAAAACGTCAAACTGCATGACTACGATGCCTTTTTCATGCTCACCATTGTGATGCTGATTGCCATCATCTGGATGCTGTTCTATATCTTCAGTACCTCCAAGCGGCAGGCTGCCATCCCTTACAAAGACAATCATGCAGGCCCTATCTGGCTAAGAGGTAAGGAGATGCTGGTTAAAGCATACCTTTGATTTGATAAGAGGCAAAGCAAAGCACAGCCAATATTGTCATGCTGGAGGAGTGCTGGGTTTATCAGTGCATCAGTCCTACCTGTGTTTGTTTTTAAAAAAAATCTCAGTGGCTCCCATCACATTTATAAGATTCAAAATGTTAAATGCTTGTGAGTAAATGAGTACCGGGAAGGAAGCTGTGAATCAAATTGATCACAGCTCTGCAGAGTTAGACTTTAATTAGAGCTCACTAATGTTCAGGCAGCTCCTAAGCTAAGTCTTGGATCCAGTTCAAGCTTGATTGTGTCAGCTGAGATATGATTAAATATGGTATTCTGGACAAGCATACAAGGAGTATGGATTGAAAATTATAATATAAAAGTGAGCAGGCAGCTCAGGTATCTTGTCTGAGCAAAATGATAACAAGTGTACCATAAGTCTCTCAGGGCTCAGTGAAAACTTGGAAATGGTGCCTACTTCTGGAATAAATTAGCCCTAAGGATTTCAAAGACTTCTGCTGCTCCTAAACATTATTTGTAGAAAAGAAGGTTTAACCCTAACATTGAAGTTGGACACCACACTTGCTCAAGGGAAGATTTATAGACTAATCAATCAGTTTTACAAGTTTAGTAGTGCAATAAAATAGGGCTCGGGTTTTGGCAGAATTGGGGCATCGCTTGTCTTCTTTCCTGGGCTGAGGAAGATTTGTCATGGCTGTGAGCTCCATAGAACTAAATTAAAGAGTTTGGATTGTGTATTTATTTTGGGAAGATAATGACATTTGTTTCCTAAAACAGGTGGCTTGGTCTTGTTTGCAATCCTCACATTGGTGATGGATATATTCAAGACAGGATACTTCAGTTACTACCAGTGCATATCAGTCATCAAAATCATGTATCCAATTGTGCAGGCTGTGTTTGTAATTGTCCAGGTGAGTTTGTAACTGTTATGTATTTAAACATATTTATATGCAATCAAATGCCAATTGGTTGGGGGAGGCATATAGTAGGGAGAAAATAAAAGCTAGATAAAGCTTGAATAGACTCTAAATGGTAGGAGGGTGCTATTCAGTTTAAGAGGGTAGCTTGAATTGCAGTAATATTTTGTTCCTTAGAATAAGCATAGCAAAAGAATTGGTTTGTGAGCACCAATAATGACACACAAATTCGTGAAGCATTCCATATTATTTTAGGGGCGTGCATAAGCGCACCAACGTGTCTACCGCCCCTATCCTACTGTCCCCATTTATCCGTATCCATTTTCTGTATTCATAATCGTGTTTATACTTACATCTGTTATCTTATACATGCTTGACAAAATAAATAAATAAATATTTCAAGTATAATTAAATGTCAGGCACAAACAACCAGACCCACATGTACAGGATTTAAGCTAGCTACTTTATTAGATTCTGTCTATAATACAGGAATCTACCCAGTCTGGCAGCCTACTCCTGGAACAATTAGATAAGGCTTCAAGGAACTTGGGGGAAAGGGGGAAGGGGCTTCAGTTGCAGCCCTTTTGCAGTTGCACAGTGACTCCAGGCTAGCTCCATGCTTAATCCCTCTTCCCTGCCAGGTTGGGTGCTTCCCAACATTAAATAATCTATAATCTGGTTGTGAGATGTGGGAGCTAATGAAAATGTAACAAATCTTGAAATATATCAAAATGGCTGGGATCCCCGTGTTGTAATTACTAGCAATAAGTGTTTTAGAACTTGGATAGCAAAATCCTGCAAAATGTGTTCCAATAAGTCTAGGAAACTCAGAGGTGGGTTGCAGCAGGTTCTGACCAGTTCTAGAGAACCGGTAGCAAAAATATTGAGTAGTTCGGAGAACCGGTAGTAAAAATTCTGACTGGCCCCACCCCCATCTATTCTCTGCCTCCCAAGTCCCAGCTGATCGGGAGGAAATGGGGATTTTGCAGTAACCTTCCCCTGGAGTGGGGTGGGAATGAAGATTTTACAGTATCCTTCCCTTGCCATGCCCACCAAGCCACACCCACAGAACCGGTAGTAAAAAAATTTGAAACCCACCACTGAGAAAACTCTATCCTGGTCATGCCCAGGATAAAAAGATGCTATACAAAGCAAATTTAAAACTTACATTTTTTTTCTTTCTAGACTTATTTTCTGTGGGTCTCTGCCAAAGACTGTGTTCATGTACATTTGGATCTTACCAGGTGAGTATCAAGATCATTCAACAATGTGTCTTTCAATCTTATTAAGCTGCAGGTGTCACTGACTGAATGAAAAATAGGATGGATTTGGGCAGACAGAATCTCAGTGCATTATCTGTAGTAATATTAGGAATAGTGTCCAACAAAGAAGGTAAAAGACCTTTTCCAAGGATCATGTTGGATCTGGGAAGGATTTCTGGAGGAGTTGTCTTTTTCACTTTTCTGAATTTTTTTCCATTGGGTAATATGATGTAAAAAGATTAAATATCAAAGCTGGTGATAATTCTGAATAGAGTATTTTCTTGCTTTAGAGTAAAAGTGGGCAAACTTGGAGAGCCAAGTTTACCAAAGTGAGAGCCCCCAAATCCTTAATCCATGGGATAGTCATTTCGAAACAGGATGGGCAGCAAATAAATTTAATAAATAAATAAAAATAATAACACAGCCAGGATTTTCCTTTACATTTGTGGTAGTGTAATAGTTTTAACATGGTTTGTTAAAATTATACCAAACCTAATTTAGAGTTTAGTCTACTATGTTCATTTACTACAATGAACAATCACTTGCCAATTGCTACTCTGTAATATGTCATGGTTCACAGAATAATATGACAGGCCCTAAGGATGCTATATTAGCCAACTGAAAATGGTTTCTAACAAAAGGAAGAAGCTGTATGAGAAATATTTGCAACCAGAAGAGTTAAGCTCATTTTGGAATGTAATTAAATTATGAATATCCTTAAAGTATTTCAGTTAAGGTTGATCACTAGTGTTTATTTGCTCTGTCTCCGAAGGTAGGTTGGGTGTTTAGAATGAACAGAGCTTATTCATTAAACCGAAATTCTCCATTTTTCTATGATAGATGTGGACTGATGCTCATTTTAACCACCAATCTAGCAGTGTGGATGTCAGCTGTAACAGATGAATCAGTGCATAAGGCTGAATCTAAAAAACCAGATGGAAATATATCACACAGGATGGGTAAGTTGACTGGGAAACATAAGAATTATGATAAAATGAACCTAGAAGGCATTACTTTAAGGCAGAGGTCTACAATCTTTCCACCTTGGCAACCAGGCCCGGCGTGTGAGTGGCAGGAGCACGCATGCACATCTCCATCCACAGCTCCATCCACAAAACATGTGAGCACAATAGAACTTCACACATGCATGCATGCTTCCTCACCACTCACCCGCCACTCATGCGAGTGGAACCTTGCATGCGCATGCACATGCACACTTGCCCATCACTCGCGCAGCCCAGTTTCAACAGGCCGCAGCCTGATAGTGGACCAGGGGTTGGGGACCCCTGCTTTAAGGAAAACTGTCTTTCAGTGTTAGGAGGATTTGGTTGGGTTCTCTCTTCTCTTGCCTAGCATTGATCATTATCTGGGCGTCCTCCTGGACGCACGGCTGTCTTTAGAAGAACATATGATGGCCGTGGCCAGGGGGGCCTTTTATCAGGTTCGCCTGATCCGCCAGTTGTGGCCCTTTCTGGACCGCGACGCCTTGCGCACAGTCACTCATGCCCTTGTCACCTCCCGACTGGACTACTGCAATGCTCTCTACATGGAGCTCCCCTGGAAAAGCACCCGGAGGCTCCAACTGGTCCAGAATGCGGCTGCGCGGGTGGTTATGGGCGCAACTCGTTGTGCCCACGTGACACCCCTCCTGCGCGAGCTGCACTGGCTCCCAGTGGTCTTCCGGGTGCGATTCAAGGTGTTGGTTACCACCTTTAAAGCGCTCCATGGCATTGGACCTGGATACCTTCGAGACCATCTTCTGCCACCAGTAGCCTCCCACCGGCCAATTCGCTCCCACAGAGAGGGTCTCCTCAGGGTGCCATCGGCCAAATTATGTCGGCTGGCGACACCCAGGGGGAGGGCCTTCTCTGTGGGAGCCCCTGCCCTTTGGAATGAACTGCCCCCAGAAATTCGTAAAATCTCTGATCTCCGTGTATTTCGCTGTGCCCTCAAAACCATGTTGTTCCGCCAGGCTGGGCTATCAATGTAAAGATTTTAATTGGCTTTAAATGGGATTTTAAATTTGGGGTTTTATAAATTGGGCCTATTATTTAATAATTTTAATTATTTTTAAATTTTGTCTGTGTTTTTAATTAGGCTGTACACCGCCCTGAGTCCTTCGGGAGAAGGGCGGTATAGAAATAAAATAAATAAATAAAATAAATAAATCAAACAGGGACACAGTCCAACAGATAACAAATAATAGAGGCAGTAAATTTAAAAAAATAAAAATGTAGAGCTTGAACGCTTCGAGGCCTATCTCTTTCTCAACCTCAAATAAACACATATACAGGTAGTCCTCGACTTACGACACAATTGAGCACAACATTTCAATTGGTAAATGAGACATTTGTTAAGTGAGTTTTGTCTCATTTTACAACCTTTCTTGCCACAGTTGTTAAGTGAATCACCAGAGTTGCTAAATTAGTGACAAAGTTGTTAAGTGAATCTAGCTCCCCCATTGATTTTATTTATTTATTTATATTTTATTTTATTAAACTTGTATACCGCCCTCTCTCCCAAAGAACTCAGGGCGGCTCACAACAATAAAAACACATAAAATTCCATATACAAATATAAAACCAATAAAATCCCTTTAAAAAACCCCATCAGTCCAATCCGGCCAGGCCAAATAACCATGTTTTGAGGTCATGGCGGAAAGAGCGAAGGTCAGGGGCCATCCGGAGCTCCAGGGGGAGCTGATTCCACAAAGTGGGTATGCCCACAGAGAAGGCCTGCTCCCTGGGAGTCACCAGTTGACACTGGTCGATGGGACCCCGAGGAGGCCCTCCCTGTGAGAGCGCACCAGGCGACGGGGAGCTGTCGCTGGCCGCAGATGGTCCGCCAGGTACCCCGGGCCTAAGCCATTTTTTTTTGTCCATTTTTTTGCTGGACAGAAAGTTGCAAAAGAGGATCACATGACCCCGAGACAGTGCAACCATCATAAATGTGGACCTGTTGCCAAGTGTCCAAATTTTCATCACGTGAGCATGGGGATGCTGCAACGGTCATAAGTGTGAAAAATGGTCATAAGTCACGTCTTTCAGTGCCATTGTAATTTTGAATGGTCACTAAATGAATTGTTGTAAGTCGAGGACTACCTGTCCTTTATTTGTTCATCTTGTTATAATTAGCCATTTGGCTCCAGAGTGGGTGGCTAACATGTAAATAAATTCATTAAAGAATAAGATAAATATTATAAACCAATAAAAATATAATCAGCTGGCCCAAATACACTTCAAATCTCCAGACAATCTATATTACTGTACTTAAACTGTAAATCCACTTTCCTAAAAAGCCATATTTTTGTTGTTCTGGAGAGAGGTGAGAATGTGTGGGTCATACAGATTATTGATGGGGCAGTTGCAGAAAAGATTTCCAGGTCCATTCGTCCTTGATCTATTAAAGAAAAAGAATGCAGGACATCTCTTCATGAGTGAATTAAACCAGGCACATAGATAACCTCTATTTTGGTAAAAGATATAATTGTGGGCATAATGCATATCACAAGAATAATAGGTAAAGAAACATAGGTCAGTTTAATCCCCCTTGAAGGAGAGGAGGGATTGAAAGGTAATTCAAAAATCTCCTTCTGTTGAGTTTTGAAAGATCATAGTTGGCTCTGAGAGTAGACCTCTTATTTCAGTATCATTCAAAATTCTTGATCGATGTCATTTTCAATCAAAATTTTTTTAATCTTAAACTAATCTTGACAGGCTTTCCTTCTCTCTCTGCAGTTGATCTAAAAGAAAGCTCCTCTGACAACTGTGGTTGCAAAAGTAACATCTGCCAAATCTTCAAGAATGGTTACTTTTGGCTGTATCCTTTCAATATTGAGTACAGCCTTTTTGCTTCTGCCATGATCTATGTAATGTGGAAGAACGTTGGCCGCATCATGGACCACCATTCCAACCACATCCATCACCTCAAGTTTAAGCTTTTCAAGAGGACTTACTTTTTGGGTTTCATAATGGGACTCTTGATCATAGTGTCTGGCATAGCAATCCTGATTGTGTATGAAATCCAGATCAATTCAAAAAACAAAGCTAAAGTGAAGAATCAGGTGCTCACCATGTACTACACTTTCAATATTGTCTGCCTGAGCCTGATGTCGCTCATCTCTGTGGGTGGCTCCATTGTTTATAGATTTGACAAGAGAGACATGGACCGTGAGAAGAATCCAACTAGAACGCTTGACGTGGCCTTATTAATGGGTGCAGCCTTAGGGCAATATGCCATTTCCTATTACTCTATTGTGGCCACTGTGGCCAGTTCCCCAAGGGACACGATCAATGCCCTCAACTTGACCTACTCCTTGCTGATGATTGCCCAGCACACTTTCCAGAACATTTTCATAATTGAAGGCCTCCATCGGCAGCCCTTAAAAAGGGAAAGCAAAGTGGACCATCAGGAGAAGGACATTTATGGTCTCACTTTTGTCAACTTAAATGCTGTATCGCTTCGCGTCCCTGAAAATGGAAATGCTTTATCACCAACATCTCCAGGGCTAGCCATCCAGGCTCCTCATGAAATAACACGGTCCATCAGTGTCTCCAAGAAAGTGAGCTGGCGGAGGAGATTCTTAAAAGAAAGCTCATTATTCCTGCTCCTGTGTAATGTAATTGTAAGTAGGTCCATTTTATTTGAGCTAAAATTGGATTAGTCATCAATAGTATGTAGTTGAGTAGGATTCCTTTGTTCTTGTCAAATAGTAAAAGATAGAGCTAGCTTCAATCCTGTTATTTCACCAAAACACCTTCACACTGAAATATGAAGCTTTGCTGATCTTATTGAATTGTCTCAACTATAACTTCAACAAACATACACACACCCAATCTCTACCAAACATGCCCAAGAGTTGCAGCAAGTTGCAGCAAGGAACTAACAGCCAACTAACTAGACTGAGGAAAAACAAACTAGAAAATACAATTGACGTGGAGCTGCTACCACTACTTCAGTTCCCTTTTTTTCTTCTTCTTGGAAACCAAACATGTGACATTGTATTGTTTTCTTTACTATGCTTCACATCACTGGCAGATAACAAAGAGGAGAGGAAGAGAAGTATGAAACATCATGTGAAAGGTGATGCCTATATCCAAAAAAAAAAGGCCAAGGATCAGCTGAGCCATCCATTTCTTCCCGGCTTTCTTTAAAATAGCATTCTAAAGAGAGTAGCAGTTGTGCATAACTTAACTACTATCTTATAGTAAATAAATATTCTCTAGATTCTGTTTAATGGTGTTCAGTTTCCCAGATTTTATATTAAGAGAAACTAGTTCTGAGTATGCACTCCAGAAAGCGGAGTAAGTGCAAAGCTATCTCCCTCTCCTCCTCCAGCTGTTTTTCAACCGTTTAAAAGGTGTACAAATAAATACAAATGTGGAACCTTTTTTAAAATAAAAGGAGCTGCATAAGCAGCAAGAAGAGAGGCAGGACTAAGTAATAAACAACAATTAGGTGCGTTGTTCTGCACACATTGTAAATGAAAGGAAAAGCTGAATTTGTCTTGTGAAAGGCTGCCTTGCAGTTCTTGCTGCTTGTCATACATATTTTACTCAGGGGTGGGTTCTAAAAATTTTTACTACCGGTTCTGTGGGCGTGGCTTATTTTGTGGGCATGGCGTGGTGGGGGTAATGTGACTGGGTGGGCATGGCCAACTTTTTTTTTAAACTCTTAAAAGCATTTTTTCTACAACCTTAAGAGGTTGCAGAAAAAAATGCTTTTAGAAGCCTCTGACAATCAGGCAACTCAGCTGGGATCGCCAGAGGCTTTTAAAGGCATTTTTTTTTCCTACAACCTCTTCAGCAAAGAGGTTGATGAAAAAAATGCTTTTAGAAGCCTCTGACAATCCCAGCTGAGCTGCGCGATCATCAGAGGCTTTTTTTTTTTTACTTTTAAAAGCATTTTTTCGGCCGAAGAGATTGTAGAAAAAATGCTTTTAAAAGTAAAAAAAAAAAAAAGCCTCTGATGAGGTGGGTGGGGTAAGCGAGAGGCAACCGGGCTGGGGACCGGTTCGGGGGCGTGGTCAGACAATGTTATTACCAGTTCTCCGAACAACTACAAATTTTTACTACTGGTTCTTGCGAACCGGGAGCAACCCACCACTGACTTGACTGCACCAAAGTAGTTTGAATAAATTAATGATTTTTACATTTTGTGCAGTTGTATCCCAACTTTTCTCTAGAGAGCTCAAGACACATTATAATGGATCAGCCCTCATTTTTTTATCCTCACAATGCTGTAATACCGTTTCTGTGATGGAAAAGGAAATGGAAATATGCATCTAGCACTCATGAAGAATTCTGGGAAACTGACATGAAGGCGGGGGAATAGATTTGTGGCACTGCACAAGATTTAGGGGTCTTGTCCATTAGGCATAGATATTTGGGGTAAATCAAAATTAACAACATTCTAGGACAGTGTTTCTCAATCTTGCTGTTATTCTGAGCCACCCAGAGTTGCTCAAGAATTCAGTTCCCAGAATTCTGCAACCAGCAGTCCACACATTTTAAAGCCGCCAAGGTTGAGAAACGCTGTTCTAGGGTACTTCACACTCCTATGGATCATGGTCATTGCCTCAAAGAATTCAGTGACGCAGAGGCATGTCAGTTAAATGTTTATACTTAGATGTCATCGTTTCTGATGCTCTTAGGATCAGGCTGTCCTGTGTTTAATCTTGCATCGAGGTATCTCTTGCATCAAGAACTGTGCCTCGCTAGTCTCGTTTTTCCTTGTTTTTACTTGCTGACAGTGCTATTATCTTTTGTCTCTTTCCTGAACAGCTCTGGATTATGCCTGCGTTTGGAGCCCGGCCGCAATTTGATAATACCACAGAGCTTGAATTCTATGGCAACCCCATGTGGGCTGCTATTGTGGACATCTGCTTACCCTTCGGCATCTTCTACCGCATGCATGCTGTTGCTAGCTTAACAGAGGTCTACGTCATGTCCTAATGGAGAAATGAAGAACGTTTTAGAAGAGCCCACATTTCTTATACCATGGAGGACTTGAAAGCCTAAAGAGCTGCACTGAGGGGGTTGACTTCCTTTGGGCGCCAAGCCCAGTGATTTGATGGGCATTATCAAGAGAACTGACAATAGCCGAAACAAAATCCCCCTTTTTTTTCTATTTAAATGACTCCTTTTCTTGATAATCATCTTCAGTTATTTTTTGTTTTCTACCAGATATGCAGACATCAAGGACCCTATGTAGGCTTAGATTCACTCCTGGTCACTTTAAAGGACATTTTGACTTCAGTAGAGCAGTCTGAGGAGTCACAGCTTGAAAGAAGAATTTAGTGAATGTTGAAGACTGTTAAAAGTAACTGTGCCTTTGTGTCATTTGGATGGCTTCATAAGATTCCTTCCTGACCCTTCAATCCCTTTTCCAGTGATTTATGAAGGCCTCAGGAATACGAACCTGTTAAAGCTCATACATGATAAGAAGAATCCTGGAGCCGTTCTGGGTTTCGATGGGACTTCCTTGCTGTCCTGAATCAGGGCCTGAAGACTGTATGAGTCCACCTAAAGGGTTATTCTGTCAGGAGCGTAATAAGAAATGTTAGTTTTTAATGATAGTTTGATTTTTTTAATGAGCCTATTTTTATAAAATGTACATATTTATTGATTCTCATTGTGATAATTAAAAGGGAAATGAAGCCCCAGAGAACCACCATAAGGAAAACACTT
Source organism: Pantherophis guttatus (assembly GCF_059756535.1). Classification (NCBI taxonomy): domain Eukaryota; kingdom Metazoa; phylum Chordata; class Lepidosauria; order Squamata; family Colubridae; genus Pantherophis; species Pantherophis guttatus. The sequence goes on from NC_142064.1 coordinate 161,732,514, forward strand.
CCCTGCATGCCCAAGCTTAATCGTCTAGCAGTGTTTAACCGGCAGCCTGCCAAAGATGGTACTTCCTCTGCTGCTTCAGCTCAGAGTTTGTAGCAAGGGGGATGTTGTTCTCCTTCATATCCCATTGGAGATGATATGACGACTTTTAGGACGATGATATGAAGTATCTACAACTCTGTGTAGAGCTAGATTAGTTAGATAGTGCTTCCTTCACAAAATCATATACACAAACACACACACACCTTTTAGTATAGTTCACACCTTAGGATAATGGTCATATAAATAATCCAGGTCTTCTGCATTGGCTTAAAATCATCATTGTGTTACTAAGCCTGCATAGCACTAAAAAGAGAAATTGGCCATCAATAAGAACCTATGGAGTTTATTCCTTTATATTACCCTTACTTAATTTTGTTGTCCCTTTAAATGCATCAAAACATATTTTCTGTCACCTTCTATCTTCATGTTAAAAGTTTTGGGCATGTTGCTGGAGCGATGGGAACTTTAGCAATCAGGCTGGAGAGGATTGCTGGAGAGGATTGCTCCTCTCTTTTTTGGCCACTGTTGAGGCATCTCTCCTAGGCTTGTATTTGGATGTACCGGTAGAGCAAATTCTGTGCATCTTTGTATTAAATTTAAAACATGTAGTTTAATTCTATATGACCCCAAACCACAACTGATAAGAGGAGAAATTAATAGAATACATGTTTTCATTCCCAAAAAGTAAATAAATTTTGCTGGTCCTAATTTTCAAGATTAGAGTTCCCTATTCCAGCTTCAATAACAGTTTATTAAGATCTTATTTGATTAATGTGGTGATTAATTGAACAGGACTAGGAGATTCTCCACAATGTTAGACTTTCTGAATTCAGTCTTTGACATGCACAGCAGGATAGTAACACTATCTTTGTCTTTATGCATATGTAAAGCCAATCTGGTGGAAAATTTGATACTGGATTCTGTCTAGAAGTATTCTGACCTGTTTTAATGATGGCCCAAAACTGAGTTTATCTAATTCTTTCCAGTGTACAAGGTAACAACTGTGCTAATGATAGGAACTTTTGACTTACTTCAATCTGTGGAAGAATTTGACTAGAGCTGTAGTTGATCATCACAATAGTTATTTAATTGCACTGTTTAAGAGTCCCATTTTTTTCTTATGAAATTGTATTTACAATGGAAAGAAATGTGATTTTGGAAAATGGCTTGAGGGAGAGTAAAGATGACAGGCTCCGCAGAAGTTAAAATATCTCAGATGATAGAATAAAAGGAAATTGTTCCACTTTGTCCTGCATATCTTATTTGCTTCTGAAATTCATTATGTGTCTGTTTCATTAACCTGCTTTCAAGAATTTTTTTTTTTCACTGAGCAGCTTTGGAACCTTAAGAAAAAAAATCTTGCTGCAGTCAGCATGCTATAATGACGACAGGAGGTGGATATCAGAATAGGAAAGCCAAAAGAAAGGCAAAGATAGTTCGTTAAACTAAATTAGAATCAGGTTATTTACTTGTGAATTCATGTCTTGCTTGATTTTCCTTCCAACATCCTGTTCAGGAATGGTGTTTGTGATCAGCGGTGCTATTTCCACCATGGAGATTGGGAAAGGACTGATTTCAGAAACGAAACTGAACAATGAAAGACTTTATTGTGGTCATTAACCAGCACAGTCAGGGTGACATGGAATTCCAATACAGCCATGAATATATTAAGTGCTTGCTATTTGATATCTCTCAGTTAGCAATTATTGCTGAATCTGTGAACTTATCATTTACAAGAACTATAGCAACAACATATTGCCTAAATCTAATAATCATATATGAAGCAGCCTTAAGGTGTCCCTAGCTGTACTGTCATATTTTTTTCCCTTGTCCAACACAGGTTGTGGCCATGGAGTTAATCTGTTGCATTTCATGGATCATTCAATCCAGTGGCACAGTCAGGTGATTCCCAATAGGTACATAGGTTTAGGGCTGGTGAAGACATTCTTCCTCCCCACTAGTCCTTCAACCTTGTTTTCCAGCGGCTTTGGACACTTGGAGAATCCAGTCCTTTCCAACCATCTCCCCCTTTTCCTGCCTAATCCCTGGGCGAAACAGTTCAAAAAACTGGATCAGAGAGGGCAAGAATGGGGCTGCGTAATTAAGCAGAAGAGAGCCGATAGCTTTTAATACTTCATGAGTTGTTTGGGTTTCTTTTGATCATAGACTTAGAGCTTTTCCGGGTCAGTGCTGAACCCATGCCCAAAAGGAGCATATCAACTGATTGCAGATGTTTTTGAACGCACCCTCATGAAACATTTGCACAAGGCAAGTTTAACCATCTGTCAGAACTAATTTCGTCTCCATCCCATGTTAGCAAGAGTGATTGGTGAATTTTTTCTTACTGGTTTGTGATGTTGATGGGAACGGAACGAAACAAAGCTGGAGGAATCTATCAATTCCTCTCCTTAATATACCATAAATAAAAAGGAATTATAAGGACCACTATAGCAAATTTTACACCAATCTTTTGCTGGTTCAAGGATTGGTAGGTAGCATTTTAATTCAGCATAATGACAAAGCTTGTTTTTTTATCTATACAGTAACATCTTTTTAGATTACAGATCTGACCACCTGTTAACAAGAAGTAATCATCTGTTAATAGTTGGATGTTATATTATTAACAAATTGTCCACTTTGATCAATACTATTAAATTTCAGTCATTGCAATTTAGCAAGTTATTTTCCATTTTGAGGTAGGGAATGTGAGATTCATAGTGAATTGCTTAAAATGAATTTCTTTACAGTCTCCTGAAGGCACAGCCAGATAGCCATCTTAAAGTGTTTCACATCAGTCAGAAATGTGAAGAAAGCAAAAAGTCCTTTGCCCCGATTGTCACATGTTATCCTGTCACAGTAAGGAAGCCAACAACCAGGCCTACCTCTGCTATTTTAGTTTGAGGCAAGTTAAAGAAAGTGATTGATCAATCCTTTTCCTCTTCTACCAAGTGGCATCTCTGAAGGAAAAAATAACCCTCATTCCAATGGTGAAATCCAATTTTTTTTACTACCGGTTTTGTGGGCGTGGCTTGGTAGGCATGGTGTGGCTTGGTAGGTGTGGCTTGGTGGGCGTGGTAGAGGAAGGATATTCCAAAATCCCCATTCCCTCCCCACTCCTGGGGGAAGGATATTGCAAAATCTCCATTCCCACCCCACTCTGGGGCCAATCAGAGGTGGCATTTGCCGGTTCTCCGAACTACTCAAACTTTCTGCTATCAGTTCTCCAGAACCTGTCAGAACCTGCTGGATTTCACCCCTGCCTTGTTCTCCCTAATGAGGAGTGAGGTGGGATTAGGTAAATCAAGGATGTCAAACTCGCATTGTCACAGCGGCATCACGTGACATATTGGGACTTTTTTCCCCCTTCGCTAAACCCAGTGGGGGCATGGCCAGCGTGTGATGCATCTGGGCTGTGGGCTACGAGTTTGACAGCCGTGGGGTAAATGTTGGCGAGTTCATCTATCTACCAATTAGGTTGTCCAACTAATTGGACAACTGATTGGAATCACATGTGCTCCAATTCTATGGCTGTCAAGCTATTTCCAAGCATGAGCCTAACTGTCTTTTCAAAGAACTGGCAGTGCTGGCAATAAGTCCCATTCCACCCTCAGGACTGCCACATTCACAACCAGGCTGCAGACAGCCAGGAATCTGGAATGGGGGAGGGAAAAAGGTGAGCCCTCCCCAAGTAATAAAATCGGGGATGTGGAAAACAATGGCCACCTGAAACTCCTTAGAGAAGCAGTAAAGATCTTACCATGCACCCAGTGGTGACTGAACCAGGAACACTTAGCTGGCAGAGCCCAAGTCTCTCTCTCCCCGTTTCAGTGGAATTTTGTGCAGCACAGGATTGTGCTTGAAAACCTGTCTGTAGAAGAAACCCACATGAAAACCTCAAAATGCTTTGGAAAGTGTCAGAGAGTGCATGGGCAGAGATCTCTAGGGAAGCCAGGTGTCTGGCCCAAACCAAAACTCTTGATTCCCAACAACCGCAAGGGAGAGATTATGCCCACCACACAACCCTAATAGATGCTGGCAGATCTTACTCCTAGAGGTAACGACCACATTACCAACTGCATCACCAATGAAGCGTGTTGCGGCAAATACTGTATTGGGAGGACAGAGGAAACACCTCTTTAAAATTGAATGGAAAAAATGTCTTTATGCTGCCTCAGTTGTAAGTGTGGGGATGAGGCAAAGGCAACATCAAGAGGGCATGGCATGGAAACAGTTACCAGGTATCTTTATGCTAAACATATGGGGATGTGAGAAAGAGCCCTAAATCTCTCTCTAAAGGTGGAAAAATGAAAAATCCTGTCTTTGTCATGTACGCCGACTTTGCATCGTCACTCAACTCAGGAGGAGCCTGGCCATTCCTTCAAATTTACGCATGACCACCAGTGTCAGTGTAAGGTGTGATGCCAAGGCGGTACAGCTGGCTCAGACAGCAAGTAATGAGTCTGGGTGGGGTAATGACAGGGCATTCAGGAAAAAGCAGGCAGGACTAAGCAAGCTCAAGGGAAATCATAGGGTAGGGAGACTGAACAGATAGAATAGCACAAGAGAAGAAGAATACAGGGAAGGAATCAATAAGGAGTTTCAACTAATCAGCTGCTTCCATGTGACCTTCAAATCTAAGGCAACACAACCAATTAATTTTAATTGGCCAAACTGAGGGGCAGACAAAGGAGAAAGGGGAGGTTTCAAACACTTTACAGTAGCGGCCCCCAAACTTTTGGGCACCAGGAACCAGTTCCGTGGAGATTCTCAGTCATCCAGGTCATGGTTGTCCCAAAGGTGCTTTTTCAAGAGGAGAAAGGTTTTTCCATGGACCGGGGGTGGGGGGGGGGATGGTTTTGCATGCTGCCTGCATCCCACGGATGAGGTTCCGCTTATTTACACGGCATGCCGCTGCCCGGTATCAGTCCATGGACCGGGGGTGAGGATCCTTGCTTTACAGTATTAAAGAATCTAAGGAAACACTTTCTGACTGGGAGCTTCTTAAGATGTGTTTTCTGCAGGATGAAGAGAGTTAGCCAAATTTACACAGCACTACCAAAAGTTCCTGAGTGGGAGGACACAGAGAAAAAGAGAGAGAAAGGTGGGGGAGCTGTACATTTCTTACATTTCATATTCCCAGCCTAAGGAAGAAGGACTCCAGTACCTATGTACAGTATTTGGAAGTATCAGACAGAAACTTTAAAGGAAAGTGACTTGAATATGTTCATTTGTGAACTGAGGATAAATTCAGTAGCAACAATTGCTGAAGGGCATGGGTGGAATAGTATGCAGAATTTCTCTCAGGTTGCAACCATCTATCTCAGATTTGTTTTTTTTTTAATGAGCAAAACATTCAAAACCTGAAATGCCCGATCATAATTAAATTTTAGCAAGACATCATCAGGGCATAAAGCATGCCATCCTTGGTCCAGGAGTTGCAGGCAGCTCTGACTCTCTTATTAAAGCTAAAGGTTTCCCTATTAGTGTCTGACTCTATGGCATAGGGCTCATCTCTGTTTCTTGGCCAAGGGAGCCAGCATTGTCCAAAGACAATTTTCGTGGTTATGTGGCCAGCATGGCAATACACCAAAATGTATACAACCATATACAGTGATGTCTTCCCACCAAAATGGTATATATTTATCTATTTAAACTGTTAGGTGAGCAGGAGCTGAGGCAAGTAACGGGAACTCACCCCATCGCACGGAGCTTGGGTCTCAAACCTGGGCGGTCAGCTCTGGGTCTCAAACCTGGGCAGTCAGCTCTCCAGCTGACCTCAGTGTGAGACATCACACCCCCTTTATTAGTGACCCCTAAATTCCCTCTGAGAACAAGTGATTCCACCCATGTGTCTTCACATCAGTACTCTGCATCCTTGCAGTAGAAGAAAAATAAAAATAAAACATTTTAATAGTGTAAGCTCTGCCACAGAGAAATCTTTGAGTTCTATTGGCATCAGTAGGATTAATGTATCTTCAGCTTGCAAGCAAGAAGGCAGGGACTCAGCCCCTTTCCCCCTGCACATGCCTTTTATGATTTTGTACAATCAGGGTAGTAATTGTCCTTGTAGCAATTATGATCTGTTCAGTAAAACTACATTATTTCACTATCTTGCTTCCTCTTATCACCACACACCTTGTGCTCACCACCTTATTTGTCCTTGCAGCTGGTACAACTGGATGATTTATCATGTTCTCACATTCTTTCCCAGGAATATCATATAGATATGAAAAAAAATAAGGCAATCTAGCATAGCCATTTTGATACATAGATCAAAATGGCTTCACTTAAACATAAGATAGCTTCCTTCACAAAACATTTTTACACCTTGATCTTTGTGCAAGACAGGTGTGCGTCGGAGAACCAAAGCATACAAGTATATAAGGAAGACTCCCTGATTAATTGCCATGCTTTGTGCAACTTCCTGTTCACTTACCTTTTTATTGACATTTAACCTATTGATTAGCATGTTGAGAAATCCAGTTATATTATTAGGTGGGAGCATGCAAGCAAAGATATTTCTCCGAAGGCAGGTAATCAGCAGGAGGAAACGATGATGATATGCAAGATTAATGCTCTTTCAGCCACTATGCCCAATTTCTGTAAGAGGGTTGCATCATAGTGAAATTGAAAAAAACTAGCTGAGTCATTTCCACTTTTATTTCCTTGGGGAAATCTGGGCGACATGATTTGCTAACTAGTAAAAGCCAAAATGGTTGGATTTCATCCGAGGTATAGGCAGGATTTGCACCTAATATTTTGCCAATCCCAGTTTGACATTATAGGAGGACAGTCGTGTTAATCTTTGGTGGCAAGAATCAGGAATCTAGTAGCCTCAACGGTGCTTTTTCTTTTTTTCCAAAAGGCAACTGGACTGTTTTTTTCCTTGAGGAAGAAGAACAAAACACTTCGCTTCTCATCCAGGAAACTGGTAGCTTTTTTTTTCAATTATTCAATTTTATCAAAAGATACAAGGCATAGATCCAGCTTTCATATGTCTTACATCTACCTCCCACTAAGATTGGTTGTTGTCTTTCAACAAACAAAAATGTTTATTCTTCCCACATTTATTATGCCTAACTCTGTAACAGCCAGATGAACGTGCTGCTGTTAGCGCTCTATGGAGGCATATAGATGACCCATCTAAAAATAGCTGAACCAAAATCTTGAACTGGTAATAGACTGGAAGATGGACACAAAACCAAAATTCAATTTTGACACAATAGAGGAGCTAATAGTCTGTAGTTTGTCTATTTAAGGTGGAGAGATCAGCCCTCCTCTTCTCCTTTCAGAAGAATTGGCATCATGGGTTGGGATTGTTCCTGACACCAGCTTTGTCCAAGATTAATTCGCATGTGCGGAATAAATTCCAGCATGGTGTTTCTCATCCTCAGCAACTTTTAAGGTCTGTGGACTTCAATTCCCAGAATTCCCCAGTGAGCCATTTAGTACTGTTCTAGCATTGCTAGCTGAAGCTGTTGCATCAGTTGCCTTCTTCTTAATTGAACTCAACTTAATTTAAACTACTGAAGTTCGCAGATGACACAATAGTGATTGGTCTCATTCGAGACAATGATGAATCCGCATACAGACGGGAGGTTGAACAACTAGTCTCGTGATGTGACCGGAACAATCTGGAACTGAACAAACTCAAAACCGTAGAAATGGTAGTAGACTTTAGGAGAAACCCTTCCATACTTCCACTCTCGCAATACTTGACAACACAGTATCAACAGTAGAGACCTTCAAATTTCTAGGTTCTACCATATTGCAAGGTCTAAAATGGACAGCTAACATCAAAAACATCATCAAAAAAGCACAACAAAGAATGTTCTTTCTGCAACAACTCAGAAAGCTCAAACTGCCCAAGGAACTGCTGATACAGTTCTACAGAGGAATTACTGAGTCTGTCATCTGCACCTCTATAACTGTCTGGTATGGCTCTGCAACCCAACAAGACAGACACAGACTTCAGAGGATAATTAGAACTGCAGAAAAAACAATTGCTACCAACCTGCCTTACATTGAGGACCTGTATATTGCACAAGTCAAAAAGAGGGCTGTGAAAATATTTACAGACCCCTCACATCCTGGACATAAACTGTTTCAACTCCTACCCTCAGAATGACTCTATAGAGCACTGCACACCAGAACAACTAGACACAAGGACAGTTTTTCCCCGAATGCCATCACTCTGCTAAACAAATAATACCCTCAACACTGTCAAACTATTTAATAAGTCTGCACTACTATTAATCTTTTCATCGTTCCCAAAACCCATCTCCTTCCACTTATGACTGTATGATTGTAATTTTGTTGCTTGTATCCTTACAATTTATATTGATAGTTTCCTGATTGCTTATTTGTACCCTATGACTATCATTAAGTGTTGTACCTTATGATTCTTGATGAACGTATCTTTTCTTTTACGTACACTGAGAGCATATGCACCAAGACAAATTCCTTGTGTGTCCAATCACACTTGGCCAATAAAAAATTCTATTCTATTCTATTCTATTCTATTCTATTCTATTCTATTCTATTATTCTATTCTATTCTATTCTATTCTATTCTATTCTATTCTATTCTATTCTATTCTATTCTATTCTATTCTATTCTATTCTATTCTTCTTAAATAAGGCAGCAGACAAAATCATGCTTTTCTGATGTCCAGAACTGACTGGTATATTGCAGGATATGCTATTTTTGCAAGCAACCTAGACTATTAGGTTAAACTATTGATTGGCTCTTGAATATGATCCTGATATTCTAAAGGGAAGTTTATACTGCAAGGGTGACCCAAAAATTTGACCTGGGAATGCTGGGAATTGCAGTTCAACATCTCTGCATAGCACTCAAGGGAGCCTGCCTCAGACTTTTTACATTTTTCATGTTCCGAGTTTACATAGTGAAATCACTATGTTAATTTGATGTTGGTGTTATTAGTATTGTTATGTACATTTCCAATTACATTTTTGGCCCTGAAATGCCTCAAATGGAATGAAATTTAACTTAAACAGTGTCTATCAAATTTAATCTACAACTTTGATAAGCTCTGTTCTTACGGTATTATGTGCCCAGAATCACCCTCATCTCACAATCGCCATTCTTGGTGGGACTGAGAAAACTTCCACTATTTTGATCAATCTCTCCAGGTTTGCGGTTACAGAAAATGTCATAGCAATAGTAACTGGCAAAAGCAAGGAAACAGGTGTGACAGGCCGTAACGGATTTATAGTATTTTATCCAGTTTGCCAAAGTGGGGCCATTTCTGGAGCCTTTGGTGGCTGTAAAACTGCAGTTTTGGCACCTTTCGTCAAGAAAGCCTATGGCTTTGTACTCAGCATGTTCTGAGCTGTGTCCACAGCCTGTTGACAGGAATTGACCAGGCAGGTGCAAAGGAAAGCACTTGATTCCCATTGGTTGGGCTCTCCCGGGCTAATGAACCTCTCCGCCTAATTATTAATATAATGACAAGACTATCCCATAAGTCAACAGACGGGGAAAAAAATCAATGCAGACTACACTTTCCATTGGCAACTCTGCATGCCAGCTCTTCTGAGAAGAAAAAACATTTCCACCCTAGAGAAGAAATAGCGTTTCAAAAGGGAGGGAAATCCCTTTTGTTAATTCAGTTTCTCTGGAAGATTCATCTCTGGTCCTTTTCCTGCAGAGGCTGCAGCTAAGCCACCAGTCCTGAGGTAAGAAGAGCAAATATAGAATCCTTGAATTTTCTGCTCTCCACCCTTTGCTGAAGGCTGTAGGTCCCAAAAATAGGACAAATGACAAAATGAAAAATGCCTTGTAAGGATTGTTTGGAAATATGTCTTGAGGATTTCTGATCAGTATATAGGAATCCTAAAAATCCCTCCCACACAACACTCAAACAAACGCTACTCTAGCTACTCGGGCAATTTGGGATCTCTAGTAACTCCTGCAAGAAACAATAGCTTAAAGCAACCCAACACACATGAGTGTTGTTAACAATGGAAATACACCTTAAATGGATCTGGACCTTTGACCAGAAGGTGTGGTTTAATGTCTTAAACAAAAGGCTTAAAGTGGTGATTTGGGTAGAGTGCCTTGTTTTTTAAATACTATTTATCTATTGTCTCAATCTTCATGGGCTCAAGGTCATGCGTATCCTCAGACTAAGTCTAGCCAATGGCAAAATATCACAGACAGATTGTGATGAAACTTCAGCTTCTAAAGTAACTCTGTGTGTGTTTAAAGATGCATAGATTTGGAAATAGAGGGGTCATTCGTAGCACCATACTTAAGTAAGTATGGCATCAATAAGCTAAATAAGGCCAAAGCTGCCTGTACCAATTTCTTTTTTCTTTCTTTTTTTCCCCTTTTTTTGGTTTTTAGATTAGCTGGTTTATAATAATATTACCTCCATTTGTATGCGATGTTAATGGTGCTGAGAAAGAAGAAAAACTGGAAGAGCTGCCATCTAACATTGATATTTTGATGGTGCAATTCATCATTTGTTACTTGTTTTGGTTAGTTGTTACTCAAGGTCAAAAACCAAACACAGGACTGCTGGAGTCTATCCTCTGCATAATGATAATACTGTACCATGGCTCCAAGGAGCTGTCCCTTCTCCTATATGGCCGCATCATCCTACACGGAGCAAAATGGAGATAGAAGGGTTTTTTAAAAGAGTAAATGTCACTTTGCATGTTTGAATGACCTGAAAGGTAGGAGAAGAAAAACATGGAAGAGTTGTGATTCAGACTTCAGCCATTCCTTCATTGTTGATAGTACCAAATCTTTCCATCTTTGTGCATGCAATAATCTCGAAGTAGTTTATTCTTTTTTCTGTTTTTCTTTTACCATTTTTCTTGAACCCTTAGCTTTTTCTTTGACTGTTTTTCCTTTCCTTTTTCTTATTTTCTTATTTTATACCAGTTTGTATTAGTTTTATCTTCCTTCAAAAATATTTATTAAAAGAAAGGTGAATCTGGACACATGACAATAGTTATACACAAGTTGAAGAATTTGGCAGCATGGTTCTTTTAAAAAATTTAAATGTACAGCAACAAATTGCCAAATGTCTTTTAAAAAAATTAAAAAATACAAAAAATTCATCACAGCAATTGTTGACATTTATGTTGGCATTCAAAAATATCTAATTTTTTAAAAAATACAAAGCATATTACATGTTTAAAAATAGGTATGTATCTCTGGCTTTTGATTTAATGCAAAATAGAAGATTATGGAGTGAACTGAGGTGTCTTGGCACCAACCCTCATCTCAAGTAAAAGTGAATGAAAGATCTAGGAAGGAAGGAAGGAAGGAAGGAAGGAAGGAAGGAAGGAAGGAAGGAAGGAAGGAAGGAAGGAAAATCAAAGAGTTAAAAAGTCCCAAACAAATCTCTTTGTTGTGTTAATAAAGTCTGATTCAAATATCCCTGAAAAAGTACCCCTCTGAAATGTGTCTGGCCTGTTTAATGATTATTTTTCTTTGCTGCCATTTAGGATTCTTTTCTGTCCCTTATTTTTAATTTGTCAAGATTTATGTTATGCTAGTACAGCAATGCATCAACTCTTAATCCTGGGAATCTGCAAATCATTTACCAGGGTGCTTTTCCTTTTATTGCCCCAGCCCTAATCCTCTTCTGTATTTGCTTTCAGACTTTGGTGACTTAGGCTGCAATCACATACCCCTTTTCGTCAGAAGCAAGTTTCCCATAGAATCCAGTGGCATTTCAATCAATCAATCAATTAGAATAGAGCTGGAAGGGATCTTGGCGTTCTTCTATCCAATCCTCTGCTCAAGCAGGAGACCCTATGCCATTTCAGACAGATGGCTGTCCAATCTCTTCTTAAAAACCTCCAGTGATGTTCCTTCTCCAAACTTGTTTATATGTTATTTATTGAAATACATTAATCTTATAACTTAGAATATTTTTATGTAACAGAAACATTTTGATGTTTAAGCAAAACAACAGGGGAACAGAGAAAACTAATACTTTAGCAAATATATATTAGACAGAGATAAAAGTTCTATCATTTTATAATCCTGAGTTAAATATTATTTTTTTAAAATTTACATTTTGTTATTGTAAATCATTGAGAATATGATTGAAAAGTTATATAAAATACACTCAACTCGTCAGTAGCGTAGCCCACATGGGAAATGAAAACCTTCAAACTCTTTTTCTCTTCAATAGACTTAGTTTGGAGATTTTGCTAATTTATGGTCTTTTTTTTTTTCATGATTTCTTGATCCACAAGCAAAATAGAATCAAAAGTCATAATTCATATTGTCTGGGTTCATACACTGTGTTCATTTGTAATGTGCAATTTATTTGTGTGCAATAAATAATATTTAGCTAGTGTGATCTATACTTCAACCTGAGCTACATATACTGTCTTCTATTGGTATTAAGTCGTAGTTGTGTTTAATATCATGTAGAACAGAGGTCTTCAAACTTGGCAGCTTTAAGACTTGTGGACTTCAACTCCCAGAATTCTCCAGCCAGCTATGTTAAAGTCCACAAGTCTTAAAGTTGCCAAGTTTGGAGATCCCGATGTAGAAAGTCACTTGCTGTGAGTTATTTAAAAACTATGGCTATAACAAATGATTTAATAATGTTTGAATTCAGCCTATCGAATTTTGACTGAGAAAGTTCTCACATATTCAATGTTTTACAAAGTCAAAAGTTCCATAATTGGGCAAGCAGATGGGGCTGGAGGTAGTTTTTTTTTCTTCACGTAAAGACACATAATAGCTTGAGGTGATTATGAAATGGTTGACCTTGTACACATTTCAAACATTCTTGCTATTTCTTCACACATATATGAGTAATTGAGGTTGTTGTTCCTGGGGGCTTTTTGATCTCAATGACCTTGACAGTGACTTCCTAATCCTATCTCAGTGTGGGCATTTTACGAAATTTGCAAACAGGTTTTGAACTCTCTTGAGGTTTCTACAAAACATCAGCTTACCAGGAAACAAATTAGTGGTGAGGCTCTACAACTTAACATGTTGGAGTGCTGTCTACCACTTCACCTTACCTGTATCTGTTTTCTAGACAGGTGGGCATAGAACTCTAAGCAGAGCTCTGGGCTTCACCTCCCTATCATGTCAATTTTCTCTAAATGCTTCCAGAGAATTAGTGGGTCTCCCAAGAATTATTGGAATTAAACATCACTTCCAATTAACCAGTCTTTATCATTCCTTCTCACCCCCACCTTTCCAATTCCAGTTCAAAACATTCAGTGATCAATCAGTATTGTTTCAACCACTTCAACCTTATTCTCTCTTGGTTTGCACCCTATAACATACATCTCTTCCCCACCTTAAGAAATATTAGAATGTTTGTGTTCTCCATGTTTACATTCCTCCTTTCCATTCCAAACTACTATTGACATGGCACCTGTTTTGTATCCGGCCCTTTTTATGTAAAAATGTTGTGGTAGCAGAATAATAGGACCTGGAAGGCAGAACTGTCTCCTCTAATGAGACAATATCAGAGACCACATGAAATGATTCACGTTGATTCACATTGATTCAATGCTGCTTCTGCAGCAAAAGATACAGCTTTAGACAGAAATGATCCTCACTGGAGGATAGATCAGGATATTATGCCAGGAATTACTGAAATGTTCAGCATGTATTTATTTGATCTAGCTAGCCAACCATGTAGACACAATGTCATCTTTTCAGTGAGAGGCCTCAGCACCTATTTGTTTTAAACAAATTAAACAAATTTACATATGCCCCACCTCCCAAAAATTGATGACACAAGGAACCTCATCAGTATCAAGGGAGGTCCACAAATGCCATGTTGGGTATTCAGGACCTATAACTAAATCTTCAGTAATCTTAACTTTGTTTAATACCATAGAGTAAAAATTCCAGAAGCAGTAACTTTATCAAGCAATTGTCATGGGCAGCAAAAAGATAATGGGGGAGGAACACCAACTCCAAGAAGCTGGAGATGAATCGTTGACTGCACAACCAGAGTCGTGGAAGATCCATTATGAGAAGTCATGGCTCCATCAACATTGCTCTTCCTTGTTACACCGTGACAAGCAGGCACAGAAGACTGGGCAGCTCTTCTCCGGACTTCTAGCCATGAATGTAGTGTTTCTTGGCAGTGCATTCTTATGTAGTATGATTTTCAACAAAGTAGCCATTACAATGAGAGATGTCTGGATTTTCCTGTCCATCCTCAAGATCTTATCCTTGAGCTGGATAGCATATTACTTGCTGTTCACTAGAAGGAAACCATTTGCCATCTTGTATCAGGATGCCCATGCAGGGGCTATTTGGATTAGAGGTAAGTATTGTTGCCCTATATCCTTCTCACTATACCGTAACTGATTATTTGTAACATTCAGGCAGAAGTGAGCAATTTTTTCAATGAAGGCTACCCCTTATGGCCCCCAAACACTGCCAGAAAGGTATCTGGTGACACAGAAGCATAGTGTACAGCACTTTTTGTATAGATACTGCAGACTAGAGGTGGGTTTCAGCAGGTTCTGACCAGTTCTGGCAAACTGGTAGTGGAAATTTTGAGTAGTTTGGAGAACTGGCAAATACCACCTCTGTCAGAGGTGATGGGCCCTGTCCCCCATCTATTCTGTCTATACAATGTAGACTGGTAGCCCCCAGGGGGAGGGCCTTCTCTGTGGGGGCACCTGCCTTCTGGAATCAACTGCCCCCAGAGATATGAAGAATTCAAGACATCGGTGCCTTCTGCCGTGCCCTGAAGACCTTTCTTTTTCAGCAAGCTGGGCTGGCTTAACACTTTTTAAAATGTTTTTAATAGCTTTGTTATTGTTCTTTTAATTTTGGGGCCAAACATATATATATCTTTTTAAATTGGTTTTAATGTTTGTATTTATGTTTTTACTTTGGCTGTACACCGCCCAGAGTCCTTCGGGAGAACGGTGGTATATAAATTTGATAATAAATAAATAAATAAAATAAAAAATTCTCTGCCTCCCGAGGCCCAGCTGATCAGGAGGAAATGGGGATTTTGCAGTAACCTTTCCCTAGATTGGGGAGGTAATGGAGATTTTACAGTATCCTTCCCCTGCCATGCCCACCAAGCTACACCCACCAAGCCATACCCCGCCCACCAAGCCACACCCACAGAACCGGTAGTAAAAAAATTTGAATTCCACTACTGCTGCAGACTGGAAAAACTGAAAAATTATTTGCTTTATTTGATCTACTTCACTTTCTAAATATGCTGCACTCTCTGTGCATGTGATAAGTATTGATAAATATAACTGGTTCTTTGTTAACAAAACTTGGGGGGGCATTTTGTATGTCTATATAGGGTCTTTAATATTGTTTGGAGCATGCAGCGTTGTCTTGCACAGTTTCCGGATTGGGTATGACGTTATCTATATTCAGAGCAAATCGCAAATGGAAATCTTGTTCCCATCCATAGAAATACTCTTCATCTGCATTCAGGTAATATACCTGCTTTACTACAAGTTCTTAAATAGTGTGTATAGAAAGGACAACCACTGAGTAGCACACTGAGAAATAGTTTTTTGTCTCTGCAGTACTGTTTTTTCTTGACCATGCATGCAAGACACTGAACCCTTTCCCTTACAAACCACTGTATAAGCTGTTGCATAGATGTGTTTCTATGCTTCACACCTAAGTTTACTCTCTGCATTGCTTTCAGACCTACCTTCTATGGTGTCATGCAAAAGACTGTATCCAGGTTCAGCACAACCTCACCAGGTAGGAAAATAGAAGCAGCAAACACTGCTTTTGAGCAGATGGAAGCAATACCCTGTATGTTATTCTTTGCAGTGAGTAATAAAAGTATATTTCATCTGTATTTATACAAATTTTCTGAAGAATATATATATATATTTCAAAGCCAGTTTCCAATGTTCTATTATCGTCTTCAGAATGCTCCTATTCTATCCTTCTGTGTCCCTAACAGTTTACCTTAAACCAGGGGTGTCAAACTCACGTCATCATGGTGGCATCCTGTGATGTAACAGGACTTTTTCCCCCTTCACTAAACCAGGTGTGGGCGTGGCCAGCCCGTGACACATCTGGCCCACGGGCCGGGAATTTGACAGCCTTGCCTTAAACGAATGACAGGGCTAAATGAATGTAACACAGATATAAAATTGGTAAAAATCTCAAAATTACATAAGAGAAAATTACAGATGAAACAGAAATCCAGATACAGCTGTTACTATAGATTTCCATTGCTTTGTATCATTTTTGATTTGGGTCTGTGGCTAATTTTCTGTCTTATATCAAGATTACTGGGGAAAAGTTACAAGGTAACACTTAATTCTCATACCTATTGGAACTGAAAGTGTCATTCTAACTTTTTTAATGAAATCTGACACAAACCAAATATGTTTAGATCTGTTTTTTTCAAACTTGGCAACTTTTTAAGATGTGTGGACGTCAATTCCCAGAATTCAACAACTAGCATGGGAATTCTGGGAGCTGAAGTCCATACATCTTAAACTAGTCAAGTTTGAGAAACACTGCTTTAGATTTTCTTATTTTTCCATTTATATGTGTACTTCAATAGAACATACAAACTAATTAAAACAGAAAAGAGACATGTCTTTTTAGCTTGAGCACTGCCCTTCAAAATTTCTTCCATAATACCAAGTCTTAAGTCTTTATATTCTTTCCAATGCACCAAAATGTTGAAAAGAAATTATGTAAAGAGATCCAGGGACTCTGCCATCTGAATCTGAAAATTGAATAGTTTAGAACCATTTTTTCCATGACGGAGAAGTGGCTGAAGAAAAACTGAATATGAATCAGATCAGGCCAGGGACTATGGAGAATAAAATCCGGGGGTGGGGGGAAACCCATCAATATCTGCTCCATTCTAAGACCCCTTCTCATTCTAACTCAGTTCCTTAATTCTTATATTGCTGTCATTTGGAAGTCTCCAATTCAGTTACTGACATGCTGATTTTCAACTGCACAAGGTGTTCTGAAAAAAGAGAATATTCTGTAAACCAGTGTAACACAACTTGTTTCATAAAGATCAATGGCAAAGATTGGCCACCCCAACGATGCCCTTGAAGTGATGTCCCGGTGCCTGGAGGCCGTGCGGGCCTGGATGGGGAGAAACAGGCTCCGACTCAACCCTTCCAAGACCGAGTGGCTGTGGCTTCCGGCGTCCCGATATAGCCAGCTGGCGCCATCGCTGGTTATTGGGGGTGAATCATTGGCCCCCACGGAGAGGGCTCGCAACTTAGGCATCCTCCTGAACGCACGGCTGTCTTTAGAAGAGCATATGACAGCCGTGGCCAGGGGGGCTTTTTATCAGGTTCGCCTGATACGCCAGTTGCGTCCCTTTCTGGATCGGGACTCTCTACGCACGGTCACTCAAGCACTCGTCACTTCCTGCCTGGACTACTGCAATGCTCTCTACATGGGGCTCCCCTTGGGGTGCACCTGGAGGCTCCAACTGGTCCAGAATGCGGCCGTGTGGGGGATTATGAGAGCGACGGGGGCTCCTATGTGACACCTCTTCTGCACGAGCTGCACTGGCTCCCAGTGGTCTTCCGGGTGCGCTTCAAGGTGTGGCTGACCACCTTTAAAGTGCTCCATGGCTTAGGGCCTGGATATTTATGAGACCACCTTCTGCCACCAATTGCCTCCCACCAGCCAGTGCGCTCGCACAGAGAGGACCTCCTCAGGGTGCCATCAGCCAGACAATGTCGGCTGGCGACCCCCAGGGGGAGAGCCTTCTCTGTGGCGGCGCCCGCCCTCTGGAATGACCTACCCCAGAGATACGCACGATACCGGACCTCCGGACTTTTCATCGGGCCCTTAAAACCCACTTATTTCATCTAGCCGGGCTGGCTTGATCCTATCCTTTGGTTTTAATTTGAAATTAATTTTAACTGGGTTACTTTAAATTGTGGCCGATGTTATTTAATATCTTTTAAACTGTTTTAATTTTTGTATGTTGTTTTTTTACTTTTGGCTGTCCACCGCCCTGAGTCCTGCTGGAGAAGGGCGGTATAAAAATCAAATAAATAATAAATAATAAAAAGATGATTTAAAAGGTGTGTTTTCCTTCTTTGACAGATGTGGGCTAATGCTGACCTTGGCCACTAACCTCCTGCTATGGTTTTTAGCAGTGGCCAATGATACAGTTCACAGACAAATTGAATCAGAATTGAACCAGTCTCTGCAAAGATATGAAGGCAAGGGTCATTTTGTTTTAAATTAATTCCAATGAATTTGACATTTTCTTCCCATAAGTATCCTAGAGCAAAGAATTCCATCCCACATATTTCAATAACTGTTTTTATATTTTGGGTTGGTTTTCGCATAAGGGGTTGTTTCAATGGTTGATAAATCCTGGTCTTTTCCTGAGTGATGCGTGTATCTAGCCACACAAAGATTAAGCAGGCTAACCTTGGTGTGGCTAATCCTCCCGCCCTCCCTCCCTCCCTCCCTCCCTCCCTCTCTGAGGGAGGATTAGCCACACCAAGGTTAGCTTGCTTAATCTTTGTGTGGCTAGATCAGGGGTCTACAACCTTAAACACTCAAAAGAGCCATTTGGATCCATTTCCCACAGAAAAGAAAACACCGGGAGCCACAAAACCTTTCCCGTGCCCGACTATTTCTTGAGCGGCCACAAAACTAGCATATGTAGTTGAATTAAGTGTTCTGTTTTCTTCTGAAACTTTTCTTTTTTTGGATTTATCCATGGTTGGCCTACCGGGGGTTGAAAAGCTCAATAAATCACGTGCCGGTGGGTGTCGCACATTGGCGGTTGTGATGCATATTTTGAGTGATGGAGCCACAACAGAGGGGTGAAAAAGCCACATGCAGCTCCAGAGCCGCAGGTTGCTGACCCCTGGGCTAGATACATCTTTCACCTTGCTGATTTGGTCCCTCTCCCCTCTCTCTCTCAGGGAGGGAGGGAGGGAGAGACGGAAAGGAAGAGAGGGACCAAATCAGCAAGGTGAAAGATGAAGAATTGAGATACAAGTTCCACCTCTTTTGAACGTGTGTCCATAACAAATCCAGCCATTAGTACGTAGAAAAAAAATAATCTAAAGCTTCCCAATACTGATTCAAATTGGTAGCAATATAAATCAATGCATTACCTGGTGTATGGTGGACCTTCATGTTTAGCATTCACTACTCAACAGAGAAAAGACAATATTCACGTACTGATTGAAACAAAATTCATAATCATTGCCAAGGATATGTTCTGTCTTCTATGATAGTAGCACCAAAGTCTGAGAAAATTCCTTATTCAGCCTAGAGGTTAACATATTATAACTTCATGCATTTTGTTCCAAGTAAATCTTGTGATCTGGAAATCTCATAGCTACCTTCTGCATAATCCTTCATTTTCCCTATTTTGCTCAGGTAATTTGACGTACTCCTGCAAGGACTCAAATGCGACCATCTGCATGATCTTCCAAAAGGGATATATTTTGTTATATCCCTTCAATACAGAATATTGTTTGATCTGTTGCTCCATGCTGTATATCATGTGGAAGAACGTGGGCCGGCGCATAACTCAGAGCCATACCTCTGGAATCCAGCCTAGATTCAAACTCCATGGCATCATTTGGGGGCCTTTGCTTGGTATCGCTGCAATAATTATTGGTATTTGCATTTTCATGATCTATCAAATCCAAGTCACCAGTTCTTTCCCTAGTCATATGTCATTCATACTGTATTATTCCTACTACATTTGTTTATTGCCTGTAATGACTGTGGCGGCTTTGGCTGGAACTGTTATCCATGCCTTAGAAGAGAGAGAGTTGGATACTCTGAAAAATCCAACCAGAAGCCTTGATGTCATCCTGCTCATGGGAACAGCCTTAGGCCAAATTGCCATCTCGTATTTTTCCATTGTAGCCATTGTGGCCACCCATCCAATAAGCATGTTGAACAGCATCATTCTAGCCTATTCAATAAGCCTCATCATTCAACACATTTCCCAGAATATCTTCATCATTGAGGGGCTCCATAGGCAACCACTACTGATGAGTGAGGACTCTCAACTTGCTGCACATTCCACGCAAGGGCCTCCCTCTACCCAAGTTCTGCCTAATGAAGATAGGGTTCTATCTCATCTCTATGAAGAACCTGTCTCATCCCCTGCCAATGAGGACACAGACAAAAATGAGAGAGAGAAATGTGAACACAGTTCCCCAAACATGGATAACCTAGAGACAAGACAGGAAAATCAGAGTGCTTCATGGACTTACATCAAGGCCTACAGGCATCTGAACTGGAAAAGAAGAGCTCTGAAGGAGATCTCCAGCTTCCTGATCATGTGCAATATCATTGTAAGTACTAATATAAATGACATAATTGAAAGTATAGCCTACTATATACAAGGTACTAGAAATGACCTACTAAGTTCCTTCCAGATGTTTTGAATGATTATTCTATTGAAATCTCTGACCAAAGGCATTGTGACAAACTTTGGTTAAAAATGTAGTCCAAAATATTTGGAGAACTGTATCATATGTTCAAGCACCATTGCCAACAATGGACAAATATGACTAGACCTTAAAATAAAGTGTGGATCAGCATCCACAAAAGATTAAAAAAAAAATCATTTGAGATCAAAATAACCTAGCCCAGAAAGACAGTGAAAGATGCAGGATTTCTAACTTTGTCTTCGTAATGGATTTTCTGGGACAAGAAAAATGGCTAAAGACGCAGAACAAAAACATGAATAGGAAATGCCTGAATCCTGGATTAGGCATGGAAATTGCAGAATGAAAGCAAATGAACAAAAAATTGTTCTGATTTTCTCTTATGTGTAGTACAAAAACCAAGGTTGTGAAGTTTTTCACTCACTGGAAGTGGGGAAACTAGGAAGTAGTACCAAAAATTAAGATAAAATTACCATGTTGTTTTTCTTCAGAGTACCACTTTTTACTGATCCTGCTGTATTTTTATATCTCCTTTCCAGCTGTGGATTATGCCATCATTTGGAGCACATCCAGTGTTTGAGAATGGAATAGAGAAGTCGTTTTATGGCTACTCCACCTGGTTTGTCATTGTCAACTTTGGGCTTCCATTGGGTGTGTTCTACAGAATGCATTCTGTTGGTGATCTTCTGGAGGTGTATCGCTCTGCCTGAAACAAAGCTAAATTTTCTCACATTGCTGTTTTTATTCCGCTACAAATGCAATTATGAAGACGAGTAATAAAATGGGTAAAATTATGAGAATTTCACATTAGAGAGATTTGTGATATCATTTTGAATAATTCTTTAATCAGAAAGAATAAACTGATCTTGTCGGTAAGTAGTCCATTAATCACTGAAGGTTCATTTCTGCATAATAGCTCTTAATAGGATTGATTTCTTCTGTACACATTACTTACAAAACCTAATTACAGTGACGCTGAACAATTATTAACCTTAAGAATATATGGCTAATGTCACATTTGAAAGAGAGGTAAACTACAGTACGTTGAGCATGGCAATCCCTTGGATAAAATGGTCACTTTTTATTACTGCATCAATCCTTGGATATGGCTGAATCATTGAACAGAGACTGAGAAATGGACCACTTTTAAGTTAAGGACATTTCTATCAATGTCTTTTGAAAAGGCATGAAAACATCCCAGGTGCTGCATCTATTTACATCTACAATCAAAACATAAAGCTTGTGTCTATTGTGCATATGTGACAATACAAGGCCATTCTGGATATGTTTGTGACAATCGGTCTTATATTTCGCATCAGTAGAGGCAATAAAGCACAAAACAGAAAATGTAATATTTAGGAAGACTGAAACATAACTTTGATATCAAGCAGATAATCAGAAAAAGTTTCAGTTTGCTGATATACTTTGGAACAATTCAAACTTTATAACTTGGATCTGTTGCAATTTTTTTTTATTAAATGATTTAAAAGTGTGGAAAAGAGCAAGGACCTCTCCTTATAAATCAACAAGCAACTTTGTTTAGGATACTGCTGTACACCATGCCAGTAGACCCATCTGCACTTGGATAGTCATGCCCCGCACTGGACAGCCTTACTTAAATGTTCCCCACACCATGATAAAATGATTGCTTCTTCCAAGACTGCCTTGTTAACCAGGACCATACAAATTTTAAGTTAAGATAGGTCAGACATAGTCCTGCTTTCATTATTTATCTTGCACACCACATATCTAAATAACAAAAAAAAAAAACCTGGAACAGGAATAAATATATTAAAGCTGAATAAAATATCAAGTTCAGGATCTGATCAGAACTACTACTGATTGAAAAACGCAGAAGCAGAACAGTGGGGAATTCTGAAAAGCTGATTTAGAATAGAATAACAGAGTTGGAAGGGACCCTGGAGGTCTTCTAGTCCAACCCCCTGCTTAGGGGCAGGAAACCCTACACCACTTCAGACAAATGGTTATCCAACATCTTCTTAAAAACTTCCAGTGTTGGAGCATTCACAACTTCTGGAGGCAAGTTGTTCCACTGATTAATTAAGCTTCCAACCTCTTAAAGATGTTAAGTAGCTAAACTTCTCAGGTTTATTATATGTGCTCTAGTTGCTTCACCCAGAGTTCAGGTCAGGATACAAAAATACAGACTGTATTGAAAAACCACCTGTAAATTATTATAGATGTTTGATTATATAAGGGATTAAAACTGATCCAAGCTTTGTGATCTATCTACCTTTTAGTAATAACTAAACCTTTCTCTTTGATAAAAGGGTAACAGGTGGAAGTGTAAACATTTCTTGTTTTATTGCTCTCCTGTAAAATAAATCATTTAAGTATTACTGAGATAGAGTCCAGGGCTTGGTTTTCTCACAACTCTTACTTCAGAAAACCAAGTCAAAATAGGCTGCAAGAAGTTTATTCAGGCTCCATTCAGAAAACTTCTGCTCCAAAGACGAAGTTGGTTCAAACCCCAAAGAACGAACGTTCTTAGCGGTTGGAATTTTGCATTTTGGCTAGTTTTATTCTGTTCTGCGTCAATAAAAGCTACCAGAGGAAATAAGAGTTTAGTAAATTAGCCTTCTTAAAAGGTTGTCCCATTCTTCACAGGTTGAAACCCAAGGTCCTAGCAAAGGAACTTACTGAAAGTTGATGAGTTTTGAGGAAAAAGCAATGAAAAGTTTAGAGCTCTGGCAATAAAGACTGGTGTAGTCTGGAGCAGATGCACGACCCATGGCCCTCAGACCAACTAGTTACCCAGAATCTAAATATATCTTTCAAATTCTGAAAAAAAGAAGCATCACATTTCTCAGTCACAACAGCTGGCAAATTCATGCTAATTTCTTTAAATTTCATGTTGCTTTGAAGGTACGTTTATTTTGTACATTTTAATTCCACAAAGTCATCTAGAATCTGAGGTACAGTCCACCTATCCCCTTCTTCTCACCAGCAAATGTGCTAGTGTAAAATGTGCCACACCATTGTTCTTTCAGATACTGAACAGTAAAATATCGATCCAAGAGTTCCTCTGCAGCCATGCCTTTAATGGAAAGGTACATGTTGCAGAGAATGCCACAGCATCATAAATCAAACAGTAACACAAATAAGCTAATAAACCTCTTGTGATATAAAGCCAGCTACAGCATTTAAGATAATTTTATCTCCATATGTAAAGTAAATAGTTTATAGTGCAATTTTGATTCTTCAGGGAACAAAGAGCAGAGATGCCATTCTAAAGAAAGAAAAAGTCAAGGTAAATTCACAAAA
Organism: Pantherophis guttatus; assembly: GCF_059756535.1. Taxonomy (NCBI): domain Eukaryota; kingdom Metazoa; phylum Chordata; class Lepidosauria; order Squamata; family Colubridae; genus Pantherophis; species Pantherophis guttatus. Next base: position 161,756,225 of record NC_142064.1, read on the forward strand.
AAAAAAAAAAAAACACCACACATTAATATACAATAAAATATCGGAGCATCACAGAAGTGTGCCTACACACATATATGGGAGTGTTTGTGTATACAGGTGAATGACATGGATGAGTGTATACTTACAAGAATCTTTACTCTGTAGTGAGATAGAAATATGGTGCAATTCATCAGAACCTTAAATGAGCATCGCTAAAGACATTCAAAGGAAAATATAACCTTCATTTCTTTCTATCAGCATGTAATAAGAATTGAATACAGGTTTTTGTTAATGAGGAGGACATGAAATGATAAATGTCAAAGGAAGAAATGTCAAAAAGGAATACAATGATCTTCTTATTTATCCAATCTAATCTCCAACTGCACCTACAATTTGCTCACTTTATTATAATAAAAAAAACTTGAAAAATCTTTCTTGAGCAGAAAAAAAAACTGCATTTAGAATTAATTTTACAAGTTTAAGTTGCACTTTCCTATGCCACAAGGTGACAATATTTGTTTAATGTCAGGTATGAAAAAAGACAAGTTTTTATAAAAAGGGCTATGTCAAAACAGCCTCTCATATTTCAGATTCTCTGGCTAAGGCTCAAATAAAAACTGGCAAGAAGGAGATAACATACTTGCCATCCTTAGTGTTGAGCAAAACACACTTACACTAATATGATGCTACTGGATCCTGCAAGGCCATGCTGAAAATTTATAAGCAGGAAAATTTGTTTTACTTTACATCAATTATAGTTTAATTAACCAACTTAGAATACAAACCACACTATGTGACTATCTAGAGAATAAAACTCCATTCCAGCAGTCTGACTGCTCATTTCAATAGTTTTTTTTAAAAAAAAATCCCACACAATAATTTCTAAATCCCTGAAAATAGCATGTGCCCAAGCCGTTTCCTCATCTCTCAAAATGTCCCACAGTATTTTTCCCAGAAACAATTCTTGCAATAAACACCAACTTTAAAATGTGAAATGTATTTAAGACACATATCCATAATTAAAAGGAGTTCCTACAAGGTTGGGAAAACAAACAAAAATGGAATTTGAATGTTCCGTAACAACATCAGGACAAAGGAATTAAGCACATTTTCACAGGGGAGAGTGAACAAAACCAAAAAGTTTTTCCTGAAGTAACATAAATAAGTAGACTGTTGGGTCAACAGTCATCTCCTAAAGGAAACTCCTTCTCGTCCCTCGTACAATGCAATAAAACAGTTGGGGCCCTGGGAACAGAGGATTGGAAAGGAAGGGCTGAGAGCCTACATTCTTTGGAAAAGAACCACAAAGCTACTTCTTGCAGTTGAGCTTCCTTCACTGGTCCACTTTCTAATTCTTTACATTCACTGTCTTTCTACGTAAAGGCTGAATCTGACCAGGGAGTGAAAAGATGGTTTCTCTAGCTAGTCAGATTCAAAATTGCACCAAAAAGCATGGGGAAGGTTTGATTAAACTCTTGTTTGGTTTTCAGTATGATTCCTAACGATGGCCATTCCTTCAACAACTTTCCATCGCACCTTTTCTTGGGGGGTTGGGCAAAGTTAGGAAGGGCTGCAGAGTTTTAAAAGTGGAAGGGAAATGGCTGTGATTGTCCTCTAGAACATGCAGGAGGCAGTGAAATGAAGAAAGAGCTGTGATGAACAAGCGCACAGCAAGATCCTTGTTTCCAGTGTTTCTACTCAACCGGAGGCAAGTTGCGTTCCTCAAACACGCTGAATTTCAAACAGCTTTACATCCGTGTCATACCAGATAGGTGGATCCACATTCCTAAAGAGAAACAGATATTCATTCCCTTGTACATAACATCAACCTCAAGGTGGAACTAGGAAAAGCAGTATGTTTCCAGCACTTTATTACATGTGCAAACAAGCAAAATCAATAGACCCAGCGATATAGAAAAGGAAGCTATTTAACAGACAGCCATTTCTTCTTTTTTTTAATTTTAAAAAGTTTTTTATTTTAAACACATTAAAACAACATTAAAATCAAACATGTACAAATATTTTTTAGGTTACGTGAATTCTTCAAATTCATTTGAAGAATCTATATGTCTTAGCACTAATGTGGTCTTTAAAATGTATAATGTTCATGAGAGTAACCAGGCTAGAAAGCAGGAGACCATGAGTTCTAGTTCCGCCTTAAGCATAAAAGCCAGCTGGATGACTGGGCCAGTCATTCTCTCTCAACACAACCCACCTCACAGGGTGGGTTGTTGTGAGGAAAATGGAGGAAAGTGTGTTGGAATATATTCACTTATTATATTTATTTATTTGGAAAAATAATAAATATAAGACAAATGCCCTGGATGAGACAAAGCCTATCTTAATCCAGCATTCTGTTCTCACCCTCTCTTCCTTCCCAGGGCTAAGCAGATCATTATGTAACCGTTCTTGCATGCCTTCTTCAAGTTTATCTCTATATTCCTCTATAACATGAAAGTAATACTGTAATTATTATCCTCCTGTTAACCTGAATCTCATTTACACAGGAGTTGATATTTAAATTGGGAGAGCGCAAAGATTTCTAACTAAGAAATCACATCTGATGGTATTCCAATGTTCAGTTTTGTTTTTGAATTTAAATTTTGTGCACTGATTTCAGCAAATACTACAAAGGTGAATTAAAACAAAAACAAAAGATGGCAAAACAACCTAAGATTCAGGCTCAAAGCCAACTGAAATAAATTAGGAACGAGTTACATATTAATTGAAAAGCACACTTCTGCACTTCAGTGTACACCCTCTAATTAAATTCCAGTATGGACTGAGACCTTAGCCCACCCAGACGAGAGAGGAATTAACAAGCATATAATTTCTCTTTCAGTTTAAATGCAGCATTTAAATCCTATATTATAGGGCCTATTGAAAAATGGTTACCCTTTTTTATTTTTACTGTCGAATAATAACTTTAAAACCTTTTCATAGGTAGTTCTCATCTTACAATCATTCTTTTAGTGACCATTTGAAGCTACAACAGCACTGAAGAAAGTGACTTATGGCCATTTTTCACACAACTGTTGCAGCATCTCCCATAATCACATGATCAACATTCAGCTACTTGGCCACTAGCATGTATTCATGATGGTTGCAGTGTCCCAGGATCATGTCCCTTTTGCGACCTTCTGACAAGCAAAGGCAATGGAGGAAGCCAGATGCACTTAACAACCGGGTTACTAACTTAATAACTGCAATGATTCACTTAACAACAACAGTGGCAAGAAAGGTTGTAAATGGAGGCAACACTCACTGCCTTGCTTAGCAATGGAAACTTTGGGCTTAATTGTGGTCGTAAATCAAGGACTATTTTTATTTTTTTTTCAAGTGTTCAGATCCTAATTCATTTCAGCACCAAATGCATCTTACTTGCAGTGAGTAAAGAGACTTCAGTCACTTTTTACTAAACATCAAACAGTTTATTTAAAAACCGAAATGTCATTCCGTATGCACAATCTGGACACATTAGAATCACAGAGTTTGAAGAAAGAGTAATATATATTATATATTATATAAATCAGCAGCACAAAATTAATGCAAATTAACTGCAGTGAATTAACTGCAGCTGATACGGCAAGGGTATTCTGTGATTCTAACCACTGAATTTAAAGACCAAGCTAAACCTCAGACTAAAACTTCTCACTCGCAGAAAGTTCTCATTCAGCAGGCTAATGATAAGTAAGAGGAAATTGGATAGTAGCCTGCTAACTTACCTCAGATATATAACTCCCCACATGTAAGTGCGGAACCACATAGCGGTACCAGAATTAGCCTGGTATTTCCGGATCAGGATGGGATGAGGAACAGGAAGGAGCCCCACCAATGTGCCATGTTGCAAGAATTTCAGAATCTCAGATTCATCTGTAAGGCCCCTGCAGACAGTGGGAACACATTTATCTATACAATGCACTGCATTCTCTCTAATGCAAATTACAGATAATTGGACATACAGGTTTATGGAAATATACAAAACTGACAGCAGAACAAGACCTAGTGAGCCATTGAATCTGCCCTTTAAGGTTATTTTACTTAATTTTTGATGGACATGTGTTTATCTCAAGCGTATTTAAACTTAGTTACTGTTGTTACTGACCCACTACCTCCACTGGATCCAAAGTTCCAAATTTCCAACTACTCCTTCTGTGAAGTGATACCTTCGAAATACTTCTAAACTTCCTACATGCAGATACAAACAAGATATGAAAAAGATGCTAAACTATATGGTTTTCACTTAGAAAAAACAGATGGGATACTCATGGGAACAGTGGATAAATTAATTAAAAAGATCTATAATTTGTTACTAGGCATTGAACTGGAGGAGGAGCAGGTAAAGGAAACAATGATAGCCTGGGCAAAGAATTTTGGACATTCAATAGATCTAGATAAATGGCAACAGCTATGGGAAAGGAATTATAAATTAACAATGTCCACAGCATATAAGGAAAATCAATATAAAATGTTTTATAGATGGCATATGCCCCCTGAGAAACTGGCAAAAATGTTTAAAGATAAGTCAGCTAAATGTTGGAAATGTCACCAGTCTATCCAGAAATAAATCCAGAAATAAAGGAAGCTGTGATTTAGAAGCTATGTTAATCTATAATTTTGAAGACCCTTCCTACAGGTATATGCCTGGCCCTATTCCCTCCCCAATAGGATTTATATGCACTGAAATATGGTTTTAAAATACTAAGAGTAACTAATTGAAAATATTGAGAACCAGAGTAATGTAGTGGTTAAGATGCTGGACTAAGAGCAGGGAGATCCAAGTTCTAGGACTTCATTGAACACAGAACTGGCTGAATGGTTTCAGATCAGTCACTCTTTCTAAACCCTAGTCTGGAAAGAATCAGCCACCCATGCAGATTATGACCCTCAATCTTCAAAAAGAGGATTTTATCTTACAGTGGATTGTTTGAAGTTGAGGAAGAACACCAGGAAGAATTATTCTAAGTTGTTCATTTCCTTTTTTCATTTCATTTGTTTTGCCTAGTACTATTATTGTTGGCATTTGCCACTGGGTGTTTTATTTTGAATAATGTTAATGAATAAAAAAAGAAGTACAAAAACGTCCTATGTAAAATCTTTGACTTGACTCTATTAGTCATTAATGCTGCCTTGAAGTACCATAAAGTTGCAGTGCCAGAATTTGGTAGCAAAATATCCAATTTTTAACTTAGTGGCAGTGGCCAAACATTCTGTTGCTATCAGCTTGAAAGTCTGGAAGATACTCTAACATGAGAAAGTTACATTTTTTATTCTCTGGAAAGCTTGCTATCTAATGGTCAGAAACAGTTATTCATCAAATACCAATAGTTGAATGATGCAAGAGCCAAGATCTCAAGTAGGTGCTGCCATCCAATGGTCAGAAGCAGCAATGAACCAAATATTTTGTCTAAAAGTTTCCCCTGTCCAGTTGTGACCAACTCAAGGGAGCAGTGCTCATCTCCAATTCTTAACCTAGGGAGCCTGCACTGTTTGAGAGATATTTCCATCATCATGTAGCCATCATAAAAATATGGAATGCTGTTATCTTCCCACCAAAGTGGTACCTATTTATCTATTCACATTTGCATGCTTTCGAACTGCTAGGTTAGTAGAAGCTGGGGCAAGTAATGGGAGTTCACCCTGTCGCACAATGTTCAGATCTTGAACCTAGGCTGTTGGCTTTCCAGATGACAAGCTCAGCATCTTAACCGCTGAGCTATCCCACCCTGATCCTGTCCTACAGTGGGACATAATTTCACTAGGAATGTGAAGGAACCAAGAATCAAGATTCTAGATTGCACCTGTGGTGTTATGTTCCCACTGATGCATTTCCAAAGAGGGATCCTAGGGGTTGGATTAATCTCTATGCCTTTGTAGTTCTGCAACTGCCTTTTTTATAGACACCAGAAATGTGGGCATTTTTTGACAGTCCTCCATGACAGGAAAGACTTGCAGGACAGTTTGTATAGCTTGTCTGATGTTATCTAAGATGTATAAAGGCATGTCAAATATATGTTGGAAGTGTAAAAATAAAGAAGAGACATATGATAAAGCAAAAAAAAAATTGGACTATGATTCATATTTCAATACAGAAAATTCTGAAAACGGATATAAAAATGAAACCAGAACTTTTCTTCTTGGGTCTAATGGAAAAAGAAGTGGAGAAAAAATTTGAAACTTGGTTACTATATATATTGACAGCAGCAAGACTATTTATTGTATGCGCAAAAATGGAAGGACACTTCGATTCCTTCCATGGAAGAATGGTTGTAGAAGTTGATGGAGTTGGCTGAAATGGCAAAACTGACTAACTTGATTTTAAAAAGAACATATGTACTTTTGTTTCCGCTTGGAAACTCTTTCTGAACTCCATCCTTGATGTGGAAAAGAATGAAACCTTGACTTTGGGTTTTACAGATTAGATTGATAGATCTTTATAGAAATGACTTGTTCATACTATTATGGAAAAGCAAAAAGCTGTTGATCTGTTGTTAATGCCTTATTCTACTGCAACAGAGAGAGTCGGAAGTCAATGCTTCTTTTTCTTTTCCCCCCCCATCTTTCCTCGCTTTTTCCCCCTTTCCCCACCCCCACTGCTCTTCTATTTGCTTTTGTATTTTATAATACTTTATAACTTAATAAGAAATTGAAAGATTAAAAAAAAGGAAAGACTTGCAGGACAACTATGCTTGGGATATACAGGTCATAAAAGGCAAGTAGAAGATGTGGTTCCTAGGGCAGTTACTGCAATCTCAGTTTCTATGGAGGATCATGATTAGCTAATGAAACCTTTAGGGCAAGCTTCTGCTTCAAACCAAGAAATCATTTCCTCATTGTCGCTCTCATTAATCTGATACTATACTGCACTGAGTCTTCATACGTATGAAAGTTGTTCCTTTTCCCACAGAAAAACTGAGGGAAACAAAGTTTGGTGGAATAAAGAAATAATGAAGTAGAGAAATATTAGGCTGCATATGGTTAAGAAGTGTGATGGAATGTGCACTTGCCACAGCAACAGCAAGGGAGAATTTTGTCCACTGAGAGTGTTCCCAGGAAGAGACCAAGATCAAAAGATGGAGAGGATACAAGCTGAAGGGAAAAACAATTCAGGGTAGCCACACCCTAGAATCTTTCAAGATATATCTAGTAGCTTAGAAAGTTATAGCTTTAGTTTGGCAAGATTCTGTCTATAAGCAAACGAAGGATTGGATTCAGTTGGATTTCACTGCCACGTTTCTGCGCTTTGGGCTGACAAGAAGAGAGATAGCTCTGTTTGAGGTGAAGGAAGAGAATGGAAGTGGGTTGAGTTAAATGTCTTGGTTATATGATCCCCACTTTCCAGAATCAGCAGAGTGATTAATCTGTTATCTGAATGCCTTCTCACACTAAAACGGAAATAATACTGTTACTGATATGCTATTTAAAAACAAAACCTTGATGTTTTGGGAACTACTGCTTGAACACTCAAATTGTGCTTGTACATATGCAGACAGTCATAAGGATAAAGATCATAAAGAACATCAACTAATGTTAAGATCATATGCATGACCTATGATCCAAAGCCCTGAATGTCTTAATTGGGAGGATGTAAGCAACAGTATGTTAACTTGCAAGGTAGATACTGATTAGATATTACAGCTTGCTTTGAATAGCATAAGTGTCTTTTAAGTTCAAATTGAGTTTTGGTTTTGCTTGTACTTTAATATCAAAATGTACCCAAACAAGCCAACACTATCCTTAGAAATAGAATGTAATACTGCATGGAGGATGGGTGCAACAAAAGCTAGTAACACAATCTGTATTTTTTTCTATCTTACAAAAAAGCATTATGTGAAAGCCTCAATTGACCAAAGCCATGATGGGCAGCATGTATGGCATATCCAGTGGTGTCTATGGCCTATGAAAATCACAACTTGGAAGAGCAGAGGAGTGAATCGTAAAGAGCATAAATTAGCAAACCAAAGAAGTGGAAAAATGTGTTTGTGAGAAAGTGGAGAGAAAGTGGAATGATATAATATAGTTGAAAGAAGGTGGCCTAATACTGTGGTGTGGAATTGATGAATATATGCAAGGAAACAAAGGTACAGGTACAGATTTAATAATGAATAAAAGAGCTAAGTATTACATACTTGCCTGAAAGTATGAATTGGCATTATCTACATAACTATGGGAAAGTATCAAAGTATAAATCAATAGTTGGTGATAATTGCATGTTACACTCCAGTGAATGGTGACAATGGGAAAACTAGAGATTAGTTTGGGGAAGAGTTTTGCAACCTTCCCAGTAAATTAGACCTAAAGGAAAAATATTCTGCTAGGTGAGAGAAAATGCAGAAAAGGTGAATGAGCCATTCAAAGAAACAAGAAAAAAAATAAGAAAAAGATCTTCAGGTTTTATTACATGGTTTAAGCATAACTCTTTCATATTTGTACACAGCAAAGGAATGAATAGAAACCAAAAAGTGTGATATCTCCTGTGAAAGACTGAGGGAATTAGTGAAGAATGTAAAGGTAAGGATAGGTTTTGAATGTGGAACCATCTAGTTTTTGGATTAGGGTAATGGAAAGAGAAGGGAAGAACACTGACTATTGTGAGAAATGAGTATTTGTCAAAAAAGGTAAAAATGGCTCCTTATAACAGCATGTTTCTGTCCACTTTAGGGAAGTGGAGATACATAAATGTAAATAGAATACAGGGAACGGAGTACTTAAAATCTGTGGAGTAAAACAGGATATGATAGGATCAAGTATGACTGATCAAGAAGATAAACGCATTATCTTTAACATCTGTTGTCATGAAATGTTTTGAGAGGCTGGTGTTGAACTATATTAAGGCTAGTCTTCCGTCTACTTTGGACCCATACCAATGAGTCTGCTTACAGGAAGGAAGTACAAGGACTGACATTGTGGTGTAATGAAAATAATCTCACACTTAACACCACAAAAACTAAAGAACTTATAACTGACTTCAGGAGGAAGAGAGATGTACATTTACCATTGTACATAAATGGTGAGGAGGTGGAGAGGGTGGGTAGTTTTAAATTTCTGGGCATTTATATCTCGGAGGACCTCTCATGGACTATGAATGCTAACATGCTTGTGAAGAAGGCACAGAAGAGGCTGTATTTCCTGAGAATGCTCAGGAAGATAAATCTATCTCAGCATCTACTTCTGTCCTACTATCGCAGCACCATTGAGAGCATCCTGATATACGGCATTCTTGCATGGTATGGGAGCAGCTCTGAAGCAGACAAAAAAGCTCTACAGAGAATCATTAAAACTGCCCAGAATATCATTGGACTCCAGCTACCAGCCCTGGATGACATCTTCGAATCTCGCTGTTTGAGAAAGTTGCATAACATTCTCAGAGACTCTTCCCATCCTGCTTACAATATTTTTGGACTGTTGCCTTCTGGCAGAAGATACAAAACAATTAAAACTCGGACCACACATTTTCTGAATAGTTTTTATCCCAGAGCTATAATTGCACTCAACAATGAACTAAAAGGCCACCATCAGTGAGCTGTTGGACATTATTACTTGGTCTGTTGTGTGGATGTTTGGGTGGTTTAGGGGTGGAGAATTGTGATGAGTGGGAGTGTGTTTGGGGATTATATGTGTTGGACCTGGTCTTTGGGTGTTAAGTGAATTTTGTTGTATGGGTATATTGTGTATACATGTACAATGACAATAAAGTTATTTATTTATTTATTTATTCATTTATTTATTTATTATAAAAATTAGTGACTGTAGAAACAATATTCATTAAGGCTGGTCATATGCAGAGTAAATGAGGATCAAGGTGCAAAACAAACATGACGAAAAAATAAATGGATGGTGAGAAAGGAAGGCAAGATCAAGAGTCATGTATAGACAGATTTGAGATCTGCAAAAAGAGTGATATGAAGAATTTAGAGAACAAAAGGCAATGTATGTAGCAGTATACAGTATACATAAAATGGAAGCAAGTACAATTTATAAGGCTGGATAGGTATAGAGGCATATAGTGAACGGTATTAGTGTAAACTATGCTTCCTTTTATTTTTCTTATGCATTTAGTGTCTTTGACACATGAGTTCTTACTCCTTTTATATGCTCTGCATAAAGTAGCTTATTATTATTAAAGGAGACAAATTCCTTGTGTGTCCAATCGCACTTGGCCAATAAAGAATGTTCTGTTCTGTTTTGTTCTGTTCTATTTCTATATCTATTTCTATAGCTGACCATACCTATCCAGCCTTATAAATTGTACTTGCTTCCATTTTATGTATACTGTATACTGCTACATACATTGTCTTTTGTTCTCTAAATTTTTCATATCACTCTTTTTGCAGATCTCAAATCTGTCTATACATGACTCTTGATCTTGCCTTCCTTTCTCACTATCCATTTATTTTTTTGTCATGTTTGTTTTGCACCTTGATCCTCATTTACTCTACATATGACCAGCTATTTCTATATCTATTTCTATTTCTATTTCTATTTCTATTTCTATTTCTATTTCTATTTCTATTATTTCTATTTCTAATTCTAATTCTAATTCTAATTCTAATTCTAATTCTAATAATTCTAATTCTAATTCTAATTCTACTCTACTTCTTATCCCAAAATAGGATGCTGTGATTGGTATGTCCATATGCATGATCCAATCAACCCAATTCCACAAGAATAGTCTTTGTTAATTTTATCTGTAGAAATGTGAAGAGGATAAGACTAATTTTATTACAGGAATTATGTTTAGTACTCAGTAAGAAAATTCATACCTTACAATTCCCATCCACCCCCCAAATAGTTTTATCTACAAGACCTGTGGCACTTACTTGTCAATACAAATCTTCTCTACCTGGGGAACCAGGACCTGCAACAGCCTCATGATTGTCTGCAGGGGCAATTTTGATTTCCAAGACACCACCTGCAAAAGAAAAGGATAGCAGTGAAGAGCTAAGAGTTTGAGTCAACTCAGCAAATCAATACCTGAAAGGAACGCTTTCATTCAGATGAAAAAAACGCATCCAAATCTGACTTATATACCACTTCAGAGTGCCTTACAGCCCTTTCTAAGTGGTTTACAGAATCAGCATATTGCCCCCAACAATCTGGATCCTCATTTTACTGACCTCGGAAGGATGGAAGGCTGAGTCAACTTTGAGCCAGTGAGAATCGAACTGCTGGAACTCAGCAGAATTATCCTGAAATGTTGTATTCTAAACACTGCACCACCATGGCTCTAATTAGAATTTACAAACAATCCCAGAAATAGTTCTGCAAATAGACCACCTTTCAGTCTAAAAAGAAAGGCACCTACCAACAGTCTGAGTCTAAGGCCACTTCCCTATCTCTGAACTTGCCTTTTACTTTCACAAGCACTTTTGTGCACCTGAATGGATGTACTCATGGTTTCTACCTGAACTTTGGAAGATAAAGAAAAGGGACAGAGAATGACCATCTAGAGAGCATAAATTCAGTGCTTTTCTTTCAGATGAAAAAAACAACAACTACATAGGTGTAGTAGCATAACCTTCTGATTATTTCTAATATTGGGGGAGGAAAGGCTTTAGAGAAAGCAAACTCCTATTCCAGGAGATGTTCCACTAATGGGTTCCCTGCCATGGGGGGCGGGGGCTAGCTCATTAATATACACAAACTTTTTATGAGTGCTTCATTTTTTACAGGAAACCTCTACCTCAGAGTATACTTGACACTCTTCAACCCTAAAGCTTTCTGAAAGAAAACAGCTATAGAAAATGAGAATGTTTGAGAAGCAGAGCAACCTATTTATCATGCAAGGAAGAAAAGCCGTAGATGATAACAGGGATAACTATTCCATAATTTAAATTATTAATAGCGATCCTGCTATTCAGGAAGACAATCATCTGGGCTTTTATGAATCAGAGTTTCAACATTCCTTCTCCTTCAACTCTCATTAGTTCAATAGCAGCTGAGATGACCTGGTTTTTGGTCAGGTAAAATACAACCAGTGGTGGGTTGCCCCGGTTTGGACCACTGCCCTGGATGTCATCATTGGCGATCTGCGCATGTGCAGAAGCTTCTGTGCATGCGCAGAAGCAAGGCGTGCGCGCGATCCCGTTGCGAACCGGTAGTAAAGGTAAATAGAACCCACCCCTGAATACAACCCATAAATAAAGTTAAAATACTTCCAGGAAGATATATTATCTGGCACTTTTTAAGCATAAATGGCAAAGTAGGGTTAAGGCATGGTCCTTCCTCCTAAATCAGAGGTGGGGAACTATGACCCTTTTATGACTTGTGATTGTCAACTCCCAGAATTCCTAAGCCAGCCATGAAGTTGAAGCCCAAAAAGTCATAAAAGGGCCATAATTCCCCACTCCTGTCCTAAATGAAAGCAGCAGATCATTATCATGTTGGCTAAAGAGAGAAGTACTCCAGAGACTAGTAAACAGATACTATATCACCCTCGGTGGATGATTCAACTTTCTCTTCTCACATCACTACTTGCTTCCTTATCAAATGAAGCTAATAAGGAATGTCACTCGTGTGATTAAAAAGCAAGTTATATCTCTGTTTTATTTGTTAACAAGAGTTGCCAGCATCTCTCACCCACTCAGAAGTTGGATTCCACTGCCCAACTGAGGATGTGCTGGACAGACGTCGTCGATCCCGTCTGGATTGTGAGGACTCCTAAGGACAGAATGCAAATAGCAATAGCACTTAGACTTACATACCGCTTCATAGTGATTTTACAGCCCTCTCTAAGCGGTTTACAGAGTCAGCATATTGCCCTCAACAATCTGGGTCCTCATTTTACCGACCTCGGAAGGATGGAAGGCTGAGTCAACCTTGAGCCAGTGAGAATCGAACTGCCGAACTGCAGTTAGCAGTCAGCCGAAGTAGCCTGCAGAACTGCACTCTAACCACTGTGCCACCTTGGCTATTGCTAAATTGTTTTGTTTATCCAAGGGCTACAGCTTCCCTCTGTTGTATACTGCTACATATAAAATCAAATATTGTTTAGCAAGGATCTGCTTTTCAGCGTCCCAGTGCAAGTCTGAGAGAGGGGGGTTGGCTCAAAGTCACCCAGCTATCCTTCTGTGTCAAAAGAAGGACTCCCATTTCTAGCCCAGCACTTTAATCACCACGCCATGTGCTGGATATTGTGTGTGTGTGTGTGCATCAGGGGTGAAATGCTCCCGGTTCGCCTGATCCGGTAGCGATGGTGGCAGGTGGTTCAGAGAATCGGTAGCAAAAATTCCTGCCCCCCCGCCGCCCAGCTGAGCCACGTAATCATCAGAGGCTTTAAAAAAAAAAATTTAAAGCATTTTTTCTACAACCTCTTCAGCCGAAAGAACGCTTTTAAAAGTAAAAAAGAAAAAGCCTCTGATGATCGTGCGGCTCAGCTGGGATCATCAGAGGCTTTTAAAAGCATTTTTTTTTACAACCTCTTCAGCCGAAGAGGTTGTAGAAAAAATGGTTTTAAAAGTAAAAAAAAAAAAGTTGGCCACGCGCACCGTCACATTACACACACCCCAAACCACGCCCACAGAACCAGTAGTAACGAATTTTACATTTCACCACTGGTGTGCATGTGTATGAGTGTTTCACACATAGTCCTCAGGATGGCAACTGGGATCAGAATTGCCATTGATAAGCAATGCAATCGTAAAGTGAAACTTTGCATGACAGCATTACTTAGTTTTATAGCAGTTTTATAGCAGTTCCATCGTTAAGCAGGTCTTTAAGTGAGGGTCTCATGTACCATGACTTCCAAATTGCTGTCTTCCCCATTGACTTTGTGGGAAGCTGGCAGGGATGTTGGAAATCACGATCAAGTGACTGTGCCTGACTATGACATTGTAATCACCAGCCAGTTGCAAAAGCACCCAGATTGCAATCACATGACTGGAGAGACATTGCAAAATCCAGTGCTCCAGGATTGGTCATAAATCCTCCTTGTTCGGCACCATCACAAGTTTGAACAATCACTGAACAAGCAGTCATAAGCCAAGGATCACCTACCTACATACAAACACACATCCATACACATATTCTTATTATTCTTACTCATCCCTATGCTCATTAATTATCAGGAAGAAATATATATATAGCCAACAATAGCACTTGAGCAGGAGAAAGCTATAGTACATTATCCACAACCAAGTGCTTCAAGCTGAGAAGAATCAGAATCCTTTAGAGATATAATTTATCTTCAGGGCTGATCTCTAAAACAAGCAAGACACAGGATGCCCTGAGCTGTTAGCTTTACTGCTCTCTGAGATTTACTGTTGCATAAAACAATCAATCAAACCTGCATTATTTATAATTACTGTAACTTTGTTGTCCTAGGCTCAGAGATTGGTATCACTTCCAATAAATTTTCTTTAAAATAAATTCATAAAAATATTTGCTTTGGGCACAACTTGTACTATCCTATTCCCCAATCATGAGAACCTATCCAATAGGTTAGGAGTTTATTGCAGGATAATTCGAATGAGCAATGAGTCAAATATATATACTCCCTAGATTGTTCCCATTGATAGGAGGGGATGAACTGAGTTTAACCACTATGTTTGAAATTTCCTAAATTTCCTGTAAGAAAATGCAGAGTTCAAATTGAAATAAATAAAATGCACCCCAGCATTTTATTATTTATTATTTTCTGCACAGAAAATGTTTTCTCCAATTTTGGGAGATCTACTGCCAAAGATAATGAAACCCTTGACTACCCATCTATGAAGCACCTAACATTATATTAAGATGCTACTCTGAATTGTTTCATCATTGCTGTGTTCTTCAGCCACTTACCTACCCTAGAGCTGTTTGCAAACTTACCATGTTCCAAGTTTCAGTATCACCACCCATGCCTGGTGGGCTTTCTTCTGCTGGAGACTGAGAGGACTCTGGCTCTAGGGAGCGCATGGTCCCATCCTCTGACACCTGAGATTTCTCTGTGAGTTTGTCAATGCCTGATTTTTGAGAGGCAACATTAAGAAAAAAAATTGGGCAAGATCTAGAGAGTTTAGCAATATATTCCATCTTTTTAGTCAAGATCAGAACACAATTTTACCTACAGCAAGTTTCCCTAGCACTTTGCTAGCAAACAAAAAAATAAATAAACCAAGTAGCTGGCAAAACAGACCACGTCAGATGATTTTTAACATTTTACAATAGTTTAAAATAATACATTTGCATTTTTACAACATGACTACTGTAAATTTTTACTTGTTCTAGACCGGGGTATCAAACTCATGTCATCATGGCAGCATCACGTGACATAGCGGGAGCTTTTCCCCCTTCGCTAAACCGAGCATGGGTGTAGCCAGCGCGTGACGCATCCGGCCCGTGGGCCAGGAGTTTGAGAGCCCTGTTCTAGGCATCCAAATAGCTTTTAAGAAAGGAGAATCCTAAATCAACAAAATAAAAGTTAGATTATATAAAAGCAAGAGACAGAAATAAATAATGAAGTCATACAGATCAGGGAATAAAAATTATTTACTATCAGAAACCTACAGTAGATCCAGGTCTTAAACCATCAAAGGTTTACCCCAGTCTACCTTCTGGACTAAATTAAAATCTTCTGTGAGCGTCAGTGTCTCAAATACTCTGGACTGACCTGGGGTTGCTACTAGGCTGGCCTTTAGTGTTCCAGGTTCTGCAGGTGCAGCAGGTCGTGACCCTTCCATGGACATCGCCTCCTGAGAGTTGGTACGAGAGATGGGCTCAGGAGCTTTCTTTTTGCGTTGCAAAGCTTTCTGGATAGACTGCAAGTCAGTAGGCAGATTGGCCAGCTGATGAAATACATTTCGCTTGCGAATAATGGCGTATACCAAATTGGAATTTCCTGGGAAATCACAACAGGAGGAGAAAAATAACACCTTTAACCTTTTGTAATTGGGAAACACAAATTGATAAAGATCATGGGTAGGAGTACGCACAAAAAACAAGTAATCAATGGTTTCCTGCAATTCAATGGCTGTCTGAATTTTTGCAGCTTAGATCTGGAAGCCCTAACGGTGAGATGATGAGAAATTAACTACAGCTAGATTTATATGCTCAGTTTCATAGAATGGAATGGAGTGGAGTGGAGTGGAGTGGAGTGGAGTGGAGTGGAGTGGAGTGGAGTGGAGTGGAGTGGAGTGGAGTGGAGTGGAGTAGAGTAGAGTAGAATAGAATTTTTTATTGGCCAAGTGTAATTGGACACACAAGGAATTTGTCTTGGTGCATATGCTCTCAATGTACATAAAAGAAAAGATACGTTCATCAAGAATCATAATGTACAACATTTAATGATAGTCATAGGGTACAAATAAGCAATCAAATCATATTAGGAAACAGTCAATATAAATCGTAAGGATACAAGCAACAAAGTTATAGTCATACAGTCATAAATGGAAGGAGATGGGTGATGGGATCGATGAGAAGATTAATAGTAGTGCAGACTTAGTAACTAGTTTGACAGTGTTGAGGTAATTATTTGTTTAGCAGAGTGATGGTGTTCGGGAAAAAACTGTTCTTATGTCTAGTTGTTCTGGTGTGCAGTGCTCTATAGCGTTGTTTTGAGGATAGGAATTGAAACAGTTTATGTCCAGGATGTGAGGGGTCTGTAAATATTTTCACAGCCCTCAAGTCAAGCTCAGGAAGTAGTAGAGGATTAGCATTGTTCTGTTCCTCCTACCTTAGCTCCTTTCTTCATGTTAGTCAAATTATAGCCTGATGTTTTTGAACAGTTGTTCCTTCAGATGGTGACCTCTACACCTTTTAGCTCATCACTAGATTACTGTGCCACAAAGAATAAACTGATAAGTTATCTATTACAAAACTGATAACTTATCTGTTGCAGATAACTCTGTCTGTTTCAGCACAATATCAAGAAATGTTACTAAAACATTATCCCAGCTGATGTTTCCCAGAAATTATTTAAAAACACAATGAAATAAAGTGATTGATTATGTTACATTGACCAGCATGTAAGATTTAGGATTTCAGGCATATTTGGCTTTCTAACTGGCTATCAAATAACTGAGAGTCTGTTTTATTCATGACCTCTCAGAATTCATTCCCAACTTATAAATGAAGTTTATATTACGGAAGCATATATTTGAAAAGATTTCACCAACAAGTGAAAAATCAAAAGAGGGCTAAAATGCCATAAAGTAATGAGCAAGAAGTATTGTGGGCAACAGTGGTTATCAGTAACAGGAACTGCCTTTTCCAATTAAAATAATAAAGGGACAAATTTACATTTTACATTTTATTTTACTAACCAGAAATGGCAAATCTAAAAAAGAAAGAAGGGATATTTGCACTATGTTTGATGAAGAAGCTTGGTACTTTATACCTACATGAATATTTATTCTTGCATAGATTAAACTATCAGAGAGCGATTGCCTTTTTTTTTTTTTTCTGTTCAGCCACTCACCATCAAACTGGTACTGGATGATATTGTTGAAGACTTCCAGCAAAAAGAAGACAAGGTGATGGTTTTGGACCATGGAGAAAAGGAACCAAGTAGTTGAAAATGCTTCCAATAGATGCAGCAATTTGTTAGCTGCTACCATGGAAAGAGACTTCAAGTATGGAGATACTAGGAGACGGAAAAAAATAAAAAGAAAGAAAAAGTCATTTGGGGAGATCAAACATCCATTATAATTATGTACCATATTAGTGTACAGTCATTTAAGATCCAAGTGTTAACATCCATATCAGTTAAGATCCAAGAGTAACATCCATATCTTAACACTTGTTATGGGAAGGCGCTACAAATTAATTTTATAAAAGAAAATAGCAGTAGTGTAATATCTAAGTTCACTGAACTCTTGAACAGCTACAACATAATGGTAAAGAAAACGAACGCCATCTACTGAGAAGAAGCCAGTATTACAGCAACTCTTCAACCATTTTTAAAATTTTGTCTGCTCTGAACGACGGTATCCGTCAAATAAAACCAAGAGAGGTTCAAAGCTACACATATATCTCCTAATTTTTTCAACAGTTACCTCCAAAAAGAGTCTTGGGTACTAAAATTAAATTTCTACACATGGTAAGGCCTGCATGCATAACTATACTGGTTTCAATTCTGAAGGAAAACCACACCGCACTATTCGCCCCCAAGATTTTGAAAATAAAAATATATTTTAAATATATATTAAGGCTTTCAATTTTGGCTGTCATTTTAGAGCAGGCAAATTACCATTCACTATGATGGTAAGGAGGCAGTCAAACAGGGGTTGCAACCGCTGATGTCCACTAGTGATGATCTTATGAAAAACCTGCAGGGTATAATAGAAAGTAAGAACGTAAACAAAATAGTGCAGAGTTGCTGTACTATTTTTATAGCAGCTAGATTCTCTGCTACAAGCAAAGACACTGCTAGCAAATTCCAGACTCACAATGATGAGAAGATCAGCATGTGTCCCCGTAAAGACAGGAATATCCATCGGTACTCGTACAGAATATGGCTTGTTGAGGCGGACACCAAAATTTCTTTCCCCGCTCAGCAGCAATAAGATGAAGACACCAATATGCATAAGACCAACTCGAGCTGTAAAAATATGGCGCCAAAATTAAATCTGTCAGTGGCCGAAAGGCAAGCCAGCCATTAATAATAGCAGATCAAAAACAAAATATAATGCTTACTAACATAAATACCTCACTCTCATTCGGTAAGGTATTCTAAAAAAAAAATAAAAATGGTTCAATGTCATCCATGCTGCTGTCCAGCAGACAGTTTAAGATCAAGAAGCAGCCTGCATCTGTTGCTATACAATTTTATGCAGAACTCCAAATGTAACCTACATGACTCAATATGTGGATATTCATGTGGTTGTTTTTGGTCTCAACTCAGCTCTGGCCCTTCTCCAATTAGGATCTCAGAAATCACTGATCTTAATCTATCCCACAAAGTGACATGGAAATAGCTTGCGGTCTTATCTGAATTCATTCATTTGATATTTAAAGCCTATAAACAAACACATTTCCCTGGCATGTTCTAACATTATTATCCAATATGGCAGGTTACACAGCCAGCCAAATGTTAGACTAGGTTTGGCATTTTTGCCCACCTATCAAGTTCTTTATTACTATTAAGAGATACACAGAGTTGTGGAAGTTTGAGTGTATGTAGAGTGCGTATGTGCGTGCGTGCGTGTGTGAGAGAGAGAGAGAGAGAGAGAAAAGAGCTACACTTTTGGATACTATGCTGTGAAGAAAGCTACAAGGGGACAACCTGATGCAAAATTAGTGAGTCACATTGTGTGCATCATAAACAGTTTCTTCAATTTCCTAGTGTTTCACAGTTAACCTCAGTTAACCTCAGGCTTACATTACCGATTCTATTTTATCCTATCTCTAAAGTGTGTAAAAGATGAAATCTCTTGACGAAGCCAAGTTCTCAAGGTTACAAAAAATGGAGCCACCGGATGCCCAATGCTACTCCACCATGCCTTTGGGATGACAAAGACCACAGACACCAGTTGGGAGCATTGGAATGGGGTCTTTGGTGTCACATACAATTTTACCTATATTAAGGCAGGAACTAGAGGAACTGTTTGCAACGTCACCTTTTGCTATCTAGATTAGAAATGCCAGATTTATCATTCTGTAAATAAGCACCAGTCACCCAGGGACTTGGATCCAAATACAATTTACATTTCTGGAATCAGTCTCAGGACTGGGGAATCAGTTGGAAAGACTCTGAATCAACTTTTTCCAGCATAAATTCTGAGAATAGATAAAACCAAACTTACATTGATCTGCTCTAGCATCATTAAGGAAATAGAGGATTGGCACCAGGATATCTAAAACATCACTGCTTTTCAGAACAAAGAAGAGAAATTTCTGAAAAAGAAAAAGAACAATTAAGCACCAAGTTGGTGGGGGAATCTCTATAAGTGTCACGAAAACTGGACAGAATAAAACTGCATCAATAGGGGAGAGGAACTACAAGTTTCAGCATGTTTATCAATGTTTTCCAGCAGACCTGTAAAAACATTGCATTTTGAAATGTTTTCCCTATTTGTTCATTTTCCAAAGGCTTCACATTTTAAAACTTGTTTAGGGAGGGCAAAACTGAGGATTTTGTGAAGGAAGAAAGTTTGGCTTACTCAAAGTGATTATTTGTTAGCAGACTTGAGAAAATTGTGCTGTTGGCATTAAAAATGTCTTGAATAGAAATCATCCTCTGATATATTTTTGATCTGAAGGCATCAAAGAACAGGTAAGCATAATAATTTTCCTATACAGGTTGCTTTCAGATGGAGGTTTCTCAGGAATACAGATTCAACAGGCCTGATATCTGAACACACAGGCAGAGATTGAGACTTATTAGGTATGCAGCATCAGCAATGGGTCAGTGATTCCAAACAACTACCACTACTGCATCATAACCCAATATTTCAAATCATTTCTTTCTCTTCTAATCCAAAATTATTACCGTTGACCAGCTCACCATCACTAAGTTTCTCCATGTGTTCGTTTAACAGGCCCTGATCAGTGGTGGAATTCAAATTTTTTTACTACCGGTTCTGTGAGCGTGGCTTGGTGGGCGTAGTGTGGTGTAACTTGGTAGGCATGGCAGGGGAAGGATACTGCAAAATCCCCATTCCCTCCCCACTCCTGGGGGAAGGATATTGCAAAATCTCCATTCCCACCCCACTCTGGGGCCAGCCAGAGACTGGTTCTCCGAACTACTCCAAACTACTCTGAATTATTCAAAATTTCCACTACCGGTTCTCCAGAACCTGTCAGAACCTTCTGAATAGCACTCCTGGCCCTGATCCTGCTCTCCTACCCCAATTCTTTAATAATGCCAGCAATATAAGACAGAACCTTGTTGAAATCACAGAGTTTCCAGAAGAGAACCAGGAGCTCTTGATGGAACTGGATCCTTTTAGTAGAATTTGGCAGGTAGGTTTGGACCAGAGGGTTGGAGAGCAGACGAGCCACTCCTTTCAAAACAAACTGGAAATCCTGACAACATAAAAAAACATAAATATGTTGTGATCTGGAAACCTAAGATTAAGCCAACTGAACTGAAAACAAATCTGATACATTACCTCTTCTCTGTGTATCCTGGACAGGTAATTGACAAACAGGTTGTCTGGTCCTGGAGGCTGCATTGAAAGAAACCACGTAAATGTTTCTTAGATTCAAAACACCCTCGGGTATTTTGACAGAGACAGACGTATATCTGTCTCTGAATTTATTGGCAAATGACATTTTGACTAAATCAGTCAAACAATCCTGATACTATGTTAAGTATTAAACTACAACTGATACCTGTGATCCCAGATATTGGTGAACTATAATTCCCAGGAGCCTCAATCAGGACGATCAATGGCAGGATACTGGGCGTTATAATTCAGCAACATCTGGAGAGCCTTTACTATGCTAAGCACTAGAATATAATGGTTGCTCATCATTTTATGAAATGAATAAAAAATAGGCCTAATATTTCCTAATTTAAAAAATGTACAGCATAGAATAATTTGCTGATTTTCATCAGAAAGCAAACGCCTAAAGTGCTCAAGTCTCTGTTGATTCATGGGTATTATGAATACCTCTCCAGTATGCAGTACAGCAAGGAAAGACAAGAAAATGTAAATATTTATGCCTGTAATGCAGTGAATGAAAAGGTCTGAATTAATAAATCTGCCCATGGAAAGAGAATTCAAATTAGTTAGTTTGGTATTCAGAAGGCAAATGTACATCTTTAAGCACTTAAGAGACAATATTTCAGATCCATCACATTGCTTTAAGATGCAGGTATTCTTCGACTTACAACAGTTCATTTAGTGACCGTTCAAAGTTACAACAACAATGAAAAAAGTGACTTATGACCATTTTTCACACTTACAACCGTTGTAGTGTTCCTGAGGTCAAGGGATCAAACTTTGGACACTTCGCAACTGGTTTATATTTATCAGGATTGTAGTGTCCTGGGATTATGCAAAAGGGATTATGTGGCCACCTTTTGCAACCTTTTGACAAGCAAAGTCAATGGGGAAGCCAGATTCATTTAACAGCTCTGCCATTACCTTAACAATAGTAGTGATTCATGTAACAATTGCGGCAAGAAAGGTCGTAAAATGGAGCAAAATTCACTTAAATGTCTCACTTAACTACATACATTTTGGGCTCAGTTGAGGTCATAAGTCGAAGACTACCTGTACTTGATACATGCTTGCTTAAAATAAAACCAGAAAGATGGGTAAAATCTATGTTCATGTTTGAGCCCAAACATCTTCAAAATATTTCAGGCCAATTATCTGGATTCCTAGGTACCATGGAAGGCTACCCTTTGAGAGAAGAAATTAGCACCATCTTTCCAGGGTTGCTTATGTACTAAAAGCTTCCGTTCAAAGCTGCTTTGCTTTAAGAAAGCCGGTTGAAGTGTTATATGCATATCTGCCGCTCCTCCACATTATAAACACAGCTAAAACTGGGAGCAACTCACATCGGTATCATCCATGACTGTTCCAGTGGTAGTGCCATCTACTGTGGGACTGGAGCTGGTAGAAGTGTCATAGTCCAATGTGACGATAAGAACTTGAGCGGCCTGCTCCACCAATGGTTCACGATAGTCCGAGAAGAGCAAGTGGTTATAGGGGATCCCATAACCCACTGGATCGTAAGCACAGACGATATTCAAGAGGGAAGTAAAGAGCGGTAGGGCATGCCTAGAAGAGGATCCAACATGCTCAAAACAGTGCATCAGAAACTTGAAGTGTTAAAAGCTTTCCAACAAAGAATAAGCTTCTGTCTTATTAGCAGCGATTAAGTAGTGTTTTTATTCCTCAGAAACATTCATTAGTGAAAAGAAAAATGCATTTGAGGTCATTATTCTTAGTTATTTTAATAAATGAAATAATATGCTATATGAATGACAATATAGTATGTATGTATGTCTTTAGGGCTATGTTTGCCTAATTAAAACATCCTATTTTGCTCTGCAGTATGGCTGAGTGGCTGCAAAAAAATGTCACATATTTAAAAAATAACCCAACTCTTTCTAAAAATTTCTTCAATTTATAATAAAAAGACCCCATTCATATTGCACAATTTGCTAATCATTGCAAACTGCTTATTTTAAAGTGCATCCTGTCTTAAGGACAAATGTTTAGTATACTAAGGGGGGGGCTTAACCCCCCCCCTTAGATATTTTTAATTGTTAATTTGATTTTAGTTGGGGTGTTTTAAATTATTGGACCAAAATTTGTTTAATTCTTTCTTTAAAAAATTTTAAATTTTGTATGCGATGTTTTTATTCTTGGCTGTTCACCGCTCTGAGTCCCGTGGGAGAAGGGCGGTATAAAAATCTAATAAAATAAAATAATAAATAAATAAATAATACTACTAGGGCGAGCTGGGGGCAGCAAAATCTGGAGTTGCCTGCTTTCCTGCTGACTATATGACAGAAGGGTAAGCAGTTGTGCGGATGTAGTCTAGTATTCCAAAACAATCCACTGTTTGGATCAAACATTGATTGGCTCCAATTAGGCAAATATAACCCCAAAGACATACATACTGAAGTAATAAGGAAAAAGAAATAACTGAAGGCATAAGGTGGGGAGAAAGGAAGTAGCTATCATATATATGCAATCCTTTTAATAAAAGAAGGCTTAGATCAAACAAAAGTGTTTCAAAGCACCCATCACATGCAATTTGCTATTTCTCACCTGTTCTCTGTAGAACAGAAGAACTGGACCCAAGGATTAGTGTTGCTGCTCTCAGAGGAGGGAGGCAAGTACATGACCTCTGAGAAACAGGTCAGCAGAAGTTTCAGTAGCTCTGTCCTGAAAAATGTATGAATAGCAAGTTTCGGTCAAAGAGAGAATTCATTATTATTCACAGAGATTTTGCCATGGTTTTATTCTTTATTTTATAGGAGCAAGTTTATTAAACTGTTTTAAAAGAATTGTGCTAAGGATTTCTTAAAGAAATAGTATACAATTCAAGTCCTTTAAGCCATCAGGAGCCACAAAGATATTTCCTTATTCACTGCAAGCAGGTTTACTACAATATTGTAGCATTGGAAAGAGACTAGCCAAGCAGTGGAGTAGGAGGGAGGAAGGAGTCAAACAAGGAACTAGTCTGGAATTCCTATGTGAGCATAAGAGGATGAAGTCTGACCACCCCCTTGAATGCCATTGAACCTTATCTAGTCTTATCCAGGTGCAAACCATCAATCTGAGAAGATTCCTGTGTACAGACTTGAGCAATAAAACAACTAATTGAAGTCTTCGCCTGTGAGTTTAGTTGTTTGGACCTCACAGTCAGTTTATTCAATTGGATAATCTGTTTGGCTCCATCCCAATCAGAGTTTATGTACAGTGGTTACAGAAAACTAACAATGAAGTAAAAGATAACAAACTGTCCAGTCATCTATAAGGGATTTGTAATAGTACTGGCAATTTCTGCACTGTAATAAATTAAGAGTGTCTCGGTTTTCATATTCTATGATGGTCATCCAGAAGATGAACTTGAAGTCTAGTGATTAAGGCACCAGGCTAAATAGCAGGAGACCATGAGTTCTATTCTCACTTTAGGCATGAAAGCTGGCTGGGTGACCTTGGGCCAATCTCTGTCTCTCATAGCCTGATCTGTCATTTGCCGATGTCCTCACCTATTTAAATCATGACTGAAGTTGGGTGACGGTGAATGAGCAAATCCAACACCAGCCTCCCAGATGTATTCACAACTATCAATTGCATGGATATCTTCAGCCGTGTCCTGGAAAAGAAAAAGAAGTTAGCACATCAAATAGTATCAAACCTTCCAGGTAAAAGTATGAATAGGATGATGAAGATTTAGACAAAATCTCTCAATTCTCTTGCAGATGGAAAAAAAACAATGAACAGTGGCACAGAATTAGAGGGGACTTCTAGCATTACTAATTCAAATCATGTGAGATGTAATGGATTTTCTACAATAAGAAGAAAGTGGAAGAAATACAGAAAGACATACAGAAATACAGGGTTGTGTCAATGAGGCGTACTGGTTGCACGTTAAAAGTCTCATAAGGAGAAATTCAGAGCATATTATATCACAGTGAATATCAAAAATCCAAAATGATAGAGTGAGGATGGCTCCACTAACAGCAGAATGGCAGAATACATAGCCAGCAAGTAGACCAGCTTTTGTAACTCCTCTCCAAATAAGGAGAAAACTTGAGATTACCCCCAAGTGCTCCAAACAGTTGCTCCTTGTGCAGAGATCACAAGGCAGGGGGTCTTCAGCAGGTTTAGGGCACTTAGAGATGAGGGAATAGCCATCTTTTTGCTCAAACTACAACCAAAGCCTTCAAAAGTGTACTGGGTTCTTTCCAATCACTTTCAGAAATTGCTTGTTATTTATTGATTTATTGATTTATCAAATTTACACTGTCAATGTCACAAAAAGTGACTCTGGGCAGTCTACAACAATTAAATAAAACGATAAACATATTAAAAACAGTTAAATGAAAATAATGCTTCATGCTTTTGATGAGGACAACTTTGGCTTGCAAAAACTAAGCTACAATACGTTTCCACAGGTCTTTTCAATATTTCTGGCTAATCTTAATGAAAGCTGACATATTCAGGAAGGTCCTATCATAAAATGCAGCCCAAATATAAAGATGGGGGTTGCTGTTTCAGAATTAGTCATACTGTGGCCTAGAGATATATGAGTCATTATTTTGCAGGATCCAGTTTTACAGGTTTGCTAGAGGTCTGCTATACAAGAGTTTTCTATACTTGTGAACAGAAATCTTACAAGTAAACTTCCCCACAAAGACCAAGAATACAAGCACTGAATTCACAATCTTCTTGTATCCATAGACAATAATAGCTATGCTTTAAAAAATCTTCCTTAGGATTGCATTTGTGTGTAGGCAAGGCAAGGCTAGGCAGGTATTATTGCATTGCAGTAATATCTCTTCTTTCTAAAATCCCCTCAAGATTAGTGACAAAATTCACTAATTCTGAGTAAAATTCTGAGTAAGTCAGAATTTTGAAGAGTTCTGGTTTGTTGTTATTAAGCAATATGCTGTTCCACAGATTTACTGATTTTTCTGTTATCAAATAGTGATTTCACTCGTGATTTGATTTTAGTGTTACATGCAAACCAAGAATCTGATGTTTGTTCCTGCTGTAACAAGCGAGAAGTTCTACAAATCAATTCTTGATTTAAAATCCTAGCTGGCTAGAAAAGCAACATGAACCTAATTCCAGTATGTTTCGCAAAAAATATGAACAATGGTCCCCAGTTGATATAGTAACCTCAGTTGAGAGATAAGCCATCAGGACTCCGGAATTCTCTCAGTCAACCATGCCCTGATCATCTCCCATGTGGACTACTGCGAAGTGCTCTACATGGGGTTACCCTTAAAAGGTACCTGCAGAATGCAGTGGCATAGACAGTCTGGGGCACTTCTAGAGGTCATATATAAGACCTCTGCTGCGTATGCTATATTGGGTGTTGGTTTGCTTCAAGGTCCAATTCAACATGTTGATGATCATCTTTAAAACACTTCATGGCATGGGACCAAGTTACCAGATGAACAGCCTCATCCCAATTATATCAGTTTTTCCCACCCGGTCAGGCAGGAAGGGCAAGTTTCAAACCCTGACAGCTAAAGAATTTCAACTGGCAGGGACCAGGAAAAGGCCCTTCTCTACCACTGCCCCTGTCCTATGGAACATTGTGCCCCGAGGCGAGGGTGGCTCCCATCTTTCTGGATTTGTAGAAGACAGTTAAAAATTGACTCTGTCAATTGTGAAGGGGATCCAAGAGTGGAATGCAACATTGGGATAACTGGTGATTTGAAATAATTCTTTCATATTTTTTTTAAACTCCTGTCTTTTGGGGTCTGTTTTTTTAACTCTTTTAACTTTGTCTTTTGTATGGATTTTATAGTTTCTTTTATCTGTAAACAGCCCAGAGCAACTTCAATAATAGCAATAGCACTTAGACTTATATACCACTTCCCAGTGCTTTACAACCCTCTCTAAGAGGTTTACAGAGTCAGCATACTACCCCCAACAATCTGGGTCTTCGTTTTACCGACTTTGGAAGGACGGAAGAAGTAGCCTGCAATACTGCATTCTAACCATATACTGCATTTTAACCACTGCACCACCATGGTTCATAATGAGATGGGGAGTATATAAATTTGATGAATAAATAAAATGACATTAAATAAATCACGTGTCAGAATTCTCCATTCCTCCATTTTCCATATTAGCTGGTCTTCATCTTTGACAAAGATTGATAGCTCAGGGCAATCACTATTTCGCTTACTGAAAATTCCACCTTAATCCAGACAGCTCAGTAACTGTACTGGACTGTATACAAAAAAATATTATAGAAATAAATGTTTCCTATTGACAGTTGACCTTGGCCATCTTAAAAATTGAGATTGTCATACCAGTTCCTAAACAACCAAAGTTTGACTTACCACATTGTTTTTTCGATGGCTCTGGACAGTGAATTCTGGACAGAAGAGCAGATCTGCAACAGCTAGAAGCAGTGACTCAGCCAGTGGTCTAGCATTTTCATCATCTTCATCTCCCTATAAATCAGCAATAAGTTACAATATTTACAATATTTCTGTCCTTATATCATTGCAGATCACAATGGGGGGGGGTATTAGAGAAATCTGGGTGATATTTCATTTATTAAGTCAATATTTATACTGATAATTTATGACATACAGATAATCCTCAATTTATGACCACAATGGAGCCCAAAATTTGTTGTTAAGTGAGAATTTATTAAATGAATTTTGCCCCATGTTATGACCTTTCTTGCCACAGATAAGTGAATCACTGCAGTTGATAAGTTAGTAACCCAGTTGTTAAGTGAATCTGGCTTCTGCACTGACTTTGCTTGTCAGAAGGTGTCAAAAAGTATGACACTTTCGCATGACTCTGGGGCACAGCAACAGTCATAAATATGAACCAGTTGCCAAGCATCTAAATTTTGATCATGGCAAAGGTCATAACTGTGAAAAACAGTCATAAGTCACATTTTTCACTGCCATTGTAACTGCACGGTCACTAAACAAACTGTTATAAGTCAAGGACTACCTGTATGGAAACACATGGAAAAATGGCATTTACATGAGCCAGAAATTTCATTATACTATAGGTATGGTAAGATTTATCCCTGTATGTGCTACCCCAGGCAAGCAGACTGAATTACCATGACTACTGGTAGACTACAAACTACTGAAGTCTGATACTTCCAACTACAATTTAGATAGTTGGATAGTTCATTATCTTTCGTATGAACAGAATTTCAGCAAAGCACGTAACTTCATTTGCTGTGGTGCAGCCCATGACCAATATACAATAGAAGTAGAGATTACTTATAGAAGAGATGCTCTCGGCTTGCTGAGACCAAAATATCTTCCTGCAAAGCACCCTGAGTGCTTCAAGGCTTTCAAATCAAGCTCCGTCTTTTTTGTCTCAATGCTGACGCTTCACTCCACATTTACAACAGTTTCCAAGGGAACCAGAGATCTTCGTCAGCAGGTCTCTAGCTCATTTCCCTCCCCCCCCCCCATATGAGATCATCCCGGATCTCATATTCCTGCCCCAACCCTGTGCTGAAAAAAAAATGACAGGCTGTTATCGGTGACAGCCAGGCTGTATCAGCTTGTGCATGACATAGACACACAAAGCCTTTCACTCACAGCAAGCAGACTGGATTATAATAATAACCTGGATTGATCTGACATTATCTAGTGCCACATCAGAACATCTAATAAAAGTGTTTCAAATGCAGAAAACAGTCGCAAGACATTTAAAAAAAATCAACTGCAGATCCATTCATTTAGCTTTGAAATTAGAGAAGGAAAAAGGAGCCTTAGAATCTTAAAGGTTAAAAGCATGAATCAGTTAACTAAAGAGATCATTTTATGACTCCATCAACCCCATAATAATGAGGATATTTAAAACAAAGCCATGCCACACAGAAAAAAAAAGCTGTACAGCACCGATTACTGGTTACAATTCTACCTGAGATTCTCCAGCTCAGTCAAATGAACAGAAAACACTATAATTATTGTATACTTTTAACTTTTGCTCATCTCAATAGAACTAGCTCAGAAGTACTGTATTTATAGAATTTACTGAGTAAAGATTAATCTGTTATTTTACAAATAAGGGGTTGCCACAGAGAGGAGGAGGTCAACCTATTTTCCAAAGCACCTGAAGGCCAGACAAGAAATATGGACGGAAACTAAACAAGGAGAGATTCAGCCAAGAAATAAATAGAAATTTTCTGACAGTGGGAATAATCAACCAATGGAACAGCTTGCCTTGTGTCTTCAGAAGTTGTGGGTGCTTCATCACGGGATGTTTTCAAGAAAAGATTGGGCTGCCATCTGACAGATGCTTGAGCAGGAGGTTAGACTAGATGATCTACAAGGTCCCTTCCACCCCTGTTATTCTGTTCTAAATATCAAGCATTTTCATGAGTTCCCAGAATTATAATATTTAGTAAAATAATAAAAGATGCCTTCGAGTTGAACTTAGCATAGTAATTGGATCTTCTATGCAAGAGGATATAATAGCATTATGGAAATGTTTTACCACTGTCATTTTCAGAGGGGAAAGGGGGTCATATTTCCCAAACTGGTCTACAGTTCTGGGATTTCCAAGCTACCCTCTTCTATGTACTAACCAGGGTTGATCCTGCTTAGCTTCTGAGATCAGCAAGGGCAGCTGTAGGTTGCCACATGCTAGATTAATTATTTAAAAAGTTTTACAAAGCAACACGCTTAAATCAGCTGCATAGGTTTGAGTCATTCCAAGGTAGAATAGGATGCAGGAAAAATCCAGTGAGCTGGCAACCAATGCAGGTACATAAGTCATAGCTGCAGTCAGGACAAATTGCAAGTGAACAAGAAACAACATTCTGTTCTATTTTCATATTAATTAATGATTGTTTGCTTTTTTAAAAAAAACCCTGTCCCCTCATATTTTCTGTTTCAGTACAGAATTATGGTGTCGATCCCTCGCGGCTCCTTGGTTCACCGAGGAACTGAGGGAGATGAAACGCCGGAAAAGACGCCTAAAGAGCGGTTGGAGGGCCAGTCTCGCTGAATCTGACCGAACACTGATAAGGTCGCATATTAAGACCTACTTAGTGGCGATAAAAGTGGCAAAGTTTAATTACTTTTCCGCTCTTATTGCGTCATCAGAGAACCGTCCGGCCGCCCTGTTCAGGGTGACCCGCTCCCTGCTCCACCTGGGAGCGCGGGAGGACCCCTTGGAAGGCAGGGCCGAGGATTTCGGACAATATCTGTATGACAAAATCGCTCAGATCCAGGGGGATTTGGACTCTGACTAGGTAGATTCGGGCAGGGTGGCGAGGAATAGTCTTGAGAACGTTATCTGGGAAGAGTTTGACTCTGTGACCCCTGATGACATGGACAGGATTCTGGGGAGACTTAGTGCAGCCACATGTTTACTGGATCCGTGTCCCTCCTGGTTAGTACTGGCTTCCCGGGAGGTTACACGAGGCTGGCTCCAGGGAATTATTAACGCTTCGTTGAGTGAGGGTTACTTCCCCACGGCCTTAAAAGAGGCAGTGGTGAGGCCTCTCCTCAAGAAGCCTTCCCTGGACCCGGCAGTATTAGCCAACTATCGTCCTGTCTCCAACTTTCGCTTTGTGGCGAAGGTTGTCGAGAGTGTGGTTGCACGACAGTTTCTGCAGTACCTGGAGGAAAAGTCTTATCTAGATCCATTCCAGTCGGGTTTCAGGCCTGGGCACAGCACGGAAACGGCATTGGTCACGTTGGTAGATGATCTCTGGAGGGCTCGGGACAGGGGTTGCTCCTCTGTTCTGGCCCTGTTAGACCTCTCAGCGGCTTTTGATACCATCGACCATGGTATCATGCTACACCGGTTGAAAGAGTTGGGGATGGCAGGCACCGTGTTACGGTGGTTCTCCTCCTTTCTCTCAGACCGGTCGCAGTTCGTGTTGGCAGGGGGGCAGAGGTCGACCTCGAGGCCTCTTATATGTGGAGTGCCTCAGGGGTCGGTCCTCTCGCCCCTTCTGTTCAACATTTATGTGAAGCCGCTGGGCAAGATCATCCGTGGCTTTGGGGTGAAGTACCATCAGTACGCTGATGACACCCAGCTGTACATCTCCACCCCAGGCCACCCCAACGATGCCCTTGAAGTGATGTCCCAGTGCCTGGAGGCTGTGCGGATTTGGATGGGGAGGAACAGGCTCAAGCTCAACCCTTCCAAGACTGAGTGGCTGTGGTTCCTGGCATCCCGATATAGTAAGTTGTCTCCATCACTGACTATCGGGGGCGAGTCTTTGGCCCCCGCAGAGAGGGCGCGCAATCTGGGAGTCCTCCTGGATACGCAGCTGTCCTTGGAGGAACATCTAACGGCTGTAGCCAGGGGGACCTTCTGTCAGGTTCGCCTGATTCGCCAGTTGCAGCCCTTTCTTGATCGGGATTCCCTGTGCACAGTCACTCATGCCCTTGTCACCTCTCGCCTGGACTACTGCAACGCTCTCTACATGGGGCTCCCCTTGAAGAGCACCCGGAGGCTCCAACTGGTCCAGAATGCGGCCGTGCGGGTAGTCACGGGAGCCGCATGGTGCTCCCATACAACACCTCTCCTGCGTGAGCTGCACTGGCTCCCAGTGGTCTTCCGGGTGCGCTTCAAGGTGTTGGTTATCACCTTTAACGCGCTCCATGGCATAGGACCTAGTTATCTTCAAGACCGCCTGCTGCTACCGACGGCCTCCCATCGACCCGTGCGCTCCCACAGAGAGGGCCTCCTCGGGGTGCCATCAGCCAAACAATGTAGGCTGGTGACCCCCAGGGGGAGGGCCTTCTCTGTGGGGGCACCTACCCTCTGGAATCAGCTGCCCCCAGAGATAAGGAGAATCCAAGACCTCGGTGCCTTCCGACGTGCCCTTAAAACCTTCTTTTTCCAGCAAGCCGGGATGGCCTAACATTTTTTAAAATGTTTTTAATTGTTTGTTATTGTTTTTAATCATGGGGCCAAATTTATGTATATATTTTAATTGTATTTTAATGTTTGTAGTTTATGTTTTTACTTGGCTGTTCACCGCCCTGAGTCCTCAGGGAGAAGGGCGGTATACAAATTTAACAATAAATAAATAAAATAAATAAATGAGGATTAAGATAGGATCTTGTGTTACATCCTCATAAGGGGAATTTGACAAGAATGGCTGATTTGATCAAACTATTTCAAAATTAAGAAAAAATCTAATTGAGAAATCATATTACAAGTATAAATGGCTGTGTGATATATACATATCGGCACATATTGAAAGTGTCTTGAATGATTACATTTGAAACATAATTTGAATTCTAGTCACATTCTTTGACAGGAAATGGGAGAAACATGCAACTAGGAGAAAAAAATTATTCATACAGGTGTTTCCAGATGATAGCAAAACATTTTTAGTATTACTATACAACCAAAGATGCTCAATCCTAATTGCACACTTCTGAATTACTGCCAGGAGCATTCAAAAGAGTAACTATGAACATTTTTATTTATTTAGTAACCAAATCAGTGGTGGGTTGCTCCTGGTTCTGTCTGGTTCTTTAGAACCAGTAGTAAAACCAGCAGGAGGCTCCACCCACCTGCCCCAACGTCATCATGGATGATCTGCACATGTGGTCCCATTGCGAACCGGTAGTAAAGGTAAGTAGAATCCACCCCTGAACCAAATGATCCAAAGATGGGTAAAAAAAATGGATTAAAACATCTTTGAAAAATAATTAAGTCATTACTGGTGGGGAGGGAGTGAAACAAGAATCTGGATTCTTTCTTTCTGTATCTGACGAGCAATTTTTTGGAAGACTCCTCAGGCATGTTCTTTTGGAGTTATAACGGTTCCTGATGCTTCAATAACCATATTTTCTATGTGAATGTACATACCTTGTGTATGGACTTTGTTCACAAAACTCTACACAGGCATCAATATCAGTTCTCACACTATTCACACAAGATATGTGGATTTTAAGGATAGGACTCAGGATGGAAGGCAAGCAGAGAATAGGGATACATAGCCACCACACAAAAATAATGCCTCCACATTAGAAAAGCCAATAATGGGAGACATGCCAAGCCTGTGCTGCAACTATAACAAAAGTTATTAAAATTCATGTACAGTAAAACAGCTCTTTCAATTGCTGTACCGGGAACAACAATGAAAGGCAATGGTTTAGAATGAATATATTCTGGACATTCAGGAATGAATATAAAAGCATGCAGTGAAACATACACAAAAGGTTAGTACATGTACAGAATGTTGGAACTTGCTTCCACAAAATATCCCAGTTCCAGAGATAGGTAGAATCATGATAGAACAAACATCTTACAGTTCAGTAAATGAACATATGATAGGAATATTTTTACATACTGTGAAAATATTTTTTTCATCTCACAGTGTGTGTAAATAGACTGAACCACTAGAATTGTTGACTCATTGATTCTTTGGTCCTCTCTATGTATGACTTAGAAAATATTAAAAGTATTTACTATTTGCCACTGTTACTGAAAATCAAAATAACTCCTAAATAATTAAATGTTTGGTCACATATATGTTTACACTGTTTTTCTAATGGAAAACCTGTGTTTGTTTGTTCATTTCATTTTCTTCCCTCTTAGTCCTGTTTGAAAAGTTAACTTTAAAATAGTCCAGGCTTCATTTGGATTTTGGTTGCTTTTTGCTACTGTTCAAAACTTTCTCTTGAAATTCCCATAGGTGGAAATTCAATTTTAATAGTACTATAAAAATCATGCAATAAAAACAGACTGTTCGTTTATCAACCTTCCATTCATGAGTCTCAGTCCATCTCCCAGGCAAGGATATTACAGCATTTTTCTAAAAGCAGAAATCTAAAAGGATCAGAGCAAGACAAATTACACAGGGCAAATATGCCCAGCCTGATAAGAGTTCCTTCACTGTGAATAAACATAATCCAGCAGGTAAGAAATTTAGATTCCCATTAACACCCTTTGATTAACGAACAGCTCTGGCTTCTGCATCTTTCTCCACTCTCCAGAAAAGGAATAATGCAATTTAATAAATACATACCCCTCCTCGCCCCGCTCCTGGAACAGTTGACCAGAAGAAACCTCTCCAATCGGGATCTTCAAATATATACGGTAGGATGCGGGTCAAGAGACGGCTGCAATTCAGGACAATCTGCTTTTCTTTCTCAGAGTGACAGCCACTTTCCGCACCCTGCACTAGTTTTTCCACAGCCTGGAGTGAATTAGAATAAAGCAAAGGACATGAACTATTGGTATGCGGGTAACAATTTTTGCCCAGTGCCTCAGATTTCTGAATTACCAACTAAAAACTTAATACCACGCTGAATAGGCAATCATTTTATATTGTTGCTAATGCCTTTTGGGCATACTCTAGAAATCTATCGTAAAAAGACAATCCCTCAGAATGCGACAGCTTGATTCATGTGAGATTGCATATATGCTGCATATAATGCTTGAATGTGTGTGAGAGAGAGGATTCTAAGATTTAAGCTATGACATCAAAACCTCATTTTCTAGCCTGTTCTAGGAAAATTACTGTGAAGATTCTTTAAAGAGTTGATTCTCTGTAACAGAGCTCCTCTTCCAACTTTGCAGATGAAACACATTGGTCCAAATATAATTTAAATGTGGGAGAAAGAAGCAAAGTGGAGCTTTTAGAAAATTAGAGACAATCTTGTCAGCATAGATACCTGTTTAGGGATATGTGACTGAGATGCTTTTAATGTCAGTGCTTTTCAGAAAACAGTGCAATATCTTTCCTCCACAATTACTTCAAACTAGTACTTTGTTCTCTTAAGAAATACTGCTTCTGTAGAATTCATAATGTTTGTAGGAATATAATTCTGCAGGTAGGTACAAAAACTCTAAATTTCCACCCAGGCATATAAAGTTAGTCCAATCAATTGATTCCTCAGTTCAATTTAAGGTAAACATGAAAGAAAATACACTTTCCTGTAACATGCACTTTTGTACACATTGTTTGGAAACTGTACTACCATGTTTGGTAGCTGAATATTAAAATATTATTAAAGCTAGTTTACCTTTGAGAAATGCGAAAAATATGAAATAAAAATCTGAAGAAACTGAAGGCATATGCGAAGAAGAAAAAATATGGTTAAATCTAATTTACATTAACAATGATTAATTTTCAATTCCCATTTTTTTGCTTAGGAGATACATATTAGGCAATCTGCATTAAATTAACTAAATGCTTAGGCCACCCAATCGGGATTTGAAACAGGGTGTAAGAAAACAGAGATTAGCATTTTTCAATGTACTATTTTCCCATTGAAAATATTCCCTTCTCCTCCTTCCAAATAAAAATAACAAGCTTCAGGATCAAAAAGTTTTAAGGATTTCAGGATTAAAAATTTTTAATTGGGTGAATTTTATGGGAAATGGGGTTTTAAATTGGAGAAGCCTAAGATAATTTAATTTGTTTTAATGTATTTTAATATTTGTATGGTGTGTTTTTAATTGTGGCTGTTCACCGCCCCGAGTCCTTCGGGAGAGGGGGCGGTATAAAAATTTAATAAATAAATAAATAAAAATAAAATAAAAAGGTTGGGAATGAGTTTCTACTAGAAAATGGCAACAGGGGACAAGGATTTAACAACTACTGTCCTTCATTGTGGTCTCAGTTGAAATCAGGAGAGCTATATGGCTCCTGTGCATTTCTATATAGGAAAAGGAAAATCCTAAGCATAGAATTTAGACATAAAATTGAGATTTAATTTGGTTAAAAGTGTAACAGGAATTTAATCTTGGTCTAATTTGTTTTGGCTAAATAAACCATACTGAATTAAGCAGACAATTCTATAAGGGTGGGCAATTAATTTTTCCAAATGTGTGACCAAATGTGAAACAGGGACTGTTGTGGAGGGTCGAATCAATAGGACCACCGCCATGGTCCCTGCTGTCGCCACCACCGTGGGCTGGACAGGGACAGCCAAAGGGCCAGATGTGGCCCATCCAGGCCTGCTATGGTTGAATTGCAACAGGGAAAAAAATATGCTCAATCTTACCTTGTAACACAAAGTAGCCAAATTTGAAGGAGATTCTTCCCTCACAGCTCTGATTTCTGCAGCTGGAACTAGAGCAAAGACATCTTGAACTGAAGTAGCCGTATCTGCCCAGAACTGGTCCCAGAAGGCATCGTCTGTGGCCTCTACGGGCTGAAAAACAAATAAAAATCAATTTGGGAACACAAAAGCTATAAAATATTCATTTTGATATTCATTTATGATCAATATTCATACTACTTAATATTTGATCTGGTAAGTATGTCAAGATACCTCAAGATAACTTCTGCAAATCTCTACTAAAATATAAGGCTGAAAAATATTACATACTATACTGTATCATGAAAGCAATCCAATATTCCCGACAGAATAAACATGAATGCATCATTAATACAATAAGCTACAATTGACCAGGAAAAAAGTGGAAGAAAAATAATGCAAGGCTGTTAGTAAAAACTATAAACAAGACAAGGTTAAAATATCAGCTGTAACTTTTTTTAAAGAATAGATTTCCTGTCAAAATGGCCCCTTTAGAAAATTAATGAAATACAACTTTATATGCATAGATAGAGCAACGCACAATTTTCTGCAAACTCACACTCAACTATAACTCAGGGACAACAAAATACTTACAATTATTTTTCAATTACACAAAAGGTTGTCATTCTTTATAATAAAACTATGTAGAACATATTATATTACATTGAACAGCTCTAGCACTCTAGTCATTATGGTTTAATGGAATGCATCCAGTAAGTCAAAATATGAAACATATATTCTTTAGTTGATCTCTTTTCCCAGCATGACATAATAAACATGCAACAGCTCTTGACTAACTGCAGTTATTTGAAACAATCATGGCTTTGAACTGTATTTAGGGAAGATGAGTGAAAAGGAAACATATGTTTATTTCCTGGCTTACATTTTTCTGAAGTTACACTGTTATAAAGATGGACAGTTGTTTAAAAGTAAGGCAAAACTTGTTTAAAAATTGGCTATGATGAAGGAAATTACCTTATCAAATAGGCAATATGTCACTGAAATAGAAATGGCAAAACTAAAAGGAGGTAAACAAAGTATAAACTAGTTGAGCAGGTTTTGTGGCTCTACCAAGTCTGGACCTGGCCAAGAAGATAATTTTAAATACTGAGAAGAAATGTATCCTCCTGATTTTAAGGAGTGGATTCAAGATACGAGCCTGTTATCAATTTTTGATAAGTATTTAATACTAAAAATGGGAAGATGAAGCAATATATGATCTAGATTTAATGACAAATTGAAGGACTCAATCCCATATTGATACCAAATAGCAATAGCAATTATATTTACATACCTCTTCATAATGCTTTACAGCCCTCTCAAAGTGGATTACAGAGTCAGCATATTACCCCCAGCAATCTGGGTCCTCATTTTACCAATCTCGGAAGGATGGAAGGCTGAGTCACCCTTGAGCGGGTTAGGATTGAACTCTTGGCAGTGGGCAGACTTAGTCTGCAATAATGCATTCTAACCAGTTGTTTCACCTTTCAATTACTTTTAGTCTGTTTAATTACTGTAATATATGAGGGTTTTTAAAAAAAATTATATAAGCCCTACTATAATTTTTTTGATTGGTATTGTAGTTGCTTGTATTTCAAATTGAATGCCTCCTCTTCAAAAGTTTAAAAATAGAAAAGCAGGTTTGTCCTGCAATGGCTTTGTTTTCCTGCATATTTCCAGTCATTATGCCAATGACTGACTGCTTCTGCCACCATCCTCAAACTATAAAATACGTTCCTTTAAATTCCAGTAGACACTTAGTCACAGGTGATTGCTTTAATACAAGAAGTATTTGCACATTTAGCCAATGGATAACACAACAAATCTGCATTCAGTACTCATGAGAAAGGAGAGGAAGGGTGAGACATTTGAGATAAGTTGAGCACAAAAACACACCTATAAATGGATCAAGTATTTTTATAGGTCATCTGTGAAAGCTACAATATATGATGGTCCAGGAGGACAAAATGGAATGGAATGGAATTCAAGTTAGTGGAAGTGGCTCTCAATTTGGCCAAAATAACCACCGTACCGTAAGTATTATTACTATAATTGGGGAGAATTATATTCCTTAAATATATCCACTTCTTATATATACTAACTGTTTTCAAGTGACTGTTTTCAGTACAACCTTGAAGCAAATTACAAAATGATACCTTAGTGAGGACAATCTCAAACAGTTTAGACATTATTTTACTGAGCAGAAAAGTTTTGTTTGCTGAAGATAGCAATTTCTTCACTGCACAGTCTTTCCTTGGGCCTAAGTGTTTGTTTTCTATTGCAATGAACTGTAAACAGGGCCGGATTTTCCTATAGGCTAACTAGGCTTCAGCCTAGGGCCTCAAGATCAAGAGGGGCCTACACAGTGGTGGGATTCTGGGGGTTCTAGGGGGTTCGGCCGAGCCCTTTGTTAAATTGCTGGCTCGCCCGCCCCTCGCCTCCCACCCGCGCGGCGCCAGCCTACCGTAGCCAGGGGTAGGCAATTGTGGCTCTTTTACAACCTGTGGCCTTCAACTTCCAGAATTCCTGGGACAGCTTGGCTGCCTCAGGAATTCTGGGAGTTGAAGGCCACAGGTTGTAAAAGAGCCACAATTGCCCACCGCTTCCCTAGCCTGAGTTCCGCTGCCTGGGATCCACGTGGGCTGCCACGTGGTTCCCCACCGGCTCCGGATGGAGAAAGCAGCTTCCAGCCTTCACTCACCCGCACTCTCTGCTCTGTTGGATCGCCGGCCGTTCGCTTACCCCACCCACTCCCCATCTATTGCTGCCTCCGATGGCTTCAAATTCTTGCCGCGGGGCTTCAAAGGGCCGCCCTAGAGCCCGTGGTGCAGCCGAACCCTTTGTTAAATTGCTGGCTTGCCCCGCCCCTCCGCACCACTATTTATTGCCAATAAATAGTGGTGGGCGAGGGGCGGGGGAGCCAGCAATTTAACAAAGGGTTCGGTGTTTTTTTTGTAATTTTATTGGCCCCCGGAGCTTCAGCATAGGCTAATTGGCCTCCCGGCTCTCAGTTGATTTGTCTCGGCTGTTTTGCTCAGGGCTGGTCTGCTTCCTTGCAAAGAAACGAAACTGAAACTGCTTTGCTCTTGCTGCAAGGTTGGAAAATTAGGCAGGCAGAATTCTTTTCTTTTTCCTCACCAAAAAAGGTAGGTGCAAACAATGGGAAATTTAGGGAAAAAGAGGAGAGTTCAGGATTGTAAAACACAAAAGAAAAAAAGCTCTATTTATCTAGGGAATTGTAATAATTGAGATACTATTAATTGTATATTTCTGAAAGCAGAAATGGTTAAGTTGTGGTTTGGAGGAATATATGGGGGAAATTATTTGGTTTATTATTATTGGTAAATATAATTAATTCATTTGTAAGAAATTGGATTGCATGGAAATAATTGGAATAGTCATGTTCATATTGATTAATATACAAAA
Source organism: Pantherophis guttatus (assembly GCF_059756535.1). Lineage (NCBI taxonomy): Eukaryota > Metazoa > Chordata > Lepidosauria > Squamata > Colubridae > Pantherophis > Pantherophis guttatus. The sequence continues at coordinate 161,795,709 of NC_142064.1, forward strand.
AAGGTAGTTATATAACTAATTGATTTATATTAAAATGTTGAATTTATATTAAACAACTAATATTACATAATTAACCAATGTGAGGATGGATATAAAAATAGATGACAATGGGAAGGGGTATAATATAGAATAGAAGGGAAAAATTGAATTTGATTAAGATTAGAGATGAGGATGAAGGGTAATATTGGTTTTTTACAAAAATAGATGAGGAATAAATATGGCAAAAAGGAAATATAGAAATTGTAAATTTAATTGAAATGACTAAACACTGTTTAAATTTGTAAACCGGCCAAATACTCTGTTCAAAGAAAATACATTGTATGTTTGTATGTGTGTTTCTAATTATTGTTATTTATTCATATTTGTTCTCTTTTATTCTTTAAAGTTTAACAATTCATTCTTTATCTTAATATCTTTATATTTGTTTTGGGTTGGCTTTCTTCCCTTTCATCTTTTTTATTGTACAGCAATCTTTCTCCTCAAACCTACCACCTCTCTCTTTTCTTTCCTTCTTACTTTCTCTTCCTCCCCCTCTTCTTCTCCTCCCTACTTCCTCTTCCTTTCTCCTTCTCCTCCTCTCTTCCTCCCTCTCTTACCCTCCCTCCTACTCTAATTTCCCTTCCCTTCCTTCATCCATCTCTATTGCTGTATCCTTTTATGCATATGGACTACTCAGAGGGCTGAAAAAGTTATTTCTGACTGGTCCTCGCACTTTTGACCAGTCCTCGAACTTACAACTGTCCTCACATTTTACGTTTTTGCCCTATCTTGTCACCATGGTGAAGAGAAGCAGTTGTGAAATGAGTGACATGGTTGTTAAGAAAGCTGCACGGGCATAAATGTGAGGATGGTCATAAGTGTGAGGACCGGTCGAAAGTGCGAGGCCCAGTCAGAAATGACTTTTTTCAGCCCTCTGAAAAAAGTCTATGCACATAGCCACGCCCACCCAGTCACATGACGAGCTACCCACGCCTACAGTCACGTGACCAGCTAGCCACGCCCACCCAGTCACATGATTGCCAAGCCACACCCACAGAACCTGTTGTTAAAAAAATTGAATCCCACCACTGGTGAAAGGGCCTCATAAGTGGAATAGCCTAGGGCCTCTTTTCATCTAAATCCAGCCCTGACTGTAAACAATAAAATCACAAATGTTAGGTTTATCCAACTTTATTTTCCAAATCCCGATGCAGAAGAAATGGCTGATCAGATTAGTTTTTTTGATCAAATTCAATTTGAAATCAACATGATATGCTATTAGAAGGCCAAAATCTGAAAGAGTAAGAAAATGTAGTTGGATTATATGGCCTAGGAAACAGAAATGAAGCAGGAGAACAACTCATTAGTTTCTCATTAGAACAATGATTTCTTCATTGCTAACACAATCTTCAGACAACCAAACTGACATCTACTTACATCAACTATATTATTGGCACGAGGTGATGGAATAGCTCAGTTATAACAGCAAAAATATGGCTGGAGCCTGACTATACAATGGATCATAAACTGATTTTGTGCAAGTTCCAAGTTAAGCTAAAGTAGAAGAACAAAGACAACAAATTTCCACCGAGAACATCAGAAATAGTTTTGAAGTCCTGGACTTCATTGATAATGAACTACAGCAGTGGTTGGTTGCCCCCGGTTCGCACCGGTTCTATAAAACCGGTAGTAAAACCAGCAGGAGGCTCCGCCCATCGACCCCGATGTCATCAAAATGCTTCTGCGCACGCGCACGGCCCCATTGCAAACTGGTAATAAAGATAAGTAGAACCCATCCCTGAACTACAGGAACTATGCCATAAAATCAAAGTAGTTGTTAAAGGATGAATATGAAATGCCACATTCACTAGCACTAGTGGAAAGATAGTCAGATATTCCCATAACTGCAAATATCAAAAATATGCAGAAAAATTCTTGTGATGTTCTATGGAAATGAAAGCTGGACTTTGATGAGGCAGGATGGAAAATATGCTTTTGAACTCTGGCTTGGAGAAGACCTCTGAGAATATCACTGATAGTCAAGGAAACAAACAAACAAAAAATGAATCTTAGAAAAACCAATCCAGAGTTCTCAGAGGCACAAAAATCAGGTTCGAATTACCATGACTGTGATAATTATGTGAAAACCACGTCCATAATGTTGAGAAAGATCGATGGAAAAAAGATGACCAGCAACAAGCTGAATGGACTAAACTACAGTGCCAGTGAATGCACTGAAAGAAAGCCTGGAGGGTTAGCTTAGAGAGGACAAATCATCCAGAAGTGTATGTTTCTGGTTGCTAGGATTTAATGCCAACCTAATGGAAGCTAATCTCTCACCAAAGCCAGCTGAGCCAGGACATACCAGTATCTCTAAATTACATGTAAAAAAATACACAGCTACAGCTTTTGGATCTAAAGTCACCATTCAATGAAACTATGGAAGATATAGGAAACATACTTTATATATCTGTGAACACTAAAAATGAAGAAATGATTTGGGTTTCAGTTTAGATTCATATTAACTTTAGTGTCTCATTAAAACAGACATTTTTTTTAGGCCTACAAGTGCTTCCGAAAAAAAGATCAATCTGTTTTCATAAATAGCAGAGAGGTGTATTCTAAGTGAGGTCAAATGGTTCTTCAAAAACATTTTCAAAACACTAATAATGTATAGAATAATCCTATACATGTCTACTCAGAGCCTAATGAAGTTATTTCTAGCTGAGTATATAGCAGTGACTTTTTGTGAAGAAAAGGCTTAAGTAAACAGTGTTACATGAAATTAAATACAGTAATCAAAGATGGTTTTGGAAAATACCAAGGATTCTGTTTTTCAGATTTTCTTAGGTAACCTTCACCTTGTTTACTCTGAGGATGTGGACAGAAATCCTGGAAAACCAATAATCAACCCTCTGTGTACCTGATCCTTCTCTGACCTCAAGGATAAAATCCCTGTAGTTGAGTCTCCACATGAGGTAAGATAACTGCTCCATGAAACTGAAGCAGACAATTGAGATCATTAAAATCATTTGGATCCTTTGAGTTGAATAATTGCAGTCTTGTTAAATGTGATATATGAGCAGGTATAATAGTGCAGCTCTAGACTTTAAGAGGTCTCACAGCATTAGACATCTTCTGGATGACAAATGGGACATGGACTGAGAACCACAACCCTTTCATTCTCTGGCCCCTTCAACCAATATAGTGTCAGCTACAGTATCTAGAGCTCTCAACATGGAGATGGTAAATATTTTTCATTTCTATCTGACAAAATTCATGCTGGACTCCTAACATAATTCAGGCAAAACAAAAGTGCTTCCACTAAGGGGGTCATCTAATGTGAGTTTGGATTTGCTGCATTGTCTGGTTTTGATATATTATAATAATTCCTTAAAAGAGCAGGTCTAGAGTGAGAAGTATTCTGTTAAACGCAGGTAATATCAGTAGCAAGAACATTTATTCCCTAGATTTTAGCTAGTTTGTCCCCATAGCTTTTCCTGCTGAAGTCAGATTCTTGCCCTAGTTATTAATGATCTAATCACTTCTTGATTGCACTACTATAATAGACTTTGCAAGCACTTACCTTGCAACAACTGCAATCAATGCATAATGCTGGAACCGAAGTACTGGTAGTAATTCACGTCAGATCTCCAGAATATGTGATAACGATCTTGCTTGACCTGCACAGCCTGCCAGTTGGCTTGTGAACTCAATTTAACATTCTGGTTTAACCTCTAATGATCTTAAAGGTTTGGGCTAGGAGTAATTTATTTGTCTACTATTGCTTTTATATCTTGCTGCAATCATATGCAGAGTTGCAGACTCTTGGTGGCTCACAATATAGGGGGAAAAACAAAAATTAAAACACAAAAATATGCATCACAGATAGCATCCCAAAGCTGGAGACAACTAGATCGAAAACAAATGAACTTCTCATCTGGAACAGAGGACAGGGAAACAAGTACCTTCATGCCTCAGTGTCCTTGAACATCCAAAAAAGAGGATAACTAGCTGCTTCTCCCAGCATAATCAAAGAGGTTGGACCTATCCATTCTGAAGGTAACCTGGATCCAAGCCACAAAGGCTTTATCGAATGATTTTTTTAAAAAAAATTCATTTGAAAGCTGATAGGAAGCCAATGCAAGGCTGCACAATAGGAGTGATATGGGCCCACCAGCAGGCATCTGGGAGCACCTAAGCTACTACATTGTGTGTCAATTGAAGAACTTCCAGGTAGTTTTTAAAGGCAGTGTATTGCAGTAATCTATTCATGGTAATGACCTGGGCTCTTATGAACTATCCTCTTCCCTACATTCCTTTCATTTCACTGGAAGCCAATATTCAAATCTTATCCCAGCGAGTAACACCTCAAATTAGAACCTTTGCTGTATAGCAATAGCACTTAAGACTTATATACTGCTTTTACAGTGCTTTACAGCCCTCTAAGCAGTTTACATATTGCCCCCAACAATTTGGGTCCTCGCTTTACCCACCTCGGAAGGATGGAAGGCTGAGTCAACCTTGAGCCTGGTGAGATTTGAATTGCCAAATTGCAGGCAGCTGGCAGGCAGCAGAAGTAGCCTGCAGTACTGCACCCTAACCACTGTGTCACTGTGGCTCATGGCATTTGATTCATGGAATGCCTTCAGATGTGTCTTCAATTTTCTTTTTTAAAAACTGATAAGCAAGGGTACTCAGTAAGACATTGCCTGACATTCATCTCTGTATAGTGGTTTATCTTTATGACCTTGTTTTCTCAGAAATATTTTATTATCTATGTAATAAACTCTCATGGCTGCTTCCAAAAAAAAAACCAAAAAAACCAACCAATCAATCAACCAAGAACCTATTTTGCTGTACATTTTATATTCTCCTTTCACTGTTCTCTAAAGATTGGCAATATATTTTTAAATAATTAAGAAATTAGTTGTAAGAAATAGGCTTAACTCAGCAATTATTGATATTAAGAATACTGCTGTTTCTAAATGCAATTCTTACAAACAAGACACATTAGCAAGTGATTTGGGAATGCCATCCACTGTGAATATATTATCTGAATGAGCACTTACAGGTGTGCTAACTGCCTTGTTTATAAAGATAAATTTTTAAAATGCCAATGTGGATTTCAGTTGCTTTAATAATTTCCAGAAAAACAAACTACTAAGTGAAATCCATATGGGAACAGGATACATCTGTGAAAAGAAGAGAAAAATGACCTTCCTTTTTAAACAGGAAAGCAGGCTGCCCCAGTGCTGAATATTCAGATAATGGGAAATTAAAAATAGGACAATTCAGCTCAATTACATATTATTTTTCACAAATTGTCAGAAGTTATAATGTAGTTTGGTTTGATTTGTTTTGATTTAGCACAATCTGCAAAACAAGCCAATTATTAGTCAACAAATCATTGTTAAGCTAAACCTAACCTTAAATAATAGCATTATTTTGTGGCCTTTTCATATGCAATTACAGGCTTCAGAATAGTTTAGGGGTCTTTTAAAATAATGCTTTTCAAATTAACTAGTTTAAATTATGACAAAAACAATAGCTCAGCAGAAAAAAAATAGTTAAGTATTCATATAAGTATACATTGTGTCAAACAAAACAGTAAGTGTTATGTACTCACAAATTCAATAATGTTCGCAAGACTAGAAAGCAAGTTTAGGTTTGCAGTCGGATATTTGAAAATATTATAATTGTTTATTTTAATAGGTGAGGTTACACAAAAGGCAAATAGGGCGTGTACATATGTACACAGGCTGTTATATCCAGTGGCTCGCATCTGTCAACCAGTGTGAGAGCAGGAAACCATGATCTGATTTTTATTTTGGCCAAATAGTCAAGAACAATGTCAAATTTATTATTTTTAATTAGTTGTATAACCAGCTTTCACAAAATATTCCTACTTAGGAAACTAAATAACAACATACCGACTAAATACAGAATTATAATTAAATTAAAAATAAGTAAATATCGTCACTAAATAGCATAAAGATCTACAGCTCCCCATCATAGAGTAGATTACATCTGGAAACTGAGGCAAAAATCCCTTAAGAGAAGACTCCCAAGACTGAAGTGCCATCAAAGTCACTGTTGAATTACATGGAATAAAATTCCATGGAATATTACAGAGGGTAATAATAACCAATCTAATGTACAGAAAAGAAACAAATTTATGAGCAAGTCTATTTCTAAGTAAAGTCCTGTTCACAAGCAAAAAAGGAGATCTACTGACCTTCTTTAACAGAGTTGATTAGTTTAATAAGCTACCTGTTCCTAGCTGGACCTGAACCTTGGATTTTGTTTGTATTTGGTTCCTGTTGACCGAGGAAAGTTTTAGGGTAAATCATAAAGCTGTATTTTAATATATCAGCTCACTTGCACTGATATTCTATGAAGGAAATGCCCTTTCTGTACAATTAAATTCAGACAATGTTGCCTGGTTCTGTGTCAGAAAAATGTAAACAATTGACTGAAGTGATGCTGAGCCTTATCTAACTCAATATATTTTATCCTAGTTTCCATCCTCCCCCCTCCTTTTTTCCCTTTTAAATGAAAAACACCATTCTATGTTGTATTTTGTTGCTTTGTTGTTGTTGTAGTTGGCTGGATCGTAACTGTCATAATTTCAACAAATCCTAATAAGAGTTTCAGCGAGTATTAGACTCAATATAAGTTAACACAGCTTTGTAGCTTTTTGTAGAACAGTATTCTACAAACCCTAGTACTTTTACTGCAGTTTCTATTTTAGTTATATGTGGCATTTAGACTATTGATTTAAATAGTTTTATAGGTCTCAACCAAATTTTATTTATTTATTTATTTTATTCTATTCAATTTGTATACCGCCCTTCTCCTAGTGGACTCAGGGCGGTGCCCAGCCAGAACTAAAACACATACCAATACAAAATTTAAAATTATTAAAAGAATTACATACTTTGGCCCAAATTTAAAACAATTCAAATTAAAACCCATTGACAATTAAAAGCTAAAAAACTAAAAAGACTAAAAAAGGGGGGGGGGGTCACGCCAGTCCTGCTTGATGGAAAAGAAAAGTTTTCAGGGCACGGCGAAAGACCCGGAGATCCGATATCCTTCGTATCTCCGGGGGCAAATCGTTCCAGAGGGCAGGAGCTGCCACAAAGAAGGCCCTCCCCCTGGGGGTCGCCAGCCGACATTGCCTGGCTGACGGCATCCTGAAAAGTCCCTCTCTGTGGGAGCGTACTGGTCAGTGGGAGGCTATCGGCGGCAGAAGGCGGTCCCGCAAATACCCAGGTCCTATGCCATGGAGCGCTTTAAAGGTGGTGACCAACACCTTGAAGCGCACCCAGAAGACCACTGGAAGCCAATGCAGCTCACGCAGGAGAGGTGTCACATGGGAGTGCCCCCTCACTCCCATAATCCCCCGCGCGGCTGCATTCTGCACCAGCTGGAGCCTCCGGGTGCTCCTCAAGGGGAGCCCCATGTAGAGAGCATTGCAGTAGTCCAGGCGGGAAGTGACGAGTGCCTGAGTGACTGTGCGTAAGGAGTCCCGATCCAGCAACTGGCGGATCAGGCGGACCTGATAAAAAGCCCCCCTGGCCACGGCCGTCATATGCTCTTCTAAAGACAGCCGTGCATCCAGGAGGATGCCCAAGTTGCGAGCCCTATCGCAAATTTTAATCCTTTGTTAACTTTGTTAATTTTAAGTTAATAATTTTACTTTATTTTATTCTATTATTTTTCTTAATTTTTACTTTAGGAGGACTGTTATGTAAACAGTTTTATGCTGACCTATAATCAAAACAAACAATTAAATGAAATCAATTGAAATGATAATTAAAGAGTGTGGTTCATAAGTTTAGTGCTTTATCTTAACAGATCTTTTGGTGACTGGCTCAAACAAAAATCTTCTAGGAGTGCCCTTCAAGTATGTACATATAGGTGTTTCTGCCCACTTTTCCTCATGACATTCTTCCCACCATTTCCCACACTTGTTCACTTCAAAGTCAGCAAACTATTTCAAATTATTTTTGAAAGTCAGCAAACACAATCATGGGCCAAGTTAAAAGTTTAAAACTAAAGTTTATATCATGGTTGCAATTCTTAATTTATTAACCCATAGTAAAGTTTAACTGAACTCAGTAGGTTGTTCTTTTGACCAGACTAACCTACAATTATTTTTCACCTTTTACCATTTGGAGGTACATAATACAAAAAAATATATTAGCAGGAGTAAAAAAAACCAGAAAAAATCTTTTTTCTATCCTTATTTATATTCCATCTCTCATTCAGGAGCTCAAGGTGACACATGTTTTACACTCCCTATTTTTTTCCCACAGCAGGCTTTTGAGGTAGATTGGATTGAGACTGTATGACTCTGCCAAAGAATTCAAATTAACTTCCATGGTTGAGGGTGGACTAGAACCTGAATCTCTCCATTCCTAGACTAATGTTTTCAGTGCTCCACACGTTGGCTCTAAAGTTACATTATTAACTTCTACTTTTCTGTTTTCTTATCTCTCCATTCTTTGTTCAAACTCCAAGATATTTAACAAATACATAACAGAAACAAAGAATTATGAGGACTTCAGGATTCTTTACTGGGTTTTAGTTATGGACTTATATATTACCCTGTTTATGTTTTCCCTAATATTGCAAGTTCTGCCTAGGCATCTATTTGACTATGTATGTTTATTCATTTTTCACTAAACAGGTAATCCTCAATTTACAACCATTTGTTCAGCAACTATTTGGATTTACAACAGCACTGAAAATATGATTTATAGCCACTTTTTCCACTTATAACCATCGCAGCATCCCTATGTTCCCATGATCAAAATTTGGGTACTTTGCAACCTGCATATATTTATGATGGTTGCAGCCTCCTGGAGTCATGGGATCACCATCTGTGACCTTTTCAGTGGCTTCCAACAAGCAAAGTCAATGAGGTAAGCCAGATTTGCTTAATGACAGGTTGATTCACTCAACTGTGATGTGATTGATTCACTTAACAACAGTAGCAAAATAAAAAAGTCATGACTCACTTAAGCCTTGGCTTAGCAATAGAAATTCTGATCCCAATTGTGGTCATAAGTCAAGGACTACTTATAAAGCTACTACCAAGTCCTTTCAACACAAAAGTATTCAATGTATTCAGCTGCAAGTAAATATTTCCCAGGTATAGTCTTATTGAAGAAAATATATTTAACACCATTATAGAAACTGCTTTAATTTCCCTCATCTATTGCCCAAGGTAAGCCCAAGTTTGAAAATACAAGGACCTATGTAAAAATCAAGATTGGTATTAAATGCTTCTGGAAAACACAACCTGTTCTATGAGATTGCAAGCATTACTTATCGCTTTTGCAACTGTTCTTAAACATAGTGAAACCTGATCTTAAACAAAAAAAAATAGGGAAGAAGTGACCTGGCATCAGGTGCACAGGAGAAAGCCAAAAAAAAAAACATTTTTTTTTTTTATGATCACTCAGCTTCCTTAAGGAAAGGATATTCTTTTGTTGCTAACCCTAACTGCCCATAAATTTAAGACAGAATTACTCCAGTGCAGAGAAATTAAAATTGACATTTTGAAACTAATAAGTCTCTCTGCATTACTTCACTATAATTGCCTCTCAGAATGGTAACTAAATTTAAGCATTTGTAAAGTGCAGAGAATTACTTGTATTTTCAACCAAGAGTTCCACAAGGTAAGTAGTTCTATATGTTCCAGATTCACATTTCAAACTTTTTAGACACAGAACTAGATGGGGTTTTTTTAAGTGACAAGTTCTCATTCCTCAAATACAGCAAGTAAAGTCCTTTCTTTAGCAACCAGTACTTTAGACTTTCCAACCTGCTTCTATAGTGCGTGGGATGTTGCTGAAGTTGTAACAGCTGTTGTACTTGCCAGGACTGTTCTCAGTGACTGCTGGTTTTGCCTGTAGGCTACTAATTACTTGATAATTTTTCTCCCTGATAATACCTCTGTGCACCTGACATCAGCCTGAGGCCCTAAGCAATTCTTATTCTCCAAGCTTCCAGAAAAAAAAATAGAAATTAAGAATAAATAATGGAGCTCAAGGCAGCTTACATGGGAACATCATTAATGTGTTCCCATGAGAACAACACTAAGGAGTAGATTAGGCTGAGACATACAGTAGCAACTGGCCTAAAATCAACCAGTAAGTTTCTCTGGCTGAGGACTTGAACCTGGGTTTTCCCGTTCTAGAACATTTTAACCACTGTTCCACTCTCTGAAAGATCCAACATAGCTCAACAAAATATAGATAAAATAGATGTCATCAACACAGTTCCATGATTCAGAGAGAGGCAAAGACTTGAGTTTCAAATGTTACCCATGTTGTGATTGTTATTTTGGTGAATCCTGTCGCTTTCTATCAATTGCACAGCATTACTAACAGGCTATCTTACCGATTTTCACACCGATTTCCTTGCATCTTATTCTAACCGGTTCCCCCGCTATAGTCAGGTGGATACCGTTCTTAGGCCTAAATCCTGAAAGCTCTGAATGAAAGCCAGGTAGCTTAAGGTCTGAACTTCAGGAGAACCATAACGGATGGAGGGTTCCACCGATTTGTGGGGGTGCCAGGTGAGGCAGGTAGCAAACTGGAAGCCTATGGAGTCGAGACGCTGCAAAGGCAAAGGGTTGGCAAACCCAGCACTGCTTGTGGATGCCCGTGCCCGTCAAGGCTTAGCCATTTCTCATGAACCAAAGCATCGCCAGCTCTTCTCCAATGTGTCCCCGAACCCAATACCCCAGACCGGCGGTGAAAGAGATCCTGTTGCGACCCCAGCCGAAGGTATCCCCGCCGATGCCACCCCGAAAGCTCGCTTCTGATAAAATGTTCTGGCCGACCAGCCCTCCGCCAAAAGCCCACTCAAAAGGCCTCCTACCCACCCCCGTGGCCACCTGCCCCGGGCGCTTCTGCTGTAAAGCAGCAACCTGGGCCGGGCTGTTTTTGCAAGCCGCTCACCTGGGTCTTAGTGGTGAGCTGGATCACAGCCTTCCTGAAGTTGAGCTTGGAGTCGGCGTTACCCATCCTCCCGCACCAGGATCCGGGTCCGCTTCCCTTCCCTGCTCCCGCCTTGCCCTCTCCTTCGCTCGCTCGCCGGCGGTCTCTCACTGCGGCGGTAGCCGTGCCCTCCTTTTCCTCCTCTGCCGCCGCCCGTCCCGCTAATCTCCCTCGCCCTCGCCCCCTCTGCCAGACGCGGTGGGCTCCATCAGCGCTGTGCTCCGTCCACCTGCTCCCTGCAGGCTAGCTGGTCTCCTCCCGCTTGTCAAAGGCAGCTGAGGCTATTCCCGGCTCTGATCCCGCCTTTCCTGATCGTCAGAGGCGCGGCCCCGCCTCGCTTTCGCTCAGTTACACGACAGCCGTCTCCTTTCCCCGCCACGGCTCTGGAGAGCCGCCGGCTGGTTCCTCCCTGCTGGCTGGCCAGTCCCGCTGGGTCGAGCGCTGTTTCTCCACCACCACCTTCCCCACCGGCGAAGGCGTCTCTTCGTACCCCCCCTCAACGCCGGACGAGCATCCCGCTGCCGCCTCGTCCGAATCCGGGCCCCACCCGTCTCTGATTCGGCCTGTCGCTTTTCCCCTCGCTGCCTGCCTCCAGTTAGTCGGAAATCTGTGTTTCAAAGCGAGGCCGCTCAGGTCAGGAGGAGGGGAAATGCCTTTCTACAAGGTCCCTTCTTCCCCACATTTTTCTTGGCTGCTTGCCCTTGAAATAGACCCTTAGGTATTTCCTCCTTTTAGGCACATTTGTTTTGTACTTTGAATCATGCTCATTCATTGTGGTTTCATATCCCATCTCTTGCCCTTCTCTCCTCTCTCTCTTCCCCCCCATTCTTCCCAACCACTACCAGCCTCTGAGGTAGGTAGAACTGGGATGAGAGAAGGTGACTACCCCCAAAGTGATCTTGCAATGCTGGGAGTGGCTTTGAAGCTAGGTCTCTGCATGGCCAGTCCAAACCCTGATTTTTTTTTTTTTTTTTAAAAATGATACCTTTCTAATCACATTAACTCCATAAAGTTTATTCAGAGTGGGTCTATAATAAGAACTCACTAATTTACAAGAATCTCTCACACACAAACAAGCATTTTTAGTATTTGACAATAATAATACTGTATGGCAAAATAACTCAGTTTGCCTGCCTTAATTGTGTTCAAAATTTGCCAAGCGAGACAGCTTCCCCACTGTACCTCAGAGGAAGCTAAGTCTGTAAAATGATCCCTCACTTCCTTTCATTAGCCTCTCTTTGACATTATTTATTTATTGCTTCATCCCTTCTCCCTCCTTCCCAGCAGCACAATATTCAATGAGGACACTTTAAAACCTTATTCTCTTTATAATTCACTCTCCATGTGTTTACACATAATCTGGATTGTTAACATGAAGTTATGTTTTCCCCTTTTAAATGTTTAAATGCTAGTTATTAAAGATCATATTTTTAAGTGTAAACATATATTAGTAACTTGGTTGCAATTCTAATTACCTTAATTGAAGGAAGTACAATCAATGGGGTTTCTGTGTGTGTGTGTGTGTGTGTGTGTGTGTATGTGTGTGTGTGTGTGTGTGTGTGTGTGTGTATAGGGTTCCACTGCAGAATATCAAATTAAATATGGTAATTTTTAATTTGCCTGTTTTCAACAAAAGTACTCAAAGTGGCTAATAATAATATGCAAATAAAGTAACAATGTCATTAAATATTAAAACTCTTCAATTTAAAACCTCATTTAATAAAATCACATTAACCGAAAATGAATGGCAGCCCTTCCCAGCTTGAAATTTATTTTAATAATGTTAGCCCTAGTAAGACACTGAAATCTTGAATAAAAATTGTTACAAGAAAGACTATAGGAATAGAGTTAGCCTTGGCTTTTTTGATTTAGCTTTGACTTTAGCTTTCTTAGTCTTTGGCTTTCAGTGTAATGAGCAAAAACTACCCTTCTATGAAGATGGGCCAATGTGCACATGGATCTTGTTTATTGACAGTTACTAGCCAGTTTATCAGTATGAAAATTCTTTCTTACATTGGCACTGAGCATATGTACTCTATCCCTGCCAGACAACTATAAGTACCCAACAAAATTTACTGCCTTCCTTGAACGATACAGCTAACATCAGATGATTTCCCACCAAATCCCTTAGGATTTATAATTAGCCCTAAGGGACGTTGAAACTACAAACTCTATGAATTTAGGCCACTATATGAATTTTTTGGCGGGTGCAAGAAATATTTTTGAGGATTCAGTCGAGACTGTCAACATGAGATTTGCTGCCTTCATCAAGAAAAAAAAAATTGTGGGAATTTCAGCAATTAGCTCAGTATATATATGGGGATGAAAACCTTAACTAACAAATTCAGAAAAAAACCTAACAGATAAAATCAAAGATGAGCTAACTATACAGAGACACAATAATGCATTAATTCAAATCTGCTTGGGCACACAGAGAACATGATTATTTTGTCTCTGATCATGGCTTTGTTGGACTGTATGGATAGGCATCACTAACCAGTGTCATATTTTTCCTGCTTCCAGGCAAGGTTTAAATGATCATAGACCTCAGAAATACCTTCACTGTTATGTAAAATACTAGTAAGGCAATTGGCCTGAATTGTACCTATGGCTGAATTCACTTCCACTCAGTTGGCACCTTAAAACTACCAATAATATGCCTATTATCCATGTCTACTGCCAATTGCGAATTACAAAATCTTTATGTTTTCTCTAGGAATGTTAGACTGTCAGTACTTGCTGAAGGATCAGCTACTTCATGCAAGCCTTCCTACAAGTGATCTTGTGATCATCACTGCCAGGATGACCAACATCAGTGATGGGTATCAAGCTTAGCTTTTCCCCAGAATTTCCCCTCCAGGTGACTATCTAAGATGAATGCCTAGGTTGTTAGATCATTCTCGGTGATAGCATTAATCAGGTCTATGGCTTTTTATTTGCAATTTCCAGACATATTGAAAATGCATCCTATTTTCCACTAATTCCTTCCGATCCTAGAATGTCCTCCTCTACTCATTCCCACATCTTGGTGAAGGTTAGGAAGCATTTGTAGTATAGTGTATTTTAGAATAGAATAGAATAGGATAGGATAGGATAGGATAGGATAGGATAGGATAGGATAGGATAGGATAGGATAGGATAGGATAGGATAGGATAGAATAGGATAGAATAGGATAGAATAGAAAATAGGATAGGATAGGATAGGATAGGATAGGATAGGATAGGATAGGATAGGATAGGATAGAATTCTTTATTGGCCAAGTGTGATTGGACACACAAGGAATTTGTCTTGGTGCAATTTCCCTTGGAGGGAAGAGCCGAGGATTTTGTTCAATATCTGCATGACAAAATCACTCAGATTCAGGAAGGTCTGGACTGCGACTGGGTAGGTCCAGCGAGGGTGACGGAGGCAGGTCTTGAGAATGTTATCTGGGACTAGTTTGATCCTGTGACCCCAGATGACGTGGACAGGATTCTGGGTAGTTTGATGCGACCACATGTTTGTTGGACCCGTGTCCCTCCTGGTTAATACTGGCTTCCCGGGAGGTGACGCGAGGTTGGCTCCAGGGGATTATAAATGCTTCATTGGGTAAGGATGCCTTTCCCGCCGCCTTGAAGGAGGCGGTGGTGAGGCCTCTCCTCAAGAAGCCTTCCCTGGACCCGGCAGTATTGGCTAATTATCGTCCAGTCTCCAACCTTCGCTTTGTTGTGAAGGTTGTTGAGAGAGTGGTTGCGCGACAGCTTCCCCAGTACCTGGATGAAACGTCGTATCTAGATCTGTTCCAGTCGGGTTTCAGGCCTGGGTACAGCACAGAAACGGCATTGGTCGTGTTGGTTGATGATCTCTGGAGGGCTCGGGATAGGGGTTGCTCCTCTGTCTTGGTCCTGTTAGATCTCTCAGCGGCTTTTGATACCATCGACCATGGTATCATGCTGCACCAGTTGGAAGAGTTGGGGGTGGCACCGTACTACGGTGGTTCTCCTCCTTTCTCTCCGACCGGTCGCAGTCTGTGTTGACAGGGGGGCAGAGGTCGACCCCGAGGCCCCTCATATGCGGGGTGTCGCAGGGATCGGTCCTCTCACCCCTTTTGTTCAACATTTATGTAAAGCCGCTGGGCGAGATCATCCGTGGTTTAGGGGTGAAGTACCATCAGTACGCTGACAACACCCAGCTGTACATCTCCACCCCGGACCACCCCAACAATGCCCTTGAAGTGATGTCCCAGTGCCTGGAGGCCATACAGATCTGGATGGGGAGGAACAGGCTCAGGCTCAACCCATCCAAGACTGAGTGGCTGTGGTTTCCGACGTCCCAATATAGTCAGCTGGTGCCATCGCTGACTATTGGGGGCGAATCATTCGCCCCCACGGAAAGGGCTCGCAACTTGGGTGTCCTCCTGGATTCACGGCTGTCTTTAGAAGAGCACTTGACGGCCGTGACCGGGAGGATTTTTCATCAGGTCCGCCTGATCCGCCAGTTGCGTCCCTTTCTAGATCGGGACTTCCTACACAGTCACTCATGCCCTCGTCACCTCTCGTCTGGACTGTTGTAACGCTCTCTACATGGGGCTCCCCTTGAGGTGCACTCGGAGGCTCCAACTGGCGCAGAGTACGGCCGCGCGGGTGGTTATGGGAGCAACGTGGAGCTCCCATGTAACACCTCTCCTGCACGAGCTGCACTGGCTCCCGGTGGTCTTCCGAGTGCGCTTCAAGGTTCTGGTTATCACCTTTAAAGCGCTCCATGGCTTAGGACCTGGTTATCTACGGGACCGCCTGCTTCCACCAATAGCCTCCCACTGGCCAGTACGCTCCCATAGAGAGGGGCTCCTCCGGGTGCCGTCGGCCAAACAATGTCGACTGCGCACCTTCCGTCGCGCGCTTAAAACTTTTTTATTTCATCAAGCTGGCCTGGCCTAAATCTTCGCCCCTTTTAAATATAAATTTTAAATACAAATTTTAATCTGTTTAAATTATGGGGTATTTTAAATTCAGCCAAATTATTTAATTCGTTTTTAATCCATTTTAAATTTTTGTATTTCTGTGTTTTTTATCTTCTGGCTGTTCACCGCCCTGAGTCCTTCGGGAGAAGGGCGGTATAGAAATTAATAAATAAATAAGTAAGTAAGTAAATAAATAAATAAATAAATAATAAATAAATAAATAAATAAATAAATAAATAAATATGCTCAGTGTACATAAAAGAAAAGATACGTTCATCAAGAATCATAAGCTACAACACTTAATGATAGTCATAGGGTACAAATAAGCAATCAAATCATATTAGGAAACAGTCAATATAAATCGTAAGGATACAAGCAACAAAATTATAGTCATACAGTCATAAGTGGAAGGAGATGGATGGTGGGAATGATGATAAGATTAATAGTAGTGCAGACTTAGTAAACAGTGTTGAGGGAATTATTCGTTTAGCAGAGTGATGGTGTTGGGGGGAAAAACTGTTCTTGTGTCTAGTTGTTCTGGTGTGCAGTGCTCTATAGCATCGTTTTGAGGGTAGGAGTTGAAACAGTTTATGTCCAGGATGCAAGGAGTCTGTAAATATTTTCACAGCCCTCTTTTTGACTTATGCAGTATACAGGTCCTCAATGGAAGGCAGGTTGGTAGTAATTGTTTTTTCTGCAGTTCTAATTATCCTCTGAAGTCTTTTAGACTTTCAAGTTCTTTTGGACGCAATGAAGTTGAAGAAAAGACTTCTCTTTCCTCTATCTCAAGTCAGGAAGGGAGAGTAGTGGAAAGTTCTGAAATGGGTGAGTTCTTAACAGAATTGCAGAGATGGAAACAGTGCCTCCATTCCTCCTGTCTTGACTGAGGAGATCTGAAAGAGGCAAGATGGAGCCTGGAGAAGGGAACAGAATGAAGGTTGAGGCTGAAACCAATGGTTCCCCAAGAAGAGATGGCCATTATGCTAAGCATGCAAAAACCCCTCTGCTTCAGAGCCAAGTACAATGCCAAGAATCCATTAATTTATGGAAATAAGAGGGGGAAAATACTATGTTTAAAACACTAAAGTACATTTCTCACCATTACACTTGCAATCATCTATTTTGTGTAGCTTTATTCTTGTCTTTATTATTTAACAATAAAGATTCTAATCTATCGTAGAATTGTCTTTTGAGATTAAACTAAGCATGAAGCTAAGCCATCTGATCTGCGATTTATTACTGAGCCAGCAAAGTTAATTTAATTTAAATTTTAACTTGGTTAAAACTAAGTTTGACACACTTTTGAAGTGGTTTTGAGATTGAATGCAAGACTTTGAGGGCACATCTGCCTCTTGGCTATCAGTTATACACCTCTATCCTAAATCTTAAGGTTACTTATTCTCATTTTTTTCTTCTATTTTTATTCTTTGCTTTTGCCCTTCATTGTAATTCATTAAATAAATCTCAGCTACATCATCCAGCAGTATCATATTTCTCTACTGAAATTATGGGATTATCCAGAACAATGAAAAAGCTTTTTATCCAATACCAAATGTCTCTGCATTGTATTCAAGCAGCATTTGAATAAAGGTGCTTTTAATACTTTCAAAGACTCCTATAGACTAGGTTCTAGTATAGATATAATGTAGGACCAAATTTGAAATGTGAATTTTATGTATTAAAGCAAATCATGGTCTCATGAATGAAAAAACCCTGACAATGAAAATAGACACCAAATTGGGGAATATTTGGTCTATTGACATCATTAAGTCAATTTTGTATGGATGAATACATTTTGTATGCATGAATAAGTAAATCTACCTGCATACCTCTCAGGATTAAAACTGTTTAGCCTACTCTGAGTTAATTAGGCCCTATCCTCATTCATAGTTGTACAATCATGCATGAACCCAAATTTTCTCCTCACTCATACAATGTTTTCCTCATTTCACTCCCAACCCATGAATGAAGTAGCCTACAGGTAACCTTAGACTTTCTCCCATTATGCCAAATAACAAGTGCAAGATGTGAAAAAAAATCTGTTATGCTTTATAGTACAACCTGTTATCTTGGAGATGAGGTTAAATTATCTATTTCAGATACGATCAGAGGCATATTTTGAGTTTTAGGAATCACAGATGTTCCCTTCTGGTCACTAGTTAGCCTCTGTTGCAGCCAATGTTTTTTCCAATAATTTTCTTCCAATATTTGCCATCTCCTTGGCAACTTTTTAAAAAGTTTTTTTAAGTTTCTTTTGTTTTCTCCAAAGGCACAAGACAATGAATAATACCTAATTTATAAATATATCTAATTTGTTTCTATAACGTTTTTCTATTTTCAACTACAAGCAAGATTCAATTCAGAAAAATTTTGGGAAAAAATATTGGCTGCTGCAGAGGTTAGCTAGTGACTAGAAGGAAATGGGCACATCCATGATTCCCCAAACTCCTCAAACTCAGTTTTGGAAATTCACTTGCGCCAGTTAATCTCTCTCAGCCTAACCAATACAGGAAGTCCTCAATTTACGACCACAATTTGTTAAGTGAGTTTTGCCCCAGTTTATGACCTTTCTTGCCACAGTTGTTAAATGAATCACTGCAGTTGATAAATTAGTAATCTGGTTGTTAAATGAATCTGGTTTCCCCATTGGCTTTGCTTGTAAGAAGGTTGCAAAAGGTGATCACATGACTTTGGTACACAGCAACAGTCATAAATATGAACCAGTTGCCAAGCGTCTGAATTTTGATTATATGAACATGGGGATGCAGCCAAAGCCGTAACTGTGAAAAACTGTCGTAAATCACATTTCTCAATGTCGTGGTAACCTTGAACAGTCACTAAACAAACTCTTGTAAATCGAGGACTACCTGTATTGCAGGTGGCTGTTGAGATTATAAAATGAAGATCCTATGAATTCTGCCATGAGCTCTTGGAAGGAAGGCAGGATATAAATAAATTCAATAAGTAACAAATCATGAGAAGTGGATCCTGTCTTCAAGGCTAATGACAAAAAACCCACCCCCCAAAAATCATTTGACAGAAGAAAGCAGTAGAACAGATTAGTTTGACATTAGAACAGTTAGTGGCATCATTCCTACAATCACAGTCCAGCTGAAAGTAACCAAGTCTTCCATTTGTAATTTATTGATTTTTTTTTCTTTCCACAAAAAGGCCTTTAAATAGAAAAA
Organism: Pantherophis guttatus; assembly: GCF_059756535.1. NCBI lineage: Eukaryota > Metazoa > Chordata > Lepidosauria > Squamata > Colubridae > Pantherophis > Pantherophis guttatus. The sequence continues at coordinate 161,814,834 of NC_142064.1, forward strand.
GATGTAAGATTTGCACAATGCCTTCTGTCTGATGGTGCTAGGATCCTCTGCCTGGCTCAGGCCAAAGTAGGCTTTCCCATGCCAAGAGAGACACCATTGTTCTTGTGGCTTGTAGTAAAAGGATAGAAAATTCCTTCCAGTTACACTTCAGGTTAGCTAATAAGAGGGTTTTGTTGGGGTTTTGTTTTTGTTTTTTGCATCTTTGAAAAAAAAATCCTCACAAGCAAAAAAAAAAAAGATGAAGAAAACGCTTCAGTAATAAAAGGTGGTGAAGAAATATGTTGCTCTTCTTGTTATGGTCACTTGTGTATGGAGAAATAAAAGGCTAAGAGCTTTTAGCTTTTGGTAAATTTCAAGAAGGTATGAGATTAAAAGGAAGGATATAAGGTTCCCAAATAAGAACACTTTCAAGCCAAATATTTCTGGTTTCGTTAGGTTGCTTGGCACAAATATGAGGTCAAATCTCGGGAGTTAATTCTGCTGATCCATAAAATAACTCTCCTTTTCCATTTTTTTTAGAAGGCACGATAGTGTAAGTAGGCTGACCTGGGCCCACAGCTTGGGTTTGATTTCTAGATGAAAAGGGACTCCCGAGGTACGGAGTAATTTTGATTTACTCCGGAGAATGAAGCTCTCTAGCCCCACATACGGTACTCTCGCAACGACGACACTCTTTTGTGTGGGTTGAAAAAAAAAATACAAAAAAGTCAGACGCTCACGCTCGGGCCAAACGCGACCCACCCATCTTATTTGTTTATTCTGGGCCATCTGTTATTTGCCTTTTCAATTGAAAAAAAAAAACTCCCTTTCCAATGTAGCCATTAGAAAAACCATCGGGACTGTTTTCCAGCCGGGCGGTTCTTTTACCGCGGCAGGAGTAATAGTGAAGATTTCCTCAGGGAATAACAATGGCGAAGAATGCCACCACCAAGCGGTCCCAGCGATCTCTGGAATGGCACCGCTCTCTCTTTCTCAGACACGTATCCTGTGTGTGTAAAAAGCAGCTTTCAACGAGTGGGTAAATGTCCCTCCCGAGAAAAACGCTCCCCGCCTGGCACCGTTAGGGACTCCGCCCTTGCTCTCCAGATTCTGCCGGAATGCAAGCCACAAATCCGCCTAGTCGCTAAAATGCGTCTAGAATTCCTCCGATGAAAGAAGGGGAGCGGGGGGGGGGAGTGAGACAAGGAGGGAGGTCTATCGTCCTCCCTTCCCGCCTCCTTCCCGCTCCCCTCCTGCTTCCAAGTCTTTTGGCATGGATTTTCTTGCAGCAGTTCCGTGCTAGAGGTCTCCACCGAGCTGTGTACAAGTCGGAACTGGCTGCATTAGGAAGCGTGTTTTTTCTTTTGTGCATCACCCAGTGAACTCGCTGCAAGAACCCTGCAGCATCCAGGGCCGGATTTCCATCCGTAACAAAGAGGCAACACCTGCCCTCTCTTTTCAAGAAAGCGCGGAAGAACGAAATCCGTGCGCCGCCTCTCTGTGTGCTCTCTCTCCCTCTCTCTCTCTCTCCCTTTCTCCTTGGCGGAAAAAGCAGACGAAAAGAGACGGAAGGTGATGCAGACAGAGGAGAAAAATTTGAGGGCTTGAGGGTACCGCTGCAGCAGCACTGATTACAACTGAACATCTGCAAAGCCATTGTTTGGATCTCGGGATCTGCCCCTGTGGTTCATCTTCGCCGATTCCCGCCTTCAAGTCTGGCGACCGATCGCTTCCTACCCTCACCGGCGTCGTCAGTCTCTTGGAAAGTATCCCCCTTGGTCTCCTCCTCCCTCCGTTTTCCTCCCACCCTTTGATTCTCTCTCACTCTGCAGTAGTCCACGCTATCATCTTTGGGAGGTCAGCCTTTCTTTGCTAGCAGCTCAATTTTGGATGTTTGCGGAGTAGAGTTCATGCTAAGCGCCGACAGGATGGATGAGTTTCAGAGTGAGGAGGAGGAACCGTGGTATGACCAGCAAGACTTGGAACAAGGTAAGGAAATGTAAAAAAAAAAACATGAGCACCCCAAGCTAGGGTGCGCTTCATACAGGGGACGGCCTGAGTCATGACCCAGCAGATCCGGATAAGAGAAGAAAGCTAATTTTTTTTTTTTTTTTAAAAAGAAGCTTCTCATATCTTTTTCTGGAAGACCTCTTTTGCAGCATCTCACCGGGAATTTAAAGTCACCAAATTGCCTGTGTAGCCATTCACAGTGCACCCTGGGGACAACTTCAAATTAAAATGCCTCTATAGACCCAGAGGAAGATTTGCTTTCTACTTGTTACTCGGTTAGGCTAAAACTGATTCAGATGTTTAGGGCTCATAGAGTTTGTCCCCTGCAGAAACTCTTAAAACACTTAGCTGATTTATGTCCAATTAGCTTATTCATCCTGCTAAACTTAGTTGCGGTGGAGTCAATTGTAAACTGTTTTAATCGGAGACATCTAACCAGGAAGAATCAGATTTTCAATTGCAAATACCGGCAATCCAACAGCAAATGAGACAACATTTTAAAAAGATAATTTGTAAAATGTAGCAAAATATTACATTGCTTGCTTCCAGCAGTATTTTTCAATGAGTCACAGCAAATTCTGCATCTCATTTGAGACATAAGTTTTCCCAACTTGGGCAATGTCACATGGAATTTGAAAATTAATAAGTATTTAGACCGTAACTTTTTACAGCATTACAAAATTCTGGCTTGGCATTTCGTTAATTCATGTTAGATACCATTATTATTATTATTATTATGGTTAGATGTGCACTCAGCCAGATGTTTAAACTATTTGGCATTTTTATCAACCTGTCTAGTCCTTAAGGACCTGGGATAGGCAGATGTTTGATGGTAATAAAGCTATCATCTAAGGATTATTATTACATTTCCTAGAGGACTTTTTAGGAAAAAATAGTTTAAAATATTCAATTTAAAATGTTCAAATACATTTTTTAATTAAGTGTTCAAATACATTTTTAATTAAGTGTTGTATGTTGCCCTTAGTAACTGTAATGTGAGATGAGCATCTATACAAATATAATTAATTAATATATATTCTGGTTTAACTTTATATCAATTGCTGGTCAATTGTCTTTATTATAGGGAAAGGGTCATAGCTTAGGACTTTCGTATCACGCTAATTTAAGCATATCCTAAACTTTTTTACCGAAACACTGAATCTTAAATGTAGTCAGATGATTATCTTATTCAAGGATTATCATTTGTTCCATGTTGTTTGCATACATTCAAAATAACTTGATTAAGGTAAGAACACATGAAAATATGCAAGTTGGCCTATTTCTTGAGTCAGCAGTAGTAAATCTGTTCTACAGCAGTGAGATAACCAAGGGATGTGCTTGATGACTATGAATGGAAACTTTTGCGGTACTGTGCTCTAATAATTCTGCATTATCATTTGAACAAGAAGTAAGTGTGCAGTATGAAGATATGTGTTTGAATGGTACTATTTGGAGAGCTAGCACATCTTTAAATGTCAACGTGAATATGTGCTGAAGTGGTTAAGTTGGAAATATGCCAACTGCAGCCTTAGTGCAAGGTCAGACACACAGGTTTGCAGGGGTATCATGGCAGCACATCAGGTTGATAAACTGTAAAAATTAATGACAAACAAATTTCAGAAATGTAGTGTTAATAATAAGTACTAGAAATATAAACAAGTTCCTTAAAGTCAATCTTAGTTTTTGGTGACTTCATGGAAATATTCATAAACATTATTGAAAACAACATGGAACTATTTTGCAAACAGTTTTTTCCAGGTTTTTCATTTTTTGGTCTAATCCACAGGCTTGATATGTTCCAGTGCTCTGCTAAGGCTAAGCAATTGTGAGGCAGGACCAATTTTGCTTAACTTTTTGACATCAGGCAAAAAACCAGTGCAGAAAAAAAAATGTTGGGATTACATGGTATGATTGCATGATGCACAAAGCTGTCATGTATTAAGACTATTGTACTACATGCAGCTGCATTGAGCCTGGCTAAGACTCTGAAACATTGATGATACTCATTGTAGTGTTGTCATTTTTTGTTGGGAAGTGTGGAGGCTGGTATGATGCAATATGGTTATTAGTTATGCAAAATAAAAGGAATCTAGATGCTTTCTCCATGAAGGAAAAGCAAAATTTGGCAGGGTCTCTGCTCTTCAGATTAAATGCTTTCACTGCTAAAAGCAAAATACTTTTAGAACAATGGTTGCTTTGTGAACTCATCTGTAAAAAATATATTATTGCTGCTTTTCTAGTTCAGTTAATGATTTGTAGATATAAACACTTTCCATAAGTAATAGTGCTTTAAATAGAAGTTAACTTAAAGGGTCACACACAGTAACCACATTTTATTGTACTGGATTATATCTGGTGGCAAAAGTATATGTAATATTTATAACTTATTTGCATTTTCTTTTATTGTTAAGCTACTATAGTTTGAATATTCTTTTGATTGTCCCAATGAACATGTAATACCAATTTTAATGCTGCTTTTTATTTTTCTGGTTTCATTAATTATATTATTTTCCTAAAAACACTTGCTATATGCACTTAGTTCCCTCTTGATTTTTCCTTCCAGCAGACTGGACAAATTAAAAATTTGATATGAATCAAATAAATTAATTTATAATCTGATAGTTGATGCAAAAAGCAGAAGATTGCAGTTTCATTTTATAATTTCAGTGATGTCAGTCATAATAATGAAAACATTTCTGTCTCATATTCTTGACAGGTTATATGGATGGTATTGTATAAAAAACTTTCCCAAATAGATGTCCTCTAAATGTGTTGTAATGTGATTTGCATTATCTCCAACCAGCAGGGGCAAAAAATTCTATAGGTTCTAAATTTGGGTGAAATTGGCGTTAAGAAGAATGCAATTCCAATACAGTTCCACAAAGCCTTTGGTATAGCCTCCAAAAATATTGTTGAATTACCATCTTTAATGCAAGAGGAAGGGGATATTAAATAAGGAAAAATCCCATGAACTGTCTGAATTAACTACAGTCAAACAGCAAAATATAATGAGAGATGAAAACATTTGGAATAAGAATGATTTTCTGGGGCTTCTTCCAGCTCTTCGGTTGTGTGGTTTAGCAGATGTGTTTTCCATAGACAGTATTACTCACTGATTTTACGCAATGGACATGTGAATTACTTCTTTGCATAGGATTAGATTCTTTTCAGATTTAAATCCAGTAAATATGGGTAATGAAGGATCAACAAAAATGAGCGTATTTTTTTTCTACCGGTAAAAACCTCTCTTTTCTTTATACTGTACTTCTTTCATTGTTGAAAAAAACAGCTGGAAGCAGTGCTATAACAGCCGATTTAAACTGTACCAACAGTATTGTATTTGCTGGGTTTTAACTGAACAGTAATGCCTGCATCCAAACATAAACAACAGCCTGGAGAAAAAATAGTTTGTTGAGATGTATATCTTCATATGTGTAATCATTCCTCCCATTCCTATTTGCTGAAGAAAGGCATTCTGGGATCAAAGTATTGCTCCTTGCTCCTTTCAGGAAGTACTATGATTAGAATGCATGAACAGGGGAAGAACTACAGAGGGAAGTGGCGACAGTGAGCTGTGTTTCTGTCAGCCGGAAGATGATGATGTGGCTCTTTTGACATAATCCAGCAGTTTTCCAAGGAATGTTTGCTAAGAGTTGTCAAGGGAGAAGAGAATTAATAAATGTAACTGAAGAATCAAATAACATTTTCTAAACCTTTGCTTATTGCCTGCTTCACAATTAACGTTTCTTTAAAATGAATTGCAGTTGGATGCCAAAAACACTTGGCACTTGCTAGGATTTGATAGTTACGTTCAAGAGCATGACACACACATCTCCTTTTGTAATCTATTTCTATATATTGTATCCCATTCAGTGCCAGCCACCTTTGAAGACTTGGTGTGCTTTGTTCCCCATTTCATCTCACAGCAACCTTGTGAAATGTATTAGGCTGGCACAAAACAATTGTCCCAGATTTATCAGGACAGCATATTTTAATTTCTTATACATAATTACACAGATTAGTTACCACAAACTAGATCAGATCTGCACAACATACAGCCCCACCAAGTCATTTTGTATAGCGAAGCCGGCATTACTTCAAAACTCAATAAATCTGTTACCGCCACCCCCTCTCAAAAACATGCTGCCAATCACTTCCAGGCCTCACTAACACCACCAGCTCCATCACCATTCTGCCATCACTTATCCAGCAGCCATAGGCCTGGGCAGGTATTGTCACCCGTGATTATTTTTAAATAAAAATATTCATTGTTGCTCTCTTAAGTTGTCCAAGTCTGGTCATATAAGATCTGTTTCATCTAGCAATGAAAAAGTTAGTTGCATTGAGGCAAAAAATATGTGAAGGCTCTGAATTATTTTTCCATCTTTTTCCCCTAGGATGTTTTTGAATCATTTTCTGAAAATAGAAAATATTTTGAAAGAGTTAAAAAAAAATGCCCTTCAATGAAATACCTACTTTAAAATAATAAATACCATAAAATCAAATTTCATATGTGTTATCCTTCCTTTCTTCCAGATATTTTCTGTTTATTTGTAATGGGAAAAGGTTTAACTGACTGTCTAGGTCCTCCTGTCCCATACATGTAGCAGAAGCAGAGCAGTGCTCTTCTCCAGCACGAAAGTCAGGTGCATTTCTGTGCAACCAGCTTGTGGAAGGAAAATTCTAAAGAAAGAATTTAGTCACTGATTTGCTTGTAGCTTTGTCTAGCAATAGCAATTAGACTTATATACCGCTTCACAATCTGGGTCTAGTGCTTGCGCATATGCAAGATTCAGAGTATTTCTTCTAAATAACTTTTTATGTGTGCCCATCCTGTTCCACAAACTTTATCATTTTGGTTATCTCCCAATGTGATAGAGAAGGTTCAATGATTCCAAGCTGAGAAGTATGAATGTTGAATCTTAATCTTTGCTGTGCTATTTTCATTTTAAGTTATGTGAAGCCACATTTCCTTCCATAAAACAGCTGTTCTATAGATGCAAAATCTTTCACATTAAAAGTGCTTCAAGCTTGATATGGACTATTCTGACATCACAGGCACAATTAAGAAGTAGTTCCAAGGTTAGCAAACGTGTTTCAGTCTTAAAATGGGCCCATATTAAAATTAAATGGTTTGATTAATTTGCTATGGGCCTTAAGCCTATTGAAATATTTGCAGGTTTTTTTAAAAAAAATGTTTTGAAAAGAGCAGGAACATAACACCTCTGGATTTTTACTGGATTTCAGTGATAAGAGTTCAGGGAATGCTACTTAAAAATACAGGACCATTTTGAAGTCTTAGCTTGCCATTCCTAAAATGTCTACTGCTCAAATGTATGGATCACATTGTATGATTTTAAATAAAGGAATGGTGAAATAGCATGAAATATTGTTGACATAGTCTTAAATCTCAAATGTATTGGTGATTCTGGAAAATTAATGTTGGTGTATTGTTGCAAAGATAACTGGGAGTTTATTATGCATTCAAAGCAGATTAAATGTTTTTTTAATTGAAAAAGCTTGTAAAATAAACCAGAAACAGAAGTCAAAACAAAAAGCTAGCTACTTAAATTGAAAAAAATCTTCAGAAAAGTATGTTATTGGAGGTAAGGATTTCCTTACTCCTGGGTTAGTAAAGCCAAAATAAAGATTCTAATCTCTATTTAAGGGGGTGGGGGAAAACTGAAGTATGAAAGATGTGAAGCAGTATTGGATTATGTATCATCTCAGTTTTATGCTTGGAATCCTGCTCACCATACATATGGTAATAATCAAAATAAACTTAAAATGTTAATCAACACAAGGAAAATTACTAGTAATAGAGATTTCAAAGAAGATGCTAAAACAGTATTAGGAAATTTTCTTACTAGAGCTCAGCAATAAGGAAAATACTTTTATGAAGTTCCTTTTGCAATCTTTCTACATTTTAATGATAAGAAATAAGTTCTAAGAAGGTGGAAAGCCTGTTAAAGCAAAAAGGCCACTGGGTTTCAATATTTTAAATTTTCTCTTTGGAAACTTAAGGACAAAATTATGAACACAGTTTAGAGTTCCAAAGGCATTGAATTATGCATTGAATATGCATTTTTGTACCCAATAGCAGGATCTAGGGGAAATGGTTTCCTAGAACTTGTTACCATTAATGGAAGATTTCACATGGTTGGATGTAACTGATATTGGTTAAACTACAGAACCTATCATTGGCCCTGGAGGTGGATTAGGGCCTCTGAGCCATAACAGCATTATGTAATATCAGAGGCAGTGAACATTAAATGTATAGTAACTGAATAACTTATGGCAAAAGGTATGGAGGAAAGCCATTTCCTATTCATCAGATTTCTAGAGAAAAATAAAAGAAGTGCTTAAAGATAACGATAAACAGTACAGAAAAAGAACCATATCTTTGTTTGTCATTAAAAGAGATAATATTCAATTTACAAAGAGAATAGTGCAATAATAAATTTGTAAAATAAATTAAAATATATTAAATCGGGGAGGGAAGGAAAGTTATAAAATGTGTTATTCAATAGTTTAACTTTGTAACCCACTAGGTATCATTTCTTTAATTTTCCTTTTAAAAATTTCTTGTTCTTCCCATTTGATTATTATCCTCAGTTTCTTTACATTATTTTTTTAGTTATCTGTCCTTACTGTCTGTGGAACTCATTGGTTGGACAGTTTTCCCATGCCTCTGTTGTCTTTTGCTTTTCAGCTTTCTTGGGTTTTTAGTTTGTAATCAAACAGCCATTTTGTTCCCTTTGCTTTCTTTCTGCATTTCAGTATATTTTTGCTTGTCTTCTTTTTAATTATGTCACAGATTTCAATCTAACCATTAATTCTGTTCATTATCTTTACCACATTATCAAATGTGAGTTATATTTTGTAGCTTTGGTTATTTTATTTGTCTTCTTAAGTTTGCTTTTTTTTTTTTTCAAAACAAAGTTAATATTTAGCCCTAGGTCTTGTTTTTGACCAAATAGAGATTCTGCATCTTTGCTTGCACAATGAATGCTACATTTGATTTAGTTGTTATACATCCATTGATCTCAGTGTGTAAAGCCATCAATTATTGTTGGAGGAAGGCATTTGCTGTAAACATTGATTTTTCTAGACAGAATGCTATTAGTCTTTCATTTTGTATATCAAGACCAAATCCAAATGTTGATTTACTTCCAATTTTGGCACTCATTCTTCTCTAATTAGTATATGCCTTTTAAAAATACCAATGGTGTTGTGTCACCAAGATGTACAAGTTGTCATAAAGATATTTTAACTTCCTGTTTTTTCCCCTATGTGAGTGGAGCATAGACTTAAATCCCTATAATATTGATTTGTTTGTTTCAGACTTGAATGGAGATAGTTCCATTCTTTCTGGGGTGATAAATGATGACCTTTAATTACGCATTGGAGAATGGTCATATAGAAAAATCATTATTAAAACTTTATTTAGTGTGCAGGTAAACTATTAGATAATGGTTAAAATAGATGGAATAAACATAGAGTCGCAAGCTTTATTAACCACAATTAATTTATTTATGTTTTATTTAAGCTGCCCGAGAACTGAACTGAGTGTGACAAATGTGTCGGGTCACCCAGAGCTATTTCAGTAACCATGACAACTTGGTTCCTGGACTGTTGCCATTTTGTTCCATTCTGAATTTATGAATTCTCAGTTCATGTTTTCTTATTGTGCTGCTATCTGCCTTCCTCATTCTTCTGACATAATATTGTATGTCTCTTTTGTGAAAAAGCAAGCTGATAAAGCTCCTTTACCAGATTTTATAAGCTCTAGCAAGAATAAATATTTATACTGAAAGTGCTTATATGTAACACAGTCCTGTGTTTTACAGAAGTGCAATGATTTCCCAAGGTCAGTTAGGCAGTATGTGATGAGGATGTCCAAGTGTGGTTTTTTGAATTGCATCTTATCTCCAATAGTTCCAAAAAATTTCCACATCAGTTCTTATTTATTGCATCTATGGTTAGAAATTCTGATGGTCTTGTTGAATTCTCTCCCTCCCTCCCTCTCCCTCTCCCTCTCCCTCTCTCCTTCCCTCCCTCCCTCCTCCCCCTCTCTCTCTCCACACTCATTCCTGTTCCACTTTTTCATCTTTATTTAAATCAAGATGTGTTCAATTTTCCATTTCATCTGGCTCAAGGGAACAATAGTCACTCGACATAAAGAATAAGCAGAACTTTGTGCCAGAAATGACATAAATCCTGGTTTTCAATCTATATGCAGTTGTGTTTGTCAGTGCCTTTATGATTAACTCCAAATAGGAGAAAATGGGAAAGACTTGTTCTGTTTTGGCTTTTCCATATAATAATGAAAATTGAAATCACTGCGGTAAAGAAAACAAGCTACAAATTAGAGCATAAAGAATTGCATTTTAGAAAACCCGGGGGAGACTATTTTTGTTTCCATATCTTTATGTTGAACATATCCAAGGAATGTATTGTAATAGCAGAAAGATTAAGGATAAATCTACTTTTTCATTGATTGTATTGTAATCTTTTTGGTATTCCACACTATATAACACACTAACTTATATAGTTATTTGTAAGCATAGTCTGTGAACTCAGATTTTATAAAACATGGCTAATGGCTTGGCAAGGTTCACAGAACATAGTCATAACAATTTCTTTGACAAACAATAACTAAAGCAAATCTAGTTTAGTGTAATGTTTGAACCCAGCCAACAATATGCATGCAAAAACTCTGGATATAAAAAAAACCCTAATACATTAAAGAAGCAGGCCTTCAATGATTCAGGACCTGGGTATGTGCAATTTCTTACCATCTAATAGGATCTAGTCATATTTATTTTGAGATCCATTCTTGAGTAATTGCCATCATCAGAGATTCTTTTGGGGGGGGCAGTGGTGAAATGCTCCCGGTTCAGACCGGATCACCCAATCCGGTAGCGATGGCGACTGGTGGTTCGGAGAACCGGTAGCAAAAATCCCTGCCCCCCCCCCCCGCCCCCCATGCCCAGCTGAGCCGCACGATCATCAGAGGCTTTTTTTTTTAACTTTTAAAAGCATTTTTTCTACAACCTCTTCAGCTGAAGAGGTTGTAGAAAAAATGTTTACAAAAGTAAAAAAAAGTTGGCCACACCCACCCACACATTACCCCCCCCCCCAAGCCAAGCCCACAGAACCAGTAGTAACAAATTTCACCACTGGGGGGGGGGTTGTTGGTTTGTTTTGTTTTCTGTTGCCCCTTTTCCTTGTATTTCACACAAGGTTAAATTGGCAGCAGCCCAATTAGATTTCAGGAGAACCACTAAGACTTGGTAGTTCTGCAACAACTTAGTGATAGATAGTATTTTCCCTACAATGGATTATTGTTGCTGATGTTGTTGTTGGTTTTTGCTTGGTGCATTAAAGGACAGGAAGATTTATTCTTACTGCTTTATGGATTTCTTTATGTTTACTTCATTATTTCCATTTTTATGTTTGTATTATTTGTAAACCATATACAGTCTTTTTGAAATTGTTGATCCAGTAATAAATTAAACAGACATTTAAACAGACATTTTAAAATGGAAACTTGTCTTTCAATGAAGTATTATTACTCAGTTATAGAAAAAAAATCTTAAATTATATTTCACCACAATTTCTCTATTTTTACCTCCTCTAACTCCTACAGTAAGATTGCTGGATTGGTTTTAAAATCCTGATGTTAAAATCCTGCGTTTCCTAATCCATTTAATGTAACCCCAATCCCAGCAGATTAAATTAGATGCCGCATGATGAATAGAGAGGGTTATGAGTGACGTAATCCTCAGAAATACAGGAAAAACTCAAAAGATTTTCTACCTTACTGAATCAGGATGAATATGTCTATGTTGATACCTAGCAGTTACCAATCAAATGCCCACCCTACAACAATAACCTTATTTTATTCATTTGATTTTCTGCAAAGAACGAAATGAAACCCAACTACACCTGTGCCTGAAAAAAATACTGTTTTTCTTCTTGAAAGACCTGAAACCCTAGAGCTGGAAGGCATTGTGAAAAGAAGGTTCTGCCAAGGGGAAATGGATCAGAGGCTCCACAGTGCTGCTTTTTCTTGTGGTCTCAGTGCAATTTAATTCTGACTTTGCTTGTATATATATCAGACATTGTGAGATTGCAGAAGCCCAGAGTTGTTTCAAACTAGTATAAAGACTTCATGTGGAAAGGCTCTTAGTTTGACATTTCTGTTATCCTTTCAATTGAATTATTGCACTGTGTTGTATGTAGAATTACAGGTGCAGGTAGTTCAAAAAGTTCAGTTAATCCAAAGGAGAAGATATTTCAAGGAGCCTATTCTCTAATGTATCTGCCTAGCTATTCTGTCTTTGCAGTTACAGTGTTTTTCTAAATGAAGGGCTACTGTACAAGTTGTGTGGTTCTGCTTTGGAATGCTCTCCCATAATCACATTAATATCAAGAAAGCTACCATATTTTTTGGAGTATAAGACGCACCTACCTTTTTGGGTGAGGAAAAGAAGAAAAAGAAATCTCCCTCTGCCTCTGAGCAATTTTGCCTTTGCAGCAAACAGCGTGCTTTACTTTCATTTTCGTTTTCAGCATAGCTTGATTAGCACAAGGGGGAAAAAATCTGTTCCAGCAATTTACCTCTTTGTAGCAAGCAGCAGAGCCCTGCACAAAACAGCTGAGAGCAAATCAGCTGAGTCTGTGCTAATTTGGCTGTGCTGAAGCTGAAAGGAGCTGTTTTTTCTTGCTGTTTGCTTGTAAGTAGGTAACTGCTTCAAGGCAGAGGCCAAAGGGTGGGGGCCAGTGGGTGGGCGGGGCTACATTCGGTGCATAAGACGCACCTAAATTTTCACCCCCTTTTAGGGGAGAAAAAGGTCTTATACTCTGAAAAATACGGTATTTTTCCTTCAGGGATTTCTGAATGTTTCTATCAGCTTAATTTTAAGTACCTAGCCTATACTGGGATAGTTGGATTTATATTTCCTGAGTAATTTATTTATTGTGTGTTATTATTTTTCAAGACACAGGGTTAATGTTAGAAAATTCAAGTATTTCATGTAATGCTGTAATTTGGATGGAGACTTTGGTCTTGGAATATAGCAGGAATATTAAAATTAATTAATACTGTTTCTCTTTCCATCTAACTCATTTTTGTTATGCTGTCAGTCTCCTGAGCACACTTAGAAAATTGGAGATGTCTGTATGTCTTTTTAGCCGTAATTATCACTTCCTGTTAATATGGCCCATTCAAAGAATACAATTGGTAGCCAGGGTTTTCGCATATTATTATTGCAATTAACATTAAATTGGCTCTTAACAATTCATTCTGTGCTATAGTACTCAAAACTGGAGATCAGATTTCTGGGAAATAACCAACAAATACTAAATAAGTTCAGGAATACCAAAGTTCTAAGACAAGCTTTGGAAATTATATGGTGCTTCCTGAGAAGTCTTTGTCTATAAAGGAAAATCAAGCAAAACTGACGTACTAATAATTTACTTTTGTTTTTGTACAACATTATCTCCTGTCTGCAAAGTAGATATGTTTACCACAATTCTCATTTCCTCTTAAATACTGAGTTTTTTAAAGTTATTATCAATAGATTTAGTGGAGGCTAACTAAATCTTTGTCTTCCAATATATGTCTTAAAGAACTATTAAAGGAAAGGCAGGTTAATTCTGAAACCTGAACCATACAAGTATGGGGAATGAAGCAGATGGAAAGAAGTGGGGCACCTGTTTCCTTTTACTATAGCAACCGATTCCAAATAATAGTTACCCAACACCAGTAGCTTGTTAAATTCAGAGAAATCCAAGTAAAAGGCTGTGATTCAATTAGCACCTCAGTGGTAGCAGTACCTCCTTCTGCTTCCCACCAGGGTGGGATAATTAAGACATTTCCCTATAGCCATATTGCCCTGAGAGAGTTGTCATTGAAATGGGCAGCTGCATTTGAAAGTCTCTGTGATGTTCCACCTGAGACAGGCGATACTCCAATCTCTTCTCATTGCATTGACAAAATGGTGATCAAGCAGAAGTAAAGGCAGCTGGGAAGACATGGTAAAATTGCTGATGAGGATAAGAAAGGGACAATAAGGATTGGACGGTTGTTGTACAAAATTATAAACCCAACTTCCCTAAGTGTTTTGTAAATTACAAGACACTCTGGATTAATTAACCAATGTAGAAAGCAGTCGAAGTTGTAGGACAATATAAGAAAAAAATTAAAGTTTACTTTCTAGGCTGCACTTATATACCATCATACAACATCTTGTTATCAGTTTTTGGTTTTGTTCTCATAATCAGGGCAGAATGGAATAGCAATTATTGCCAAAAACCAGGTCTACACATGAAGGTTCTAAATGACTGATTTATTGCTAATGCCTATGCACAAGAATTTTCTCAGATTAACAGTTTACAACTCTACAGGATTAAATGTGGGTCAGTAGCGATGGGGGGGGGGGGCGGTTGGACTTCATTCTTTTTTTACTACATAAGGATTCTAATTGCTGCCTCATTTAACTCCTCCCCTTTGCTCTGCCAGTCTCTATCCTGCAACTATAAAGGCATCAAATAACAACATATAAAAGTCCGAGCAAATAGAATGACTTAAAAATGAGTCAGTTCACATAACATTTGGCCTAGCAAGTTAACTGCCAACTAGAACAATTGCATTTTGACCAAATAGCAAGATTATGAGAGAGGAAGTTGAATAAATGTCCTTAGAAATGGGATAACTATAGTTTGTCTGTGGCTACGTGTCCATGTGTCAGCCACTTGACAAGAAGGAAGAATGACAAGTTAATTTTTTAAAGGGATAGGCCAAAAGTTTATAACTATTAAAGCAGGGGTGAAATCCAGCAGGTTCTGACTGGTTCTGGAGAACCAGTAGCAGAAATTTAGAGTAGTTCGGAGAACTGGCAAATACCACCTCTGGCTGGCCCCAGAGTGGGGTGGGACTGGTGATTTTGTAGTATCCTTCCCCCTGGAGTGGGGTGGGAACGGAGATTTTGCAGTATCATTCTCCTGCTACGCCCACCAAGCCACACCCACCAAGCCACGCCACACCCACCAAGCCATGCCCACAGAACCAGTAGTAAAAATATTTGGATTTCACCACTGTATCAAAGACAATTGTTGGTTTTTTAGTATATATAATTAAGAATCTCACTAATATTATATTAACTGTGTTTTCAGGTTAAATCAAAGGAGCTCACTTTTTAAAAACCCTTTAGGCTGGGCCCCTCACATCTTCAGATTCTTCTTCATGAGGCTCTGAAGTAGTAGCAGATTGCCATGATCATACTCTATTCCAGATGGCTTAGTTATCAGCAAGTAGGATCATTTTGGATCCTTGAAGGCATTGAAATTTATTTATTTATTTATAAAATTTATAGGCCATCCATCTTACCTCAAGATAAACTTGAATGCTTTTCCTGATGTTGTGTATCTTTCTGTAGAGGTCATAAGGTATGTTATAAAGCATATGTTGCTAGTTCTGCTGTTCTAGTCATCTCCTCCTCCTCATTATTTTTCCTGTTACTATGGAATTTATATGCCACTCTTCAGGACATCTTCTCTGAGCGGCTAAGAATTATAATATGAAATTAGGATAGCAGAAATACAATTAGCACTGCTGACTCGTAATTTCCACCAGAGCGAGATAATTAGAACAATTTGCTCTTCAGCTGAGCTGTGAAATAAATAAATCATAAGTAACTTTAAATCACTCATAAATATGTATGCTGATCCCAATAATAAAATATTTCTATCATATGTAGGGGGAAAAAATCATGTTGGAGACAAATGATTCAATTATATAAGAGGCTTAGAAACACCTCTAGTCTGCAAGAATTGGAGAGAAAATAAGTGTGGCTTTTATCATAAGATTCTTTGGCATTAAAAGAATTATAATTAAAGAAGTTACTTTTAATAATGTAATGTCAGATGTTTACTGATTTTACTTTTGAAGTTTGGTTCAGCTTTTAGTGGCAGCTTTGGCTCTTGAGTAGCTACTTTGGGTCTTGAAAAAAATGGGTTAAGAATATTTAAACAAGTCAACCTTACCAGCATTGCATATGGTATATTCCAAATTATTTAAGGTAAAAAGCCTATATGTTTTTCTGCTTTTCAGACTTGCACTTAGCAGCTGAATTAGGGAAGACACTTCTAGAGCGCAACAAGGAACTGGAAGATTCTCTGCAGCAAATGTACACCACTAATGAGGAACAAGTGCAAGAGATAGAGGTACTGTCAACAGAGACTGGGGAAGCGCAAGCAAATATGTATAACTCAAATAACCCATTCATGCTTCAAGTGTACATTAAGCATTGCTTTGAAAATATGTGTACCGTATTTTTTGGAGTATAAGACGCACCTTTTTCCCTCCCTAAAAGGGGGTGAAAATTTAGGTGCATCTTATACACCGAATGTACCCCCGCCCACCCACTGGCCTCCATCCTTTGGCCTCTGCCTGACAGCAGTTACCTCCTTGCAGCAAACAGCAAGAAAAAAACAGCTCAGCTATTTTGCTCTCAGCTGTCTTGCCCAGGATTCTGCTGCTTGCTGCAAGGAAGAAAATTTCTGGAGCAGATTTTTTTTTCCCTTGTGCTAATCAAGCTATGCTGAAAAGGAAAATGAAAGTAAAGCAGGCTGTTTGCTGCAACAAGGCAAAATTGCTCAGAGACAGAGGGAGATTTCTTTTTCTTCTTCTCCTCACCAAAAAAGGTAGGTGCGTCTTATAGTCCGGTGCATCTTATACTCTGAAAAATACAGTAAATATTTGGGTAGGATTTAATTTAGGACAGTCAAATTAACAATATCCACAAAGGTGTATGACTATGGAGAGGGTGAGATGAAAGTTGCTGAAGCAAAGCTTTGTTAAGCTCTGGAAAACAGGTCATAAGGGTTCCATGACAAAGTGTTTTGTCACTATCCAGCGGCACCCTCTGTCCCCCAGCTCATACAATTTCATCCTGAGCAGAAACTTTAATGGTGGTTGTTTTGAGCTAGTCCAGGTTCTCTACAATATTTTTCTTTTTTACCCAACAAAATGTTAGGAAAAAATTGTGTAAAATGATGCTTCTCAACCTTACCATTTTTTGAGATGTGCGGGCTGGAGAATTCTAGGAGGTGAACTCCATACATCATAAGATTACTGAGGTTGAGAAGCACTGATGAAAGGAGACTCATAACTCTCTGTGTGGGATAATTCTCAATAAACAGGATAATTTGATGTGGGAAAACCCAATAAGAGAAAAATTGTGTTGAAAGTGACCAGCCCTGATTGAGGAAACAGAGGGGGGGAAGGAGTCTCATGTAGCTCTGACAGCTTCACCATAAGCCCCTGCGTTTCTAGTCTCATGATGCAGAGTAGCTTTTTTTAAAAACATGGAAAGAATTCCAGAAGGTATTTTCTGCTGCTTTAAAGGGATTTAAATCAGTGTGTCTTATTTGATTATCTGTCTGAATGTTCATAATTAAATGTAAGAGGCGGAGAAGGGAAGATACAGTGAGGCTTTCAAGATTGAGGTCAGCCCTTTGACGTAGATCAGTTCAGGAAACAGATTCCTCAAGAAAGTCTGAAGTTCGATTTTGTGGAGAAATGCTAGAACCCAAGAATCCTGAGTGCATTTTCCTTTCCCTCCGTTTTATACCCCAGGAAGAGAGTTAAAGCCGAGTCAACTTGAGTTATTTTCTAATGTTGTCTTCATTTCTCAGGCTTAAAACATTTTTCTGTAACACTTGCCAACATAGTTTCTCTTAAGTCATCTCTCCACAGATTCTACTTTTTGAGTGAAAGAAAAGATTATATTATTTTTTAAGATAGATTGTCCCATTTGCTCATTTTTATAATTGCCTAGCCCTAGGCTATCCTAAAATTGATGCCTGATTAGCAGGGCCGGATTTAGATGAAAAGAGGCCCTAGGCTATTCCACTTATGAGGCCCTTTCACCAGGGGTGGGATTCAATTTTTTTAACAACAGGTTCTGTGGGCGTGGCTTAGTTGGGGGTGTGCCTTGGCAATCATGTGACTGGGTGGGCGTGGCTAGCTGGTCACGTGACTGTGTAGGCATGGGTAGCTCATCATGTGACCGGGTGGGCATGGCTATGTGCATAGGGACTACTCAGAGGGCTGAAAAAAGTCATTTCTGACTGGGCCTCGCACTTTTGATCAGTCCTCACACTTATGACCATCCTCACATTTATGCCCGTGCAGCTTTCTTAACAACCATGTCACTCATTTCACAACTGCTTCTCTTCACCATGGTGACAAGATAGGGCAAAAATGTAAAATGTGAGGACAGTCGTAAGTTCGAGGACTGGTCCAAAGTGCGAGGACCAGTCAAAAATAACTTTTTCAGCCCTCTGAGTAGTCCATATGGATAAAAGGACTACCCAGAGGGCTGAAAAAAGTGATTTCTGACAGGTCCTCGCACTTTTGACCGGTCTAGGCACTTATGACTGGTCATCATTTATGCCCATTGTAGCATTCTTAACAACCGTATCACTCATTTCACAACTGCTTCTCTTCACCATGGTGACAAGATAAGGCAAAAACGTAAAATGTGAGGACAGTCGTAAGTTCAAGGACTGGTCAAAAGTGCGAGGACCAGTCAGAAATAACTTTTTCAGCCCTCTGAGTAGTCCATATGCATAAAAGGATACAGCAAAAGAGAGGGATGAAGGAAGGGAAGGGAAATTAGAGTAGGAGTGAGGGTAAGAGAGGGAGGAAGAGAGGAGGAGAAGGAGAAAGGAAGAGGAAGTAGGGAGAAGAAGAAGAGGGGGAGGAAAAGAAAGTAAGAAGGAAAGAAAAGAGAGAGGTGGTAGGTTTGAGGAGAAAGATTGCTGTACAATAAAAAAGATGAAAGGGAAGAAAGCCAACCCCAAACAAATATAAAGATATTAAGATAAAGAATGAATTGTTAAACTTTAAAGAATAAAAGAGAACAAATATGAATAATAATAATAATAATTAGAAACACACATACAAACATACAATGTATTTTCTTTGAACAGAGTATTTGGCTGGTTCACAAATTTAAACAGTGTTTAGTCATTTCAATTAAATTTACAATTTCTATATTTCCTTTTTGCCATATTTATTCCTCATCTATTTTTGTAAAAAACCAATATTACCCTTCATCCTCATCTCTAATCTTAATCAAATTCAATTTTTCCCTTCTATTCTATATTATACCCCTTCCCATTGTCATCTATTTTTATATCCATCCTCACATTGGTTAATTATGTAATATTAGTTGTTTAATATAAATTCAACATTTTAATATAAATCAATTAGTTATATAACTACCTTTTTTGTATATTAATCAATATGAACATGAATATTTCAATTATTTCCATGCAATCCAGTTTCTTACAAATCAATTAATTATATTTACCAATAATAATAAACCAAATAATTTCCCCCATATATTCCTCCAAACCACAACTTAACCATTTCTGCTTTTAGAAATATACAATAAATAGTATCTCAATTATTACAATTCCCTAGTTAAATAGAGCTTTTTTTCTTTTGTGTTTTAAAATTCTGAACTCTCCTCTTTTTCCCTAAATTTCCCATTGTTTGCACCTACCTTTTTTGGTGAGGAAAAAGAAAAGAATTCTGCCTGCCTAATTTTCCAACCTTGCAGCAAGAGCAAAGCAGTTTCAGTTTCGTTTCTTTGCAAGGAAGCAGAAGAGCCCTGAGCAAAACAGCTGAGACAAATCAGCTGAGAGCCGGGAGGCCAATTAGCCTATGCTGAAGCTCCGGGGGCCAATAAAATTACAAAAAAAACACTAAACGCTTTGTTAAATTGCTGGCTCCCCCGCCCCTCGCCCACCACTATTTATTGGCAATAAATAGTGGTGCGGAGGGGCGGGGCAAGCCAGCAATTTAACAAACGGTTCGGCTGCACCACTGGCTATAGGGCGGCCCTTTGAAGCCCCGCGGCAAGAATTTGAAGTTTTTTTTTCCTCTAGCCATCGGAGGCAGCAATAGATGGGGAATGGGCGGGGCGATCCAACAGAGCAGAGAGTGAGGGTGAGTGAAGGCTGGAAGCTGCTTTCTCCATCCGGAGCCGGTGGGGAACCACGTGGCAGCCCACGTGGATCCCAGGCAGCGGAACTCAGGCTAGGGAAGGGGTGGGCAATTGTGGCTCTTTTACAGCCAAGCTGTCTCAGGAATTCTGGAAGTTGAAGTCCACATGTTGTAAAAGAGCCACAATTGCCCACCCCTGGCTACGGTAGGCTGGCGCTGCGCGGGTGGGAGGCGAGGGGCGGGCGAGCCAGCAATTTAACAAAGGGTTCGGCCGAACCCCCAGAATCCCACCACTGTGTAGGCCCCTCTGGATCTTGAGGCCCTAGGCTGAAGCCTAGTTAGCCTATAGGAATATCCGGCCCTGCTGATTAGAGACATATTTTTAGACATTTAAAAAGTTGTAATTGATTTGCCTCCCATTTAATTATGCTATTCTTGAAGAGATTGGATTGATTTGGCTGTACTTCTTTTTGTTTTTCTTTCTAGTATTTGACAAAACAGCTGGAAATGTTGCGGCATATGAATGAACAACATGCTAAAGTTTATGAACAGCTGGATTTAACAGCACGGGATCTAGAATTGACCAATCAGAAGCTTGTGCTAGAGAGTAAGGCATCCCAGCAGAAGATACAATGGTAATCATTTGTCTGATGGGTCTGATTGGTAGATTTAAGATTTTTATTTGCTATCCCCAAAGGATCAGATTTTTTTCATTCATAGTCATGAACAGGAAAATACAATCCCCACTTCCCAGAGTTAATCATAAAGTTTTAAAAAATTGTAAGTCTATTAAAGACCAAATAACTGACACCTTTACACAGACATTGGCAATACTCCCCTCTTGCCTCTGCAGCATGTCTTGCTGCATTTCCTGAATTTGCATTTAGCTAGTCAATTGGGGAAAGTGCAAAAATGGCAGTCAAATCAACACCCTTCCCCTGGATTTGCCATTTCTTCCCTGCATTTGCTTGGGGGGTGGGGGTGGGGGGGAAATGCTATAATGCCTTGGGTTCAAGTGAGAAGTGCACCTCTGAGGAATGGGTAAGTGGAATGAAATGGGGGTTCCCACTATTCTTCAGAGCAGTTATCTTGCAGTTTTCTCTATAGTGACAGCTGAACAAAGGTAATTTATTCAGCTCACAAAGACTTTGAAAAGCCCCATCATATTGTGGGTCCCAGGGATATCATGTTTGTCTCGGGTATGTCAAAAATTGAAAGGTAGAGGTTGCAATGCTGGCAGATAGTGGAAAGAGCATTCAAATCTGAGTGAGGGTGTTTGTTTTCCAATCTTTAGAAAGATCAGTTATTGTATTTTGCAGCTTCTAAATGATAAAAACTGCTGATTTCAGAAATAACAGGAGGAGGTTTTGCAGTCCTAGGCCGTCCTGAAAACAATGTATGCAAGGTAGCATTTGCCCCCAAGTATAGTGGCAGAGAGATACATAGACATGTTCTCTTTTGAGAGGACCTGTTATAAATAAAAATATAGTTAGCCAACTTCCTTACAAGGAAAGAATTGTATTAGATGGACATGTGAATAAGGTGACTTCTCTTACCTCGTGTTGTTTTGGGCTTTTCACTACCACAGTGCTATTGTTCATTCTGTTTTCTGAAGGGTAATTTAAAAGTATTTCCAAATGAAAATGCTAACACATAAATTCCCACTGGAAAACAGTATCGACCGTATCCTTTATACCATCTCATGTTTCCAGGGTAGGATTTGTAGGATGGAAAAAGCAAGTGTTTGAAAATGTATTGGGATGGGGAAGGGATGTGTGAGAAGGATCTGTTCAGCTCATAACAAATAGCAATTTTGATGATTTAGCACTTCTGAAAATAATAGGCAGATAGAAACATAGTTATTCTTTGTTTTATGCTTCTTTAAATATTTGTGGGAAAGCATGCATAATTAGTATTGAGAGAGAAAAGAAACAGAGAAAAGCTGGTTAGCTGGTTCTAATACGGGCTTACCTTCCTGAGAATGTAATTGCAATTTACAGGCCAGAATTGTTGAAGTGTAAAAATTAAGTTGAAGGGCACATATACACATTCTCCAGAGATGGTACTGCAGACAATTATAACTTGGAGGAAAGCATAGGTATATGAATAGTAAAACCATTTCTTCATGTTATGTCTGTATTTTATTCTATATAATTTAGTGCTCAGCTTTTTGTTTCATTTCTTTTCCATCAATCTTGAATTTATTTACAGCCTGACGGAAACAATTGAAGGACTACAAAATCAAGTTGATGAGCTACAAAAACAAGTGGAAGAACTGCAGAGCTTAGACCAGCTGCGTGTCCGCCGAGAAAAAAGAGAAAGGCGTCGAACGATCCACACATTTCCTTGTCTCAAGGAACTATGCTCAAGTCCCAGGTATTTTGGACAGGGAAAATAGTAGTTCATTTTTGTTAAATATCTCTACTTGGCCGTCTGTTAATTTATAGAGGAAGTAGATGACACAACAGTTTAACTTCGTGTGTACCTTTACCTCTGTCTTTTTCCTTCCCAGCCATAGTTGTTTCCCAATTTTGGAGCCATTCACAGTGTTCTCAAATCTCCATTTGTTATATCAGAAATCAATGCATCCTTGAACTGAATCAGGATTTGGGATTTTCTGTGCTATTCTGAAAACTCTGGAGGATTTTTTAAAGTCTTCAATAATGCAAGAAAATACATATTTAAAAAGTGGGCTTAACAATTATTAAACTTCCTGTAGTGCCATTGAAAAGTTCTCATTAGGGTTGTTTATACGTAGAAATCTCTGAGGCAACTGAACTTCGATTTCAGATAAAGCAAATCTGAAGTTCATTTCCCTTTCTGAAACAAACAATTAAATTGGCATTTGAAATGAAAACAAGTGTACCTTCCATGTGCAGGGGCAGCAGTGCAGAACAGAGGCTTTAGGTTATTTTTTACGTAATATCTCCTTAATTTATGCAAATAGAAGAGGCTGCTTTGAAATAGGCTACACTGTACTCCAGTGATTGTTTCATCTGATGCCAGCAGGGCAGAATGGATAGAAACAATTACTTCAAGAAGTTACTCTCCCCAGTATTGGTTTAAAGCATTCCTCACTATCACCTGAGTATTAGTTTCAGTGGGCATTGTGCATACATAGCACCAACTGAGTTCCTCTCACACTTGGAAACGCCTCCATTTGGACATAGAATTACAGAATAATAAGAATATACAGATTTCTACATGCTTTACTTCATTACCAACCAAAGGTCAGAGATCTCATTCATCATCAACACTAATCGCAATTCAGTCACCTTTGAAAGATTTCTATGGTGTCCCATCTGGTTCTAGCAGAAACAGTTGAACAATCAATGAACCAATCAATAAGTATAATTCATGGAGTTCTGGCAAACATAATTACTGTTGTCCTTAGGTCCTAAAATAATTCCAGGCAAAATCTTAAAATTATCCATATAAAAATGTCCTTATCATACCTTTGATATGTGTCCTAAGTGTTAGGAAATGGGGTTGAGGGGTACCCCGGACCGTGAACCAGCTCATGAGTAAACACACTGAGACTGAAATAATTCTGACAGAGGCGTCTTGTGTAAAAATATAATTTACTTTAAAACATTTAAAAAGCACTATGTCTTTAAGAAAACACATTAAAAACAAAGTCTTATCTGGGTATGTGAAACAAGGCTATCTCCCTAGATCCCTCTCCACAATACCGAAAACAGTTCACAAAAGAATAAAGCTAGCATGAAGGTAAGCAGCTTCGGCGTCGATACATCATCAAGGCCATCATAATGGGAGCAGCACGAGATTCACAGCTGAAAGTCACCTGAAGTAAAAACAGTTCAAACAGCAAACATTGTTTGAAGCTTGTGGGAGGAAAAAGGTCCAGCAGCAGTCCCGATGATAGCTTGCATGTTTCAAAACAGCAAAAGGCAAGCATCCGTGGGAGTCTCTGTAGCGGCATCTGGAGTCCTTATCTGCATTCTTCTCCCATCTGCGGCGTTGCAACAAGCTTCCTGCAGGAGCTGTGCATTTAGGCCTAGAAGACTAGGCCCAAGTAGCAAGCAAAAGGTCCTTGCTTATGTAAGGAGTCAACCTGCAATTATCCAGGGCGGGGAAGGCTTGCAGGTAATTGGCAACAGTAGATGGCTTGATTAAAACCATACTGTTTGTGAGTAGGCAGATAGCCACAGCAATCCTGGAAACACTTGTGACAATCCCCTTCTCTGCGGCTATTTGACTGGTTAACAAACATACATTCTACATTGGGTACATATATACATCAATGGGAAGTACATTCACATAGCCATCGACATTTTACCCAGGAGATAGAGGTGTTGGTCACGGGGCAGCGGTTTGGTAAACACATCCGCTACCTGTTCCTTGGTTTCACAATACACAGTCTTAATGAAACCTGTTTTCACCAATTGCCTCACATGTTTGTTTTGTATATCAATATGGCGCGATCTCTGGCCTACAGCATCGGCTTCCGATATGTTAATGGCAGCCATGTTATCCTCATAGACTTTTATAGGTTGCATGGGCTGCCTCCATAAGCTTACCAAGAGATCGTCAAACCAAACTAGGTTATTGGAAGCTTTGGACAAACTCACATACTCAGCTTCCGCTGTGGAGGTTGCAATTAACTTCTGCTTCCCAGAGAACCAATACACGGGGCTACTATTTAGGTATACAATGTACCCCGAGGTACTTTTTCTAGATCTAACATCCCCTGCCCAATCGGCATCCGAAAAACAACTCAATCTCAATTCTCTAGTTGCTTCTGGTTCCAATAACAATGAATAGTTCACAGTACCCTTTAAATATCTCAGGAGTCGTTTGATTCCGCTCCAATGGTACTGTGTGGGATGTTCAGAATGTCTAGATAACACATTTACACTTAGACTGATGTCCGGTCTAGTCCAATTTGCAATGTACAACAACGACCCAATCACGGACTTGTAAAGGGTCTTATCCTCAAACTCCGTGCTCTCAGTGTACATATTCTTAAGGAAGTCTGTTGCCATAGGGGTATTGCATGGCTTCGCCTCTACCATGCTACACTTTTTAAGCAATTCCTGAATCTTATCTTCCTGAGAGAGCCGAAACCCCTTCTCGGTTTTTACGAATTGCACCCCTAAAAATTTGCTAATGTGACCTAATGGTTTTAAGGCGAAACTCTTACTTAGGTCCTCAGAGAACTTCTTATGCCTGTTCTCTGATCTGCAAATATATAGGATGTCATCAACGTACAACAGTACTGTTTCCCTAATGCCCTGATCTTCCTTGACAAAAACACACTCGTCAGCCGATGATGGTAAAAAGCCCATCTCTCTCAGGCTTTTAGTGAGACACTCGTACCATCGTTTACCAGATTGTTTTAAGCCGTATAGGCTCTTGTTCAACAACCACACATCATCTTCCCGATGGCTTACTCCCTGAGGAATCCTCACGTACAGCTCTTTGTCTAACTGGGCGTGCAGGTACGCGGTCTGAATATCGAACTGATATACATGTTCGCCTCGCATGGTAGCGATGGTGAGAGCTGTTCTCACGCTCTCAGGGCGCACCGTGGGCGAGAAGGTGTCCTCATAATCATCAGGGAATCTCTGCGAGAATCCCTGCGCTACTAGCCTCGCTTTATAGATAAAGCCCCCACCTTCAATGGGCTTTTGTTTGAAAAGCCATCTGGTGCCGATCACCCTCTTGTCTTTGGGCAATCTTGTTGGCGTGAATACGTCCAGCCTTCTCAGGCTGTCTAATTCCGTATCCATGGCGGCCAGCCACTTCTGTCGTTCATGGTCAGGTAAGGCCAACACATCCTCATATCTCTGAGGGGTGGCCAAAACCTGGTCGACTGAGGTAACAAAGTCGTCGTACCTCTTAGGCTTATTGCCCCTGGTAACCCTAACTGGTCTGCGTTTAGGAGAGTCACTCACATCAGAGTCGTCTGATGAGTCATCCACCTCGTGACTATCACTATGCGTCTCAGAAGCTGGGTGCCTATCCTTCCTGGCTACCCCCATCTTACGCTTCAATACCCCTTTCAAGGGTGCCTGGGATGCACGCTTCCCAGAACCAGATGTATCCCTATCCTCAGGTAGGTCCTCTGATACATCCTCCGCTCGCCTATGACAACTACGGGAAGGGTTCTGAGTAAGAATCTCATTGGCATGGATCTTACTCCAGTTGGCCCCTTCGTGAAAGGTGGCAGACCTTGATATCATCAATTTTCCGTTAGGGTAGGCAAACCTAAATGCCTTGGAGCCCTGCTCATAACCAACAAATCTCAGTTTAACAGAGATTGGGTCTCCCTTTCTCCTGAGCTCCTTCGGGACATGAACATCGGCCATCGCTCCAAAAACGTGGAGGTGTGCCAAGCTAGGCTTATGGCCGTATAGCACCTCGTATGGGGTCTTCTGCACCACACTAGACCACACACGGTTCAGGGTGTAATTCGCGTATCTAACTGCTTCTACCCAATACGCGAAGTTTAATCCGGAGTCCTCTAGGGCGCACCGCATCATGGTTTGTAACACGCCATTGCGTCGTTCTGCGACGCCATTTTGAAACGCAGAGTAAGGCGCGGTGCGTAAGTGGACTATCCCCTTACTTCTCAACCAGCTGGAGAACTGCCTGGAATTAAATTCAGTCCCCCTGTCAGTCAAGATTTTCTTAACTCTGACCTGGTGCTGGTTCTGGACTAAGTTACAAAATTCTTTAAACTTAGTCAACGTTTCACTCTTGGACATTAGGGGAAAAACGAATCCAAATCTGCTATGGTCGTCTACTATGGTAAGAAAGTACCGTCTCTTACCCACGGAAGGTGCGAATGGACCCACCAAATCCATGTGGACGAGCTGAAACGGGTGTTCAGAGTACCTCTGAGACTTCTTGGGCGCAGATTTCACCTTCAACTTTGCACTCCTACAAATTGAACAGTCTAGAAATGTGTTACAATCATTGATCTTGGTTCCCCTTGAGTGTTCGGTTACCTTTTTCACTACAGGAAAACTCACATGACCTAGCCTGCGATGCATCAAGTGAGCACATTCGTTATGCAGCGGCTCACCTATAGCAATTGCATTAGCATTTTCAGGTTCCCTACTATCTGACTCTAAGTTAAAATTTAAAAACTTTTTATTAACTTTACATTTGTCTTTACAAGGCTTCCTCTGGTGAAAGTCTTGATCCTCATCACCTAGTTCTAACTGTGATTCATTGTTACTACCAAATGAGATAGTGTAATTGCTATCGCTGCAGGACTCAGCATTCGTATTGGGGGAATAATAAGGCAAACCACCTATCTTCAGAACCTCCCCAATCACACATTTGTTGTTTTTGATCACAGCTGTTCCTCCTGAGAACAGAATCTCCATTCTGGGGTTCTCACATATCCTCATTAGGCTTAGCAAATTATGATCTATCTCTGGTACGTACAATGCTCCATGAATCTTTCCTATCCCAGGAATATAAACATCTCCAATGCCAACAACATTCACCTTTTTACCATTTGCAACTTTGACCATGGATTGATGCCTTCTCATATTAACAAACAACCTTCGGTCACTGACAACATGGTTACTGGCTCCACTGTCCATTAACCACAGTTGCTCTCGCTGTTCCCTTGTAAGCTCTGACTCAGTAGTTTCCACTATACCTACAGAGCTATCATTAAACCTGGGTTTGTTCCCTTTGTTGCCTTCATTTGGCTTTTTACCCCTTCTGTGGTTAGGAACATCTATACTTGGCTTTCTACCAGGAGGCAATGACCTCCTTTTACATTTATTATCAGAAGGTACATTTGAGTATGCCCTAGCATTTACATTTTGTGGGCAATCCCTTCTATAATGTTCTTTTGAACCACAATTGAAGCATTCTCCGATAGTATATGCTCTATTTGAACTATCGGGCCTTCTTAAAGGTTTTTCCTTTTTGTGAAAAGCCGCCCTGCATTTTCGCAAGTTATCTTCTGCAATCAATCTGCCAGATAACACTTCTAAGGATAAGTTATTACAACTAACATTATCCAGTTGCGATATAAAATTATCCCAGCTAGGGTCAAGGGAATTGAGTATAACAGTAATGAGGGTTTGTTCAGACACTGTTTCCCCCCTCAACATCAATTCCTGCCTTAACCTGTTTAACTCACATAAGTGTTCATTAATATCTACTCCCGCCTTCAACCTTGCGGAATAGAACTCCCTATAAACTCTCTTTGTAACATGGGAGCTTTTTGAACAAAATAGCTTATGCAGTTTCACCCAAACTTCTGTTACGGTCAGGTTACTAGGTATACTGGGATATAATGCAGGGTTAATGGACATCAATAAAATACAAAAGGCCTTATGATGTAAAAGATCAACTTCTAAGGACCATGGTCTAGGTGGGGGTTTTAACAACAACGGTAAAACATTTTCTTTCATTAAAATTACTTGAATACTTTTAACCCATTCCTTAAAATTTCCTCCACCCACACTTAAACTTTTAAAATTAGGAGGAAGGACCTGTACATTATTAAACATGGAAACTGACATTAATTGATGTTCAAAATGTGGTCCATCCTGGAACGGGCAATAAGGCATTGGAATGGAAGCACACAGGACAGTGTCTTCCATCAGGCATTCTGACAATCGTTCCTCCCCAATGGGAGGGATTAAAACTTCAGGTTGTGCGGATGCAAAGCTCATCCTGGTTTGAGCACAAAAGGTCGAGGGTCCTCTCTGGTGCACATCTCTAGGAATTTTTGGGCGCGCTCCCAAATTCCCATCTTCAGTTGAGGCAGCCTCCGGAACTGTCCTGGATGTCGATGTCATCACGGATGGATATATCCCACTCGTGGCGTGCGCTGAATTAGTCGCAGACATCAGGGGTACTTTGGTATGTGCAGCTACTATTTGTTGAGCCGATGGTGCCTGCAAACCATCGCCTAAAATGGTTGCCAAAGTTTCTATCACACTTGCAACCTTATGCTCAACATGAGAGTCTCTTATTTTAGCAGAAGTCACTGATGTCATCAAGGGAGCTAAAGTCTTTATAGCCTGATCTATGATGGCTTCAACAGCAGGTGGCGCAATGTCAACTTGGCCATGCTGGTTTAACAAAGAAGCAGGAACATTCGAATCAGGCAGTCTGTTATCCCCCATTCTCCACTTATGGTCTGAGGTGGGGGTTTTAGGAAAAGATTGAAAGTCTCTTACCGATCCGGTGTTTTGTAGGACTTCGATCTTCTTTCCTTTCACGGCTGAATTCTTTAATAATTCGCTAGAATCAGCAGTCGGGTTCTGACTTACTGTGGGCAAACCTAAAAACTGAAGGATTGCCTTCCTAAACTCATCATCCACCTCTGTATTTGTTTTCAAGACCTGAAGTGGCGTTCTTCCAGTCTCTACTTCTTTAGGTGATGATGGTTTACTCACTATCTTAGGCCCTTCACAAGTTGAGGCCTCTGCTCCAAAACTTACAGCTCCACTATTCTCTAAATCAATTAGAGTTTGGGGTTTTTCAGCCAAAACATTTTTGGCCTGAGCCCCAGACAGTCCAGTTTGTGACTTCATACTTTTTGCTGCTGCTGCTGCCCTAGTCAACATCTATTCAACTGCAGACATTCCAGTCTAGCGCGTTACCACATGAGCGTAAGTTCGTTAAACCATCCTCTGCTACCAACTGTTAGGAAATGGGGTTGAGGGGTACCCCGGACCGTGAACCAGCTCATGAGTAAACACACTGAGACTGAAATAATTCTGACAGAGGCGTCTTGTGTAAAAATATAATTTACTTTAAAACATTTAAAAAGCACTATGTCTTTAAGAAAACACATTAAAAACAAAGTCTTATCTGGGTATGTGAAACAAGGCTATCTCCCTAGATCCCTCTCCACAATACCGAAAACAGTTCACAAAAGAATAAAGCTAGCATGAAGGTAAGCAGCTTCGGCGTCGATACATCATCAAGGCCATCATAATGGGAGCAGCACGAGATTCACAGCTGAAAGTCACCTGAAGTAAAAACAGTTCAAACAGCAAACATTGTTTGAAGCTTGTGGGAGGAAAAAGGTCCAGCAGCAGTCCCGATGATAGCTTGCATGTTTCAAAACAGCAAAAGGCAAGCATCCGTGGGAGTCTCTGTAGCGGCATCTGGAGTCCTTATCTGCATTCTTCTCCCATCTGCGGCGTTGCAACAAGCTTCCTGCAGGAGCTGTGCATTTAGGCCTAGAAGACTAGGCCCAAGTAGCAAGCAAAAGGTCCTTGCTTATGTAAGGAGTCAACCTGCAATTATCCAGGGCGGGGAAGGCTTGCAGGTAATTGGCAACAGTAGATGGCTTGATTAAAACCATACTGTTTGTGAGTAGGCAGATAGCCACAGCAATCCTGGAAACACTTGTGACACTAAGGCTATGTATAACTTCATAACATTTGCATTTTATAGACACTGGTTTATAACAATTAAGGGGGATTTCACTGCCTTTTTTCTAGTCCATATATGAATGAGAGATTGGGGAGTCTGGTATTGCTCATTCCTTTCCCAGCCACAAGCTTTTTCAATTAATGACTGTGTCACTTGTTTATTAAGAGTCAAGGGAGAATATATGCTGAATTAAGCCAGATACTATTAACTCAGTACTTGTTTTATATCCATCCTCCCACTAACTGGACAGATTCAAAGGCACCCGAAGGCAAAGATTCAAAGGGGAATTGGCCAGTCCCCATGGTTATGCTTACTTATTTTGTATCTCTCCATTGTCAAATCAGTGTACCAGTTTTTCAGAAGGCTGGACAGCACATCAGAAAATCAAAACAAGGTTCAAGGAGTATTGCCAGAATTGCTCTGTTAGACCTGAGTGTTTGATGTAAGTGACACAGTTAAATATTGTACGGTGCCCAGAACAAACAAGGGACATAGTGTCCTTTTGGTTATTGATGATTGAAATAATTGTTGTTCTGCTTAGTCGTTATCCAATTCTTTATGGAATGAAACTTAAATCCATAGCTTCCTATTTAATTCCAATAGCTTCCTATTTAACTCCTCCTTTCTCCTTATCTTTTTCGACACAGTTCAAATTCATACTTTAAGTGAAATTGTCATTAATAGAGATGGCACCAAATAAAGGAAAAGCAAGTAACCCATGGGCATATTTCTGTAGCCTATTATATACTAATATTAATTTCCTTTAGGAATTACCAGTAAATTAAATTAAACATTACCTGGTATTAACCGAATCCTGGTTCATGATTAAATTTCAGAGTGTTTCCATGCATTAGATTCTTCATCAAAAGCCATTGTGCACTATTCTGTCTTCTGCTCATTATCCAATTTTTCTCAAGATTTAAAAATGACACAAGAATTATTGAGGGAAATGAGGGGAAGGCAACAAAAGGAGGGTGATTTTAATGTGGTATAGCTGTTGGACTAGGACCATGGAGATTCACATTCAAGTCCACCTTTAGCCATGGAAACTCCCCAGATCAATTTGAGCCAGTCCCCCTCTCCTCAATTCTACCTATCCCAGCAGTCTTGGTTGAAGGGGAAAAATTAAGGGAACTCCTTGCATAAGTTGCTTTGAACTCCTACAGAAAAGTCAAGATATAAATTTAACAGAAAAATAAAATCTGGGCTTTCTCTGTGTCACATTTGTAGACCATATATAAAAATCTGGTCTGAAATTTCATGAATTACTCAATAAGAACCCAAGTTGTATGAATCTTAGGGATAATGGGGAAATTGAATAATTTTTCTTCTCTGTTGTAGTACTGTATTGGTAATGATCTACCTGCTGTAAGGATCAGTGTAGTTCCATTATAGTCACTGTGAAATAGTAGCTTTTGTTACTTCAGAAATGCACTGTATTGAGAAGTACAGGGTCTCAGGCACTTCAGGGTATAGCAGAATTCTCCTGTTTTAAGACTAGGGGCTCTAGGCAACCAAGCTGGAAGAAAGGTATAGTTTTCTAGAAATAATTTTGTAGCCTTTCACTCTTCCTGTGCAAGTTAAAACTGGTGTTTGAATAAGAAAAAGACATAAGATTTTAGACATCAGCCGCTGTCAGGGCTCATTTGTATGATTTCAGAAAGTATATTAATCCTATCCACCATCACCATTTCAAATGAGAACACTGGCATTCAGCATAGAAGAGAAGCAGTATCTCTGATAATGTTATATACGGTAGGTAGTCCTCAATTTATGACCACAGTTGGGACCAGAATTTTTATTGCTAATCAAGGTGGTTATTTAGTGAGTCATGTGTTGAATTCATCCTGGCGGGCTCCTCATGTATGGTCCAGATTAGAGAAGACACAAGGACAGGTGTTTCTCGGGATGAGAGAGCCTCGAGCTGACTCCGTCACCCTCTTTTATTAGTTATCAAAATACAGCGTCATCAGAAGGCGTTATTATGGCTACACATCTCATATTACATACAAGAAATAGAAAAATATCCATATAGGTTTCACATTCTTACCAATTACAGTAAATCACGTGAATTCTAGGAAAGCAATACTTAAGGTAAAAACAAAACTTAACTCTGGCTATGTTGCGAGGGGCCCCATCTCCCGTTATCAGAGATTACCTCAGCCCTCAAGAATGATAGCAGAAAGAGATGTCTCCGGCTTTGCAAATACAGTCTATGTTATGAACAAAGAGAGAACAAATAGGGCCCTTTAGAGAGTATCCATATGAACCCGCTTTTCATAGTCTGATTATTTCGGTGCCAAGCTCCATACACGTGTCCAACCAGTTAGACTGGTCTATACATGTACTATGGCCACCGCATTCCCACATTTCCTCTGTTTTTGTTTTTTGCAACAGGGTTCAGCTGTGTTGTTATTATGATGTTCTCTTTATGCCTGGGAGACATGTCTATCATCATAGCAAACAAAGCAGTAATACATTGAATACTACAACATACAGAAATAAGCAAAGCAATGATCATGAGTACAGTAGATAATATGTTCTTCAGCCATCTGGTTTCTGCAAATGTTTTTAGCTCACCCATCCTTTTATTACGGTGAACAAAGTTAGTGGAAAAGTGGCCAGGAGATGTCAAGCGAGGTAGGCCATCATGTTTCTGAGGTGTATTCCAGTTATACATTTCCACAAATCGCTCACACAAATTGTAAATCCATCCGGTTTCAGGCATCCAAGAAAACCACATGTCAGGAGTTTGTAACCTCTGAGTTATCTTGGAAGCCCTATCTTGCAAGTCCCGAGCACCTTCTCTGACCACACCTGATTTGTTCCTCCAGTTCCAGAAGGGCTTTGGTTTCACTTTTCAGGACGTCCTTCCTATTGGAGGGAATAAAACCTTTGCACATTTGCAGAAAGGAGGGGAGACATTGGATGCAGCAACAAAGCAAAACAAGCAGTACAATTATAGATACAATATTTGGCATAATTGATTTCAACCAAGAACCATCCGGGAGCCATGACCAAAGAGCAGCCCAGATGTCAATGGCGCCAGATCCATTGGATGATAAGGGATTATTTTTTGATCAAGTTTTCCATATGTTCTATGGTGTGAGTGATGTTATACTGATAATCAGATACATAGGTACAACAACGTGAATGTATAAGGGCACAATCGCCTCCTTTAGCTAAGGCATATCGGTTTTGTAGGACTACCTCTCTGATTTCAGCCAGTTCTTTATTCATCAGCTTCAGCACCTTGATAGTCTCGTTGAACATATGTACTGTCCAGTTATTTAATAAATGAAGATCCCAATAGTTCATTGCCACCCGAGATTGGGCAAGATGTCTCTGGATATCTGAGTTTTTAATGAGCCACCTGGTGTCAGTGGTGGGTGTGGCTTGAGAAATAGGAGTAGTGGAGTTTGTCCGATTAGCAGCTATTTGAATGTCTTTTATTACTGTCCCATCATGATTGAATATAGAGACTGCTGACATGAAGGATCATGAGATGTAGGGGCAATAGATGCAAGATCGTGACTTAATTCCAGAATCCATGATATATAGTCTCCTCTATGTAATTGTTACAGAGGCCCATTGTTCTTATTCCCTCCCCCCTCAGCTGGAAATGTCAATATGGGAACCTTAGGTGTTGGAGTAGACTTAGGTAGAAAGTAAGGACCTTGTGCATAGACAATGCGTTTGTGGCAGGAGCGTTCTTACATGGTCATTTGAGAGTCCCAAAGCTAACAATGTCCAAAACCATAAACAAATCATAGTCACTTACACGTGTGAAACAAAATTACTAGCAAAATCAGAAAAACAATTCTATTAACATTAGTATGTGTAAGAAAGTGTTAAAATGTATATGTACAATGTGAAGTTTCCTCCTGATGAATCTTCTGCTGTGTGCAGGGGACTAGCTTCCGGTGTAGTCCTGCAAAGCTGATGGTCACCACCTTGCGTTAAGAGTCTGTTGCCGGGAGGACTCAGCAAGATGTTTTTTCTCTTAAATCTCAGCACCAGGGGTTTCTCCTTCTTTTTGTTGTAAATGAAATGGTCTTACATGTCTTTTGGGGATCCAAATGATGCGATCATTGTCCTGGACAGCAGCGTATCCATGGCCCCAGGTAATAAGGTCAGCAGCCCTCTCCATGCAGGATCAGGTAGTTGGTGGAAATAGACCTTCGGTTTTAGGGCAGCTGATGGATAAGCAGAAAAATGACAGGTCGCAGCCGATGTGGGAGGCTGTCCAGTCAGGTTAAGAAAGTTCAAAGTATATAAGCAAAGATTGAGTTTGTTTTGCATGGCTGGGAGGCCGAGGCATTTTTCCTCTTTCAATTTTATAAGCCAAATTTGTGTGTGTGATGGACCACTTCTTATAAAAGTCTGCAAAGGCAGTACTGGTATAGCAGATCCATTGTCAGTTTTAAGTTCAATTGGGCGTCCCATCGATGCAGAAATCCGAATACAATGATTTATTACATGTTTGGTTGCTTCTCCCCTTTTTTGGGAATGCCAATAATAAATCCTGAATAAGTGTCCACGGAAACATGCAAATATTTCCATGGGGCAAAGGATGGGTATTGAGTTACATCCATTTGCCAGATTTCACAAGCTTTTAGGGTTACACCCATAGGGATAGAATGAGCTTGTTGACTACAGGTAGGACATTGTTGTATGATGGCAGTCACTTCGGCTGCCGTGAGACCAAATTGTTTCGCCAATGCTTTTTTATTTTGATGAAAATAGGCATGACTGTCCCATGGTGTGATGAAAGATATAACCATGAGCGCAGTTGCAGCTTTGTCATTTCCCTCTTCCAATCTCTGTCTCCACATACTCACAATATCTATAACCTTCCAATAAACAAATCTCCTTATAACACTAAACATTCAAGTCCTTTCTCCCACTGCCATTCTGACTTCCAAGCCAAGTCTGTGCAAACCAACTTTCTCTTAAACAATTCAACTCCTTCTCTGCACCAATATCTGATCGTCCTTCTAAATCTCCTTGTAAACAAGCATACTTCCAAAAGTCAACTTTCTGCTTTTCTTACTAACTCTCTCTTACATTCCTTGTAACACTGGGTTCTTTGCATACCAGTCTTTATTCCAAAATAGCACAATTATCTATTCACAGCCTACAATATCCAGTCAATCCTAAAAATTTCCTCAACTCTTCAGGTGTTACTTCTTTCATTAATTAAATGTCCTAAGTATTTTATCTCTCTTTCTACATATTGTAACTTCTAACTCATTTCTGTGATAATTCCTAAAAGGGCAGCAGTTCATGCTGCTGACAAATAAACAAACAAACAAACAACAGACAAACAAAGAACAAACATGCTATCTGTTAGTATGCAAAATGCACGTAGACATAAAAACATAAAAGTAAGAAAAACAGCTTCAAAAATAAACAAACAATCTAAATGAGGTACCTTGAGTCAATACTCTGAAATAGAATTGAGTATGAAAGTATTTAAAGCGTCAAAAATGTTCAGAAGGAAAAAGAAGATATTGCATTCTGAGCCATTCAGTGCTCTGCAAAGGCAGGTATCAGATATCACCCTTTCACTCCCGCCTTTCTCTGGCTGGCTCTCTGAGAGAAAAAAAAATGGTTAAACCGTAGCCCCCCCCCTCTTTCGTGCCTCTCATCTCCCAGGGAAAAAAGGGAGGGGGTGAGGGAAAGGAAAAAAAATTTTTAAAACAGACCAAGCCTCCCTTCTCCTCGGAAGGCAGAGAAAGGGAAAAAATGCTTATACACAAAATTACATTTCATGCAATCCAATACACACCCATTCACATCTGTACTGCAATCAGACCTTTTGTATAATATATCCTTCATGCGAATCAGTCATTCAAATTATTTCAATGAACTAGTTTATTCCCAAAACAGTGAAAAACATAGGCAACAGTCTTAATCACAATGGTGAATTTTTGGGCCCATAACCATTGTCCGGTTTTCCACAGTTTCAAGTTCAAACCCAGTCAATTTTTGCTGGCCAGCCAAGCATATCAATTCCACACACTATCATTATAGATGTACATCAACAAAATATTTTTAACAGAAATCACTTCAAGTTGATCAGTTCAAATTATCTGAGTCTTCCCATTTAGACAGGCTCTAATTTTATTTCCTGCTAAACCCCGGGTGGGAAGAACAATAAACAATTTATTTTTTTCAGCCTGAGAAACATACTGAGAGTCATAGATCAGATTAAAAGCTTGTTGAGAAAAAGTGTGAAAGCTAAGATAGTCGCAGACAATTAGTGTACGATTCTTTCCAGATGTCGTCATGAGTATCCTTGTAAGCAATGGCTCCTCTGGAGAAAATCATTAAGCAAGTAAACCTAGGATCTTTAGGCAAATAATATGAAATACAGCTTACATAGTCAGTTAGAGCACACTGAAGAGATGAATTATTCTGAAGATAAAAGTAAAAGTCAGATTTTGAAATAGAAAGAATAATATTTATTAGATCAGTTACATTTCTTCGACAGTCTGGATTACGTCCCAAGGTTATAATTTCAGCAATAGCTTAAATAAAGGGTAAAACATTTTTAGATGGTAATGAGACAAATAAAGCAATGTACTTTTTGCTGTTCTAAAACAGAATTAAATCTCCTGGCTTTTTCTTTTAGTCAATAACTCAAATAATGGGCTAAGTAAATGCATAGGTAAAGAGAAATATGAGCAGTCCCAATTAATAGTACCCAGTAATTGTTGCAAATTTAACTTTGGGTAACTTTAAAAGCCGGAGCAGAAAGAGATTGCACATAATTTATGCCCTAAATACAGATAAGCGTACAGCTGTATTTTTTCTGGGGCGATGTGCAATTCATTTACACATAAATCATTTTGTATTTTTCAAAAGCCAATTAGGTTGTATTTTTTGTGCTCCAATTAAAACGTCATCTATACGATGATAACCAGGGTTTTGAGGGCTAGATGTTACAGACATGCCCCCACTTTTTGGATTTTTACACTTTTCCTTGAGGTTTGCTGCCTGGTGATTTAACGCGAGACCGTAACTTGCAGTCTCTCAACAAAGTCTGAAAAGGAACCATCAACAGTGTCCTGAAGGCTTTTTTTTTTTTTTTTTTTCTTTTTTGCATCATTAAACACTCTATAACTAATCTCCAGAGTGCAAAAATTTTTTTCAGGGCTGGGGAGGTTTGTGGAGGCATGTTCCCATCTGCCTCCACATATTCACTTTTAAAGAGCCCTTTTATTGCCAAAAGTATTTTAGAAGGTAAATCAAATTCTTTCACGGGCAGGACTTTCCCGTTATCTTTTTAAAATAATGATTGAGGACTTGGCCAATTCTCTAAGTTCGGGGAGGTACGTAACCTGGGGCTTAGAGAATTCTGCCCCATACTCACGATTATGGGAGGGTGCTTCGTTCGCCGACGACCGGCCCTGGTTTGCAGAGGCTCTTCCAGCCGAATGAGTATGAGGTTGCCAAGAGACGTGCTCGATCCATGAATCACGTCGGGGTCACCATATGTTGAATTCATCCTGGCGGGCTCCTCATGTATGGTCCAGATTAGAGAAGACACAAGGACAGGTGTTTCTCGGGATGAGAGAGCCTCGAGCTGACTCCGTCACCCTCTTTTATTAGTTATCAAAATACAGCGTCATCAGAAGGCGTTATTATGGCTACACATCTCATATTACATACAAGAAATAGAAAAATATCCATATAGGTTTCACATTCTTACCAATTACAGTAAATCACGTGAATTCTAGGAAAGCAATACTTAAGGTAAAAACAAAACTTAACTCTGGCTATGTTGCGAGGGGCCCCATCTCCCGTTATCAGAGATTACCTCAGCCCTCAAGAATGATAGCAGAAAGAGATGTCTCCGGCTTTGCAAATACAGTCTATGTTATGAACAAAGAGAGAACAAATAGGGCCCTTTAGAGAGTATCCATATGAACCCGCTTTTCATAGTCTGATTATTTCGGTGCCAAGCTCCATACACGTGTCCAACCAGTTAGACTGGTCTATACATGTACTATGGCCACCGCATTCCCACAATCATGTCTGATTTTATGCCCCTTTAGCCATGGTTGTTAAGCAAATCACTGCAGTTGTTAAGTGAATCATGCAGTCATTAAGTGAATCCTATTGACTTTGCTTGTTGGAAGCTAACTGGGAAGGGCGCAAATGGTGATTACATGGCCCTGGGATGCTGCGACCATTGTAAATGTATGCTGGTTGCCAAGTGTCCAAATTTTGATTATGTAACCATGAGATGCTATGAGGATTGTAAATATGAGGACCATTGTAACTCACTTTTTTCAGTGCTGTTGTAACTTAAAATGATGACTAACAAATGGTTGTAAGACAAGGACTACCTGTATACAGATTTACTTTCTGAATCTTGGGTATGTGATAAACAGAATTTTGGTGAGATTACATATTTGAATACCCTTAGTGAAAAATATATTTATTTATTTATTTATTTATTTTATTCAATTTATATCCCGCCCTTCTCCTAGTGGACTCAGGGCGGTGCACAGCCAGAACTAAAACACATATCAATACAAAATTTAAAATTATTAAAAGAATTAAATAACTGTGGCCCAAAAAATTTAAAACATTGAAAACTAAAACCCATTTAACAATTTAAAAGCTAAAAAAGACTAAAAGGGGGGGGGGGGGGTCACGCCAGCCCTGTTTGATGGAAAAGAAAAGTTTTTAGGGCACGGCGAAAAACCTGGAGATCCGAAATCGTTATAGAAATATAGAAGTACATATAGAAAACTAGTAGCTCAGAGGCACATATCTATTGCTTTGAGGTATGAAATTTGCTTATCCTTAGAGCCAACTATGTGGCTTTCCAGAAGTGTCTCACTAGGCACTTCACTAGAATGATAATGCTATCTACCCATGGATCCTGTTCATTTGCCAACCATATTGTCTTTTTAATATTAGATATGAGGATGCATTCCAGATCCACAGCTCTTCCATGGAGTTCAACCAGATGCCCTTGGAACGAGAGAATGAGCGACTGCAAGCAATGGTAAATTCTCTCCGGTCCCAAGTTATCCAGGAGAAGCAGCGAAAAGAAAGGGTGGAGAGAGAGTATACATCAGTCATCCAGGAGTACTCAGATCTTGAGCAACGAGTTTGTGAGATGGAAAGCTGCAAATTGCGCATTAAAGAATTGGAAACTGAATTATTGGAACTCCAGCAGATGAAGCAAGTCAAGAAATATCTCCTCAGTAGAGAGGACAACCTATCGGAAACACTTCTGGAACCATTAAACAATGCTCCTGAATCTGACTACATAGACCTTTCTGAGGAAGATGGGAGGAAAAATCATGAATCCTCTATGACAGCTTCTCCGAACCATCCTGTCCGGAAAAGCTGTAGCGACACAGCCCTTAATGCCATTGTAACAAAGGATGCTGTGAGCCGCCATGAAGGCAATTATACACTCCATGCCAACAATGTACGGAAAAGGGGAATGTCAATCCTGAGGGAAGTGGATGAGCAATACCATGCCCTGCTGGAAAAGTATGAGGAGCTTCTCAGCAAGTGCCGTCAGCATAAGGACAGTGTACGTCATGCTGGTGTACAAACCTCTCGCCCCATCTCCCGTGACAGCTCCTTTAGAGACTTCCGGGGGGAGGGTTATGAGCTGGAAGAGCTCAAAACAATGGAGAAGAGCCTTACCAAACATGTGGAAGCCGTAGACAAACGACTAGAGCAGAGTCAGCCAGAATATAAAGCCCTATTTAAGGAAATCTTCTCTCGAATCCAGAAGACAAAAGCAGATATCAATGCAACCAAGGTGAAAAAGAAGACTAGCAAGTGAATTTTCACCTGCACCCTCAGCCCCATATTCTTTTTAGCCCAGGAAAAAATGCCTGGCTTTCTGCCTTTGTGCTCTGGAAGCTTCTTAATATTGATAGCTTGCACAGAAAGGGAGCCTGTTGGAGTGCCTGAAAATCAGCAAGAATCCAAGTCACATTCTTTAAATTGGTACTCCAAGCTGTCTGGCTCCCTGAATCTGCTGCAAAATCTATATGTTGTAGTTGTAGTTGGTATCAAAGATTTTATGAGGATTTCTTCACATCCTGCAGCAGCCAGAACGCCTAAATAGGAAATTGGGCCAACTAACCACAGCTTCACCTGTTGCCACAGCCGCTGTTCACTTTTCTGCATGGAACATAGGATCAAGATTAGATTCCTTACGATGACTTGGAGTGTCCGAAATATAATTTTAAAAAATTAGTTTCCAAAAGCAACTCCTGAAATGCAACCTTTCCCCTATATTATATTTCCATTTTGTTTCTTTCCACAAAGAACCCATGGAATCAGATCCATCATCAGTGAGACTTTTAAATGGACAGCTCCCTTTTCTGAAGGGGAATATGTTCTTCCTGTTTAAGCCATTGTTTTATTGGTCAAATTTTTCAATATTTACAATGCAAGTTCATTGCAACTGGAAAAACTTGAAGAGAAATGTCAGATTGATTAATGTCTTCATCAGGCATACCTAATTGTTCTGATCATCTAATGTGTAGAATGAAGTAAACATGGGATGTATATTTCCTCCAGTATTTATTTCAGTAAGTTGTCATCACTCATTCTGGGATTTTCCAGAAGCCAAACAAATAAGTGCTATTACTGACTTGGGGAGAGAGCTCCATCTTTAGTTAGGTATTGGTTTTTCAAGCCTTGTTGCTCAAATGATTACCCTTATTATCTTCTGTGACCAGCTCCTAAGATATAATTTGCATGCCTTGCAAAACGTGAATAGGGGTGATTTATACATTGCATATTTATACACAAAGCTTTCTCTCTCCAGTCTCAGGAATCATCACTATCCATTTCATTGAAATTAAATATTGGGCTATTTTAGATACACCATAATAAATGATAGGAATTCCTGCACATATGCTTTCCAGTATTACATTTCAATAATGTTTAGGGTACACATACATAAGATTATTGACTTAGCAAACAGTACTATACTTGAAGAAATGTTGGATCCTTTTGGATATATCTGAATAAAATCCAAAGTCTTTGTTGTTTCTTTGGAATTATAATAACATAAAATGATATGTCAAT
Organism: Pantherophis guttatus; assembly: GCF_059756535.1. Lineage (NCBI taxonomy): Eukaryota > Metazoa > Chordata > Lepidosauria > Squamata > Colubridae > Pantherophis > Pantherophis guttatus. Next base: position 161,856,316 of record NC_142064.1, read on the forward strand.
GTCATTTTATGTTCAGCTTCTTGTTCTTTCATCTTTAAACACTGTTATGTGATTTTTCTTACCATGATCCTTAGACAATATTCTTTCAATGTGGTCAACATTGCCAAGTTTCACCAAGGAGATGGAGGCTCAAAAGATTTTTCTAATCATTTGTGCCTCTTGTCATACGTCTCCATTCCATCATGCTAGATCTGTCCAGTTTTTATATCCAATTTCATGAACACAGTAAATAGACGTTTAAGAAGGTAGTTGTGTGGGAAGTCAACTGTGAAGTCAAAGAGAATGAGCATATTCATTCTTGTGTCACTGGATTGTCATTTCATTTGCTATATTCTTGCCATGAAAAACTTTTGAGTCCTTGTGCTTAGCCAAGTGAAGTCACTTTTTAAATACATGGAAGTACTTTTGAGTTAGCCTATCCAGGGGCTATTCTTTTGAATTGGTTCTTCTACTAAATACTCAAACCCCTTCGGTACCCTGGATGTGGTCCAAACGAGCCATACCCATGATTGTGGCTACCGCTTTGGTAACCATATACAAACCTTCATGCCTTACAATAAAAAAAAATCAGTAATCTGTAAAAATAACAAAAGTTGGTTCTCTCAAAATATTTACTTTGATCTATCGCCAATCATAGCTGTGGCATTTTAATTTTCCTTTACTACCTTTTTACTAAGGGACTTCTGAATTTATATTTGTTCTAAAAAGTAATCTGTTTGTTGCATCAGTATTTTGGGTGGGAAAGGGCCATTGCAATCTTGGTTTTTGAAAACTGTTAATGTGCAAACCAGCGTCTTGTTTGTGTAGCATACTTAAAAGTAATATATTTAAAAATGCTTTATTCTGTTCTTAAATAAACAAGAAATACCAGTACTATAAATGTTGAATTTTCCTGTACATTATGTATATCCGTTAACATTTCAGAAACAGGCTTTAACTTTTTACCTTCATTTAGACCATGAAAATGTTTTAGACATAAAATAAAGTGGAGGGGAGACACACCAGGAAACCGTACTGTTGCTGTTTTCATAATAGATATTTCTTCCAGCTGCAGAACAAAAAGAAAGTGTTGTCTTACATTGTAGATTTTCTGAATGCTCCAGTGGTTTGAATTACGCATTTTTTATCTCTTTGCAAAAATCAGTTCTGAACAAAGAAACAGCTGCAGTATACTGTCAGATCAGCAAAATATTGATCTTCTCTTTGACCAAAAGGAATACTGGCATTAAGTGAAACTACTGAATAAGATATACACACATGCAAACACACAGAGGAAACTTGGATAGGTGGTTGGCTTTTTCAGTTTTTTGTATTTCCTTCAGTGGAGACACTTATTTTAGAAAAGGAAAGCTTACATATAAAAAGTTATAAATGCCTTCAACTAGTTCAGAAATGACTTAATAAAACAATTTTAGAAGCTTTTTATCTACTCTATATTCTTTAAAGTCCCTTTTTCACGATATTTTATATCTTTCAATTTTATATTTTTAATATATTTATTTTTGATTTTTATATTTTTGTTGTCTTACTCCCTGTTGTCGCTCTGTAGAGTTGCATACTTTCTGCAGAGCTCAATTTTTTTAGTTCGTTTTCTATTTTTTGTTGTCAATTTCTGACTTTCTTCATCTTTTGTACTTGGTTGGTTTTTTTGGCTGGATGTCTTAGTTCTTCTATGGAAATGGCTAGAAGGACTTTTACCTCATACCAGCTTTGAGGGAAGGAAAAAGATGTATCTCTTCTCACAGTTTTTTTAGTTGCTCCTTTCTTGGTTGCTTCTTCTAATCGGGTCCGTCTGTCTTTCAGTTTGCCTCTTTATTTGACTCACGCTTTGGCCGTGTTTGTGCAACCTTTTCTTCCCAAGGCCTGTGAACATCTCGTCTCTCCTGTATCCAGCAGCTGCTGTTTGATTGATAACCAGGTTGTCTTGACAACTGGGAAGGGCCAAGAAGGTGGGAGGAAAGAGCACAGGTGCTTTTAATCTGTTCAGGCAGTCTGTCCTTCCACATACCGTATATATCCATGACATCCATGACTTCTTACATTGGAATCCACAAGATGTCCAGTTTAACAATTCAATTCTAATTTTTTATTTTATTTTATTGGATTTGTCAAGGCCACCCAACTCCAGCATGATTCTGGATGGCATATAAGAAGTCCAGTACAGATATTCCTTGTGTAGCTAAATGAAAACTAAACCCAAAAGAATTGGGACTAGCTACTTGGCCATGAAGTAAAGCAATCACTAAATGAAACTGACTGCTTACGACCTTACTTCAGCTTTCCTTTGTTTACAAAGGTCATAAATGTGAAGACTACTCACAAAATTGTAACCACAAATGGTCACTACATGAGGCAATCAAGCTGTACATGCATTACGAACAACAATACCATATGACTGCCTGAATTAAAACTATTTCCAATATTTAAAGTCTGGGTGGGGGAGGGAACACAGTGGGCTCCACAGCCACCCTACCCTTATGCCTGAGACCAGAGCCAGGTCTTAAAAGAGACTTCCAGAAACCAAGGAGACTGGGAGCCCTGCTTATCTCCCAGGATTGCTGTTCCAGAGCACAGGGGTTATAACAGAAAGGACACTTCTTTGGTCCCATAAAATGGAAACACTTCATTGATGGGACCTGGAGTGCATCCACCCTGCCCCGACACTGGATAAGCAGAAAAAGTGATCTATCAAGTAACCAGATTCTACACTACAATAGACTTTAAGCATTTGATCACTCCAAACTACTTACTATTACACCCGGTAAATAACAGGAATTACAAATAACAGATTTGATGCAAGTAGAGGTAGTCCTTGACATAAAACAGTTCATTTAGTGCTTGTTCAAAGTTACAACGGCACTGAAAAAAGTGCCATAAGACCATTTTTCACATGGCCATTGCAGCATCCCCACCGTCATGTGATTTACATTCAGATGCTTGACAACTGGTTCATATTTATGACAGTTGCAGTGTCCTGGGGTCATGCGATCCCCTTTTCCAACTTTCTGACAAGCAAAGTCAACGGGGAAGCCAGATTCATTTAACAACCGTGTTACTGACTTAACAACAGCAGTGATTCATAACAACCGAGGAAAGAAAGGTTGTGAAATGGAGGCAAAATTCAATAAATGTCTTCCTTAGCAACAAAAAATTTGGGCTCAATTGTGGTCATAAGTCGAAGACTACCTGTACTTGGAAGAGCTCCATTCTCGTAAGTCAATCTGTAAGAGCAGCAAAAAATTTTTAAAATCCAGCACCTTCAATTTGGTTGGGATCTGGAAAGATTGAATAGGTTACCTGTTCAAAATATGCCTCAAAATTTTTGCAGTTTGTCACCTTTTCACAATGTTGCTGTCAAAATCCTCAGCACACATGTTCTGTACCCTCTGCCTAAGTAACCTCTATTTTTGTCCTCTTAAGAGAGAATAATTCCTGCCTCATCCTACTACCTTTAAAATTTTGTTACTTACTTTGTTTTAGGAGCCAAAGACCACAATTGTTAATAGTATAGTTACTAGAACCATATACTGCTAAATTAAAATTACAAGTTTCAACAGAATGGGAAGGGAGGAAGATGCTATAGCACTCATTATAGCACCCTTTTTCTCTTTGCCCTATTTAAAGCTTCAGTGTCCTATATATCCCTGATCAATAAAGTATATGGTGCAGTGAAAACATAAGCTGCATTAGATACTAGATAAGGGAGCTAAGTATCATAGGCATGTTCTGCATAAAAAAGTAAAGTAGGACTGGACAAACCATATTTGGAAAAATATGTCATAGATCATTAAGCTTTTTGGTTGAATGTAATCTTACGTTAAATATGTTAAAATATGCATGTCTCACATGATGTTGCACTCTAGAAATCTCCATTCAAAAGGGAATATATAAATTATATTTATAATTTATAAATATATAATTTCCTTTTACTGAAAACCACTAGCATAACATTATGTCAAGAGTGGGCAAAATGGTAAGTTTGGCATCAGTACATTTAACTACTTTCTTTGATGTCCTCCAGGATCCCTATTCACCTCATTTCTTTTAAAGATTCTTTTAGCAAAAAAGAAAAAGGAAAAAACTTCTGATAACTTTTACATCAAAGCGTAGCCTCTAGCATTACATTTATTTGCAGCAATACCTTTGAATCCCACAAAGTTCCCACTGAAGTGATAAACCATTCTGGGTTTGCTTTCAGATAAACCATTCTAGTTTGCTTTCAGAGAAATGGGAATTCCATGATTAACCAAACTCACTATGCCAATGTTTTTAAATAATAGGCAAGTCTCCAGGGGCTGCCTTTTTGTGAATGTATCCACAATATGCTCCCAAACTTCCAGAATTTCAAGCCCTCCAAAATTACTGGATACATGAAAATGTAATTTACAGCAACAAAAATCATTAATATAGCACAGGTGCATTACTTCAAAAGTATTTTAATTGATCAATAAAATTTATATGGCTGTACAACTTATAACGGTGACTTTCAGTGGCATGCAAAGTTAAAGCCAACAATTTAATTAATCCAAACTATAATGTTGAATGTCACAAAAATACCAGCTTATAAGAAAAAACATTAACCGAGAGAGCTCTCCTAACCTCCTGATCCAGATCTTTAATGACTTACAAAATGCTAACTGAGCCTGGTCTGCCTGGATCTCCAGGATGATACTGTCCACAAGGCAGGTACTGCCACAGAGAAGGCATAACTAGATTAGATTGCCCAATGGAAGGGACCCACAGCATATCCTCCCTCCTAGATCTGGTGGGGTGAGCAGAGATCATGAGAAACAGGGAGTTCTGAAAAAGCCTAGTGCTATGCCACATAGCACTTTATAGGTGATAACCAGCACCTTGGATTGCACCTAGAAAATCACTGGAAGCTAATGCAGCTTGCAGAGCAGTTATATTATATGAATGTATTGAGAAATGTCCAAAACTGCTCACATGACTTCATTCTGAAACATCTGTAGCTTCCAAGTGCTCTTCAAGTGCAGTCCCATATAGAGGGCATCTTACAAGAAGTTACAAGGGCACTGAAAAGTGACCATTTTTCACACTTATGATCATTGTGGCATCCTCATGTGATTTACATTCAGATGCTTGACAACTGACTCACACTTATGACGGTTGCAGTGTCCCAGAATCATGTAATCCCCTTTTGCAACCTTCACTAAAGTCAATGGGGAAACCAGATTCACTTAATAACCGTGTTACTAATTTAGCAACTGCAGTGATTCACTTAACAAATGTGGCAAGAAAAGTCATAAAATGGGGCAAAACTCACTTAACAACATAAATTTTGGGCTCAATTGTGGTCGTAAATTGAGGGACTACTGTGTTCTATCTTAATTCGTTTAGTAAAGGGTCTATGAATAACATATTGGTAAGTTCCTCATAACAGAAGTTCCAAGCAATCCTAGTTACTGATGTTCTGGAACCTAGTGGCTTGCAGAAAACCAACCATACAGTACATCAAAGGATTGACTTAAATTTTAAAAGTTTGATTTTTATTTTGTTACTGAATACCTAAAAATCAGAATAATAATATATTTTCTTAGGTACAAGAGTGTATCTCTTCTGAATTTGCAATTATCTATAAAAATTTTTCATGTTTAAATGAAAATTATTTTTAAAAAGGAAATTTGAAATAATTCTTAAAAAATAATTTTCTTTTAAAAATATTTTTCATTTTTGCATAATAAAAATATTTGATATCAAATTTCTTGTAAACAGATGCTATGGTTTTTCAGCCAACTCTGTCGAACACAATAAATTAAAACTCTCCTCGTTAATTAATGTGGTTTTTTTTGCTTGTCTATTTAGTGGGACTCACTCCCTTGTAAATCTTTTTGTAACCTTAATCCCGTGGCATCTGAAATCCGATCTACATTCAGTCTCTTATGTTAATGTAATTTGCAACTCAGTCCTCTGCTGTTTTGCTAAGAATTATGCTTGCGCGGAAACATTATTAGGAACGAATACTTAAAAGCACAAGCATTTCTACAGAGCCAAGCATTTTATGGTTCTGAGCGAAAACAGTGTAATATTTAAATAGACCTAAGCAAATAAGTAACACTTATATATAAAAGCAAACGTCGTTGATCCCTTCCATAACATCCCCACCCCGGAACAATATTTTCACGGAACGCCGGTGATAGGAAGCCGACTCCAGCCGGCTTCGTTATAGAAGCGATCGCCACACCTCAAGATGGCGGCACCCTCGCTGTGCTGCTTTCGGCGAATGCCGGTTCAGTGGCTGGTCTTCTGGGAGACATCTAGGAAAATTCCGCTTCGAGGTTTAACTTCTGGTCGCCCGGCTTTCGGTTCTCAATTCCGAAGTGCGTACAGTTTGGACCAGCTCTATCAGCCGCAGGAAAAGGAAGCCGACACTGCGAAGGTTGGGATTAGGAGGTCCGAAGGGAAATGCTTATTTAACAGTCCAGCATATTTGAAAGCACCAGATTGGTAGCAGTTAACTTAGAATCTGATGATGTATGCATTGCTCTGAAATTTGGTGAGAGCAGCAAACATAGAAAGTAGGAGAAATAAATTTAAAAAAAAAACAGGTGGCTTAGGACACTGGTGCTTGTATGTATTCCAAAACAGGCTCTGCATGTGGTCTTTTTTTATTACTTTTCTTTTAATAGAATAAATTTATTACACAATATTTGCAACAGTAATAATTTGCCGTGCTCAATGATATGCGTTTCTGTGTTACAGGATTTGGCAAGCCAGACGATTCCAGAGATTCCTGTGGGTGAGTCCAGAACATAAGCAAAATGCCTTGACTTTCCCAGAGAGATTTCCTTAATGTATTTTATCTCTTTTTATCCGCTTTATAAATGAGTGTAAATTTGGTCCCAAATAAATGCCATTCAACTTAATGAGATTTATTTTTGATTAAGTGTACATTGGCATATAATGAAAATCAGAATATTTTTAGTAAGGATGGATAATAAATAATAAATAAATAAATAAATAATTTTATTTCTATACTGCCCTTCTCCCGAAGGACTCAGGGCAGTGTACAGCCTATTAAAAACACAAAGACAGACATCAATTAAAAATAATTAAAATTATTAAATAATTTCGGCTCAAATTTAAAACCCCAAAAATTTAAAACACCCAATTTATTGCACGGAAGGGTCAATGGCCATGTGTGAGTAGATAATAATATAATTTTTTAAAATAAATATACACAAAGATGAAACAACTTGACTCAACCCACAATGGAGGAATGGATGGTGATGATAAAGATGATGATGACGACGATGACGATGTTGGAATTTCCTGAGATGGCTAAATTGACTTATTTGATTAGAGAAAAGACATTATGTTTTATTGCTGACTAGAAACACCTAATGGACTTTCTTACTTCTACACTTGAACTCTTCTTTTCTTCTTTTCTATTTCTTTTATTTAATCTATATTTGTTTCTGTTAGTTTTTAATCTTTAAAAAATTCTTAATAAAATTGGTTTTGAAAAAACAGCATAAAAAAAACCTTCAGCAAAAGGAGAATTATTTTTAATTGTGAAAATATTCCTAAAAATGGCTTTATGGGCAATACTGTATTTTAAGAGACTCTCTATTCTTAATACAGTTTTCCAAATGCCAATACAGGTACTCCTCGACTTACAACAGTTCACTTAGTGACCTTTCAAAGATATACGGTTGCAAAAAAAAGTATGTGAACCCCTTGGGATTACGTGGAGTTTTGCATGAATTGGTCATAAAATGTGCTCTGAACTTCATCTAAGTCACAACAATAGAAAAACACAGTCTGCTTAAAATAATACTACACAAATATTAGATGTTGCCATGGTTTAATTGAACATAACATGTAAACATTCACAGTGCAGGGAGGAAAAAGTATGTGAACCTTTGGACTTAATAACTGGTTGACCCTCCTTTGGCAGCAATAACCTCAACCAAACGTTTCCTGTAGTTGCAGATCAGACCTGCATAATGATCTGGAGTAATTTTGGACCACTCCTCTTCACAAAACTGTTTCAGTGTAGCAATATTCTTGGGATGTCTGGTGTGAATCACTCTCTTAAGGTCATGCCACAGCATTTCAATCGGGTTGAGGTCAGGACTCTGACTGGGCCACTCCAGAAGGCATATTCTGTGCTGTTGAAGCCATTTTTTTGTTGAATTACTTGTATACTTTGGGTCATTGTCCTGTTGCATCACCCATCGTCTGCGGAGCTTCAGTTGGCGGACAGATGGTCGTACGTTTTCCTGCAAAATGTCTTGATAAACTCTGGAATTCATTTTCCCATCAATGACAACAATCCGTCCAGGCCCTGAGGCAGCAAAGCAGCCTCAAACCATGATGCTCCCTCCGCCATGTTTTACAGTGGGGATGAGGTTTTGATGTTGGTGTGCTGTGCCTTTTTTTCTCCACACATAGTGTTATGTGTTCTTCCCAAACAACTCAATTTTGGTTTCATCTGTCCACAATATATTTTGCCAGGAGTGCTGTGGAACATCCAGGTGCTCTTTTGCAAACTTCAAACGTGCTGCAATATTTTTTTTGGACAGCAATGGCTTCCTCCGTGGTATCCTCCCATGTACTCCATTCTTGTTTAATGTTTTCCTTATTGTAGTGTGTCAACAAAAATGTTAGCATGTGCCAGAGATTTCTGTAGGTCTTTAGCTGACATTCTAGGATTATTCTTTACCTCATGAAGCATTCTGTGCTGTGCTCTTGCAGTCATTTTTACAGGACGACCACGCCTAGGGAAAGTAGCAACAGTGCTAAACTTTCTCCATTTGTAGAAAGTCTGTCTTACCGTGGACACATGAACATCAAGGCTTTTGGAGATACTTTTGTAACCCTTTCCAGCTTCATGCAAGTCAATAATTCTTGATCGTGGGTCTTCTGAGAGCTCTTTTCTGCGAGGCATGGTTCACATCAGACAGTGCTTCTTGAAACCAGTAAACCCAAAACAGGTGTGTGTTTTTAAAGGGCAGGCAGCTATCAGCAACACATCCAATATCATCACACTGATTGGAGTCAAGGTTGGCTCACTCCTGGCTCCAATTAGCTCTTGGAGAAGTCATTAGGCTAGGGGCTCACATACTTTTTCCTCCCTGCACTGTGAATGTTTACATGTTATGTTCAATTAAACCATGGCAACATCTAATGTTTGTGTAGTATTATTTTAAGCAGACTGTGTTTTTCTATTGTTGTGACTTAGATGAAGTTCAGAGCACATTTTATGACCAATTCATGCAAAACTCCACGTAATCCCAAGGGGTTCACATACTTTTTCTTGCAACTGTACAAGTGATGTATGACCATTTTTCACACTTACAACTATTACAGCATCCCCTTCGTCACACGATTTACATTCAGATGCTTGACAACTGACTCACATTTATGATGGTTGCAGGGTCCTGGGATCATGTGATCACCTTTTGCAGTCTTCTGACAAGCAAAGTCAATGGGTAAACCAAATTCACCTAACAAGTGTTACTAATTTAACAACTGCAGTGGTTCAGTTATCAAATGTGGCAAGAAAAGTTGTAAATAGGGCAAAACTCAGTTAACAAATTTCTCATTTAGCAACATAAATGTTGGGCTCAAATGTCATAAGTTGAAGACTACTGGTATTTGTTAACTCCTTCTACTTCTCTTTTAAATATACTTAGAGCATAAATGGGTAACTTTTCAATCCTTTTTCGTCCTTTCATTTTTTGGATTTCCAGGTCGTTTGTCTGTATCCTATTCACGGAGCAGTGGCCCAGGAGGCCAGAATGTGAATAAAGGTAAAAACAAAACAAAGTCTGACTACATATACATGTATTACTTGAGAACAAATCCCATTGACATTAATGATACTTCCTACAATAAAATTAAAGTGTGGATTTTGGAGTTGGGCAGCCTAGAAATTTGACAAATAAGATCAAGTATTCATGAGCAGCACACTTATCAATAAATTGAGAGGAAAAGGTAGGCCCTTCCAAGCTGCATAACTCTTTACCCTGGAGAGTATTTATTTATTTCTTCTTTTCACACCCAGTGAATTCAAAAGCGGAAGTCCGATTCCATTTGGCATCAGCAGACTGGATCTCCGAAGAAGTGCGACAAAAAATGGCAGTGCTGGTAATTCTCAAATTTTATTTTCCCCTTTTGAGATAGATAGTTAAGTAGCATACACTTAGTTTTCCAATTTCTTGCAAAAATTCCTGCACAAAATTTCCTACATAAAAAATACAGACCATTCAGAGGGACCCATTTAGGTTGTGTAGCAAAATATAAATCCATAAACATATAACATCAGAAGATGGATCTTAAAATTTGCCTTATCCCATTATGAGATTTAAATTCTTTCTTTTACAAGCACTCTGACAGAATAAAAGCCTGGTAAAAGACATGATGTTAGGAACCACTGAAAATAGGAGGCATTTACTAGGTCAGTGGTTGATAATTCTGTCAATTATATTCTTTATATGATTGTTTATTAGAAACATTTTACTTCTCCCTTTAGTTGAAAAATTTAGGATTATGTAAGAATATTATATGCATATGTAAGTTATATGCAAAATTATATTATTTATTTATTTATTTATATTATTTATTTATTTATTTATTTATTTATTTATTTATTTATTTGCTTTTATCTCAAAGAATGACTGGCCTCCTACAATTTAGCAGACAGGTCCCAGTGTCAAAGAACTGCTTTAAATGTTTTCAAATAGAAATTGGGGACAAAATATTTCTAAATAAGGTCTAATCCCAAATTTTCAAACAAGATGAATTATTTGTTGCTAAAATAAAAATATAATTTGTCCACAAATATAGGGAGTGATTGGTTTCACACTTTACTTTAATCCTTAATATGTCTTGCTTGATTTTGGCTTAGTGGGATCATAAAATCTTCATTATTGTGTAACATTGTGTAATTTTAACCACTACAGTTTACATGGTGACTTTAAAAATCATATTTTGATAATAGAAACCTGTTTTCCAGAGAATAGAAAATTATATAAATATGCTCCCTCTTTAAGGGAGATGGGAGAAATGTGAAAAATAAATACAATAAATAATAAAATGTTTTATTTCCCAGCAAAAACATAGAATCAATAAATTAGGAGAGCTAATAATCACTTCTGAAGTGAGTCGCTACCAGTTGAGGAATATGGCAGACTGCTTACAAAAGATCAGGAACATGATTGCAGAATCCACTGTGACTCCTCATGTTATATATGAAGAAACTGCTGAGATGATCAGAAAAAGGTAAATTTGAGACAAAAATAACAGGTGACTGAATTAGAATTGCTTTGGACATACGAACTTGATGCATATACACCAGGATTCTCAGTTGATGCTCCCTTAGGCTGAGATGGAGCCATTTGTAATTAAAACAAGAACTTCTTCTCTCTCATTATTCAGCATAATTATCACATTAGGCAGTTTAAGAAAAGACTTGTGGTGTCTACAGTTTAATACATCATAATAAATAAGACAGTCTGGTTCTTCATTTTTCATCTGAGTAAGCCATAAAGTGCCTTGCTTTAACTAAATATAAAAGTGAAATATAAAACTAAATATGAAAGCTTTTTTCAGTTTGTAACTTTTATTTATATGTTAGCCTTATATGTGGACCACATCCTGATAGCTTGTTCAACAAATATGGCTTAACAGCTTGGTTTTAGCATACTGACATAAACAACCCTGTTCATTAATAATCTCTATTTTGGATCTTGAGGTAAAGAACAGATACACAATTTCTGATAGAAATCTGATATGTTTCTCAGAAAATCTTTTTTGGAAAGATTTGGACAGTTAAAAACATTTTTGCATTTAATTATTTATTTATTTTATTTTATTGTTTATATTTATATACCGCCCTTCTCCTGAAGGACTCAGGGCGGTGAACAGCCAACAGATAAAACACAAGAAATATAAAATTTAAAAACAGTATTAAAATCCAATTAAATTAATTTGGCCCACAATTAAAAACACCCCTGTATTAAGACCCATAATTAAACAATTTAAAAATTAAAACAATTTAAAAGAGTTAGGCCAGCCCGGCTTGCTGGAATAAAAACGTCTTTAGGGAATGGCGAAAGGTGCGAAGATCCGGGATCCGCCCTATCTCTGGGGGCAGCTCATTCCAGAGGGTAGGTGCCCCCACAGAGAAGGCTCTCCCCCTGGGGGCCGCCAGTCGACATTGTTTGGCCGACGGCACCCTGAGGAGCCCCTCTCTGTGGGAGCGTACTGGTCAGTGGGAGGCTATCGGTGGCAGAAGGCAGTCTCATAAATACCAGGGTCCTAAGCCATTTAAGATTATTTAATTTTAAAATACATTATAAAAATCACAGAGTGAGAAATGTAAACACTTCTCTGCTGCTGTGTTCCTTGAGGAGCATCTTTTCCAAAATTGCCATTTGAATTGGAAGAATCTTCTTCACTGATGCCAGTAAAATGTTCTCCCCAGATCAAACATAACAATAAATCCCCTTTGCTTTCTTCTGGTAATTTATACTTGTATAAAACATGAGTGTGGCTCTTGCTGGGGGCAGGACAATTCAAATTATTTTTGGAACTTTTAAAACCAGTAAAACTTGACAACATAGCATTTTGCTAAAGTTTTATAAAATTAGCCTCTGTAATGAATGGGCAAGCATTTCTCTCCACCATTCATTAACTTTGCTCACTTCAGTTGAATCAAGATTAACAGCTAATTCAATAGCTCCCTCTAAACCAACATGCTTTCTTTCTTGAAGTTTAATTTCCTTGTAAATTGTTGTTATGTTGTTGTAATATGTGTTCTATTTGTAACTCCCAAGGAAGAAGTGGATTTTCCCTTATCACATGCCTCTAAAGTTACAGATTTTAATTTTCTTTTATCATTCTTATACATTTCTGTGATTGGCCAGATAGGCTGTGGGATTTCTATATCTTATGCTCCATAGTTAACAAAGAGGGCATCTCCTACCCAAGTAAACAGTCACAGGAAAAGTGCTACAAAGTACTGTGCTAAAGGTTTCTGGGAAAAGAAGGCTAGAAACTCTTCACAATCCACCCTATGGAATCAGCTCTGGCCATTACAATATTATTTTATGAACATTTGGTCTAGAAGGGTAAGAATCCAGAATTAATTTACAACCACTTAAATGTCATTTTCTACATCTCTTTGGCTTTAGGGTAGAGAAGATGAACAGAGAACGCCTGCGACAAAAAAAAGCACGATCTTCTTTGAAGCAAAGTAGACAAGTGGACTATGACTGAACATCTTTTGGAGACATAAATAATGCAAAGACATATTCCTTGGACTCTTCTATTTCCTAGATGGAAAAGAGAAACTTCTTGTGTTCTTTACATTAAAATAACAAAAACTATGTCATCAAAATTTGCCCTTGAAATAGGAATGGATGTTTAATTACATCTATAATATTAGTAATGGTGGCTGAATATACAGGTAGTCCTTGACTTCCAACCACAGTTGAGCCCAACATTTCTGTTGCCAAGGGAGACAGTTATTAAGTGAGCTTTGCCTCATTTTACAACCTTTCTTGCCACAGTTGTTAAGTGAAGTACTGCACTTGTTAAATTAGGGACACAGTTGTTAAGTGAATCTGGCTTCCCCATTGACTTACTTCCCCGGGACACTGCAACTTGTGAGTCAATTACCAAGTGCCTGAATTTTGATCATGTGATCATGGGGATGCTGCAATGATTGTGTGAAAAACGGCCATAAGTCCATTTTTTCAGTGCCGTTGTAAATTTGAACAGTTTCACTAAATGAACTGTTACAAGTCAACGACTATATAGCTAATTGCAATATTAAAGTATACTCTTGTAAAAGAAATGCTTCAAAATGTTTAGATAGTAACTGCAGAAATCTCAGGAACTCGAAACCCACCAGAGACAGCTGTCTTGTTGTCTCTTCACGTGCAGCAGTTGTCTGTAGCATTTGTGGGTGATCTCAAGTCTTCTTGTCTGGCAAAAGGTGGGGAGAGGGGAAGGGAGGAAGGAAGTTACGGCTGTTCAGAAAACCAGCACCTGCTCCCTTATACACTTGTTCCACTATGCCTAATTAGAAGAGCCATTCATGTATCTATATACAACTAACACTCTCCTGTTGGTCTGTTTGTAACCTTCAGTTGGTGAAACAACAATCGTTTTTGAATCAACATACTGCAAATGGGCTAACTTTAAAAAGTGTTAAAAATTCAGGACCTATAACTTCTATGGGATTGAAAGTTGTGTCTGCTTCCGCACTGCTCCATTGCCATGGTCAGCTGCAGTCACATGGCCACCATTTTCAATGCTTCCTGGCAGGTTCTCACAAGGAAAGTCAACGAGGAAGCAGGCAAGAAAGGTCACAAGTCATTTGTGTAAGTCGCTCCTGCTGTTTTTTTTCTCCTGAGAAGCGTGATAATGCAATCCCAAGGATTTTGTACTTCATAGCACTCCCTGCTTCCCCTGGCTCCATAATGGCTCCTGCCAGACCATCCATATTAAGTAGTCCCTGCCCAGGGGCATCTGGTGACCTGCTTGTATTCAGTAGTGCCTGATTGTGTGTGTGTGTGAGAGAGGTTTTTTTTCTCTTTTGCATGGTCATTCTGTTTCTCTAGTTAGGTAAGGAAATATCACTGAAACAAGGATCCAATAAGGCACAAGTTGGTTGATTTCTTCAGATACTTCTTTTTATTAATTAAAATCAATAATATAACTGGACTTGGCAAAGGTTATGTATTTCCTTTCCACAAATGCCTCATAGTAAGATGAGGGTAAATGGGGCAGTTCCTTAATATTTAAATTTTATACACAAATACTAAAAATACTTTTTTATATAAATTATATTTAGAAATCATCTTGAGAGGGCCAGAATGTTGAACAAAATACAAGTGTAAAATGCAATAAAATGGAGTAAATATGAATCTGCAGACAAAAACCGAAATAGAGAAAAATTGTAGTATTGACGTATTTCCACAGCAATCTCAGCAAAACATAAAAGTAAAAATAGCAGCACCTTCAACAAAAGCCGTCATTTAAAAGTGTGCAAAACAGATGAGTTTTAAAACTTTTATAAATGCTGCAAGCGAGATGTACTTGCAAGGGACATTTACTAAATACGCCTATTTCTATTGTTTGAGAGAAAAAATCATCCAGTGATGAACGTGCATCTAAGCATCTATTCTTTGAACACAATTCAGGAAGGGCATGTATACATTTTAGCCTCTTGCTTAGACCAGCTTGGCAGTAATTCCCACTTGCCACTAGGTGGGGATAAAGAGCTTCATTTTTTCGGATGAAAATGACTCTAGATCCAATCAGCCAGTATTTCATAAAACCCAGGAACCTTAAGTCAGTTCTATTTCGAAACTGATACGTTCAACCATCTGGAGCAAGTAACTAAATATTGACAGGGTCAGATTTAAAGCCTGCGGTATGACAACGATGAGATATTAGGCACGTTTTTCGAGTGTGCCTCCTGCCCCCTCCACCGGTGTGTATGGCGTCGAAGAACAGCCTTATACGTTAAGTCCCTGTCGTGCTGAAGTAAATAAATCAGCAGAAATATTCGTAGCAACAGAAGAAAAACTGAGCAATTTAAATATTCACAAGCAAGAGAAGACGGAAATTTAAAAACTCACACCACCTCTAAAAGTAAATTTTCCACCCCAGATGGGACTCGAACCCACAATCCCTGGCTTAGGAGGCCAGTGCCTTATCCATTAGGCCACTGGGGCTACTGAAGAAAAGGCTGCTTACGTTTGTACTTAACTCTGTAATATCTGACTGTTCATTCTTCAGTTTTAGGTGTTTACTGTATATTTTCTGTTCCATTCGCACAGATAATTGCGAAGTGATAATTGGAGTCCAGGGTGAGTTTACTTCTTTTGTACTATTGTCTGAGAGGGTTTTTTTTTTTTTTGGCATTTAAATGTTGCCTGTATAATCTATCACAATCCTCATTTTTTTTTTCCCTTAGTTTAACGCTCTCCAAATTTGTGGGTTTTCAAGAATTCCTATCCTGCAGGCTGAATGGCCAAATTGGCTGCTCATGAGAATTGTACAGTACAACTCTAAATCTGGAAGCTTTAGCTTGCTGGAAACTGCTCTAGAAGTGTGAGAGAGGATATCACAAGGGGTCTCAGACAATTCGCTTTATAGAATTAGACATCTTTAAGATGCGGATGGTCCACACATCTTAAAAAGTTGCCAAGTTTGAAACTTACTATTTATAAAATCATAAACTTTGAAGGGATCTTAAAGGCCATCTAGCCCAACCCCCTGCTCTGTGCAGGATCCATCAGAGCAAGGGTTTTCAAATTGGGTTCCCTAAATTCTACAACAAATTAAGATTTTCAGACTTGTCATTAACTTGGTTACCCTTTTCTGAATATGCCCCAATTTGTCACTCTCCTTTTTTTGAACAGTGGTGCCCAGAATGAGACATAGCTGTGTGACTCTAAATCGGGTAACCAGCAGTGGTGGGTTTCAAATTTTTTTACTACCGGTTCTGTGGGCATGGCTTGGTGGGCATGGCAGGGCTTGGTGGGCGTGGCAGGGCTTGGTGGGTGTGGCAAATCTCCATTCCCTCCCCAATCCAGGGGAAGATTACCGCAAAATCCCCATTTCCTCCCGATCAGCTGGGACTCGGGAGGCAGAGAATAGATGGGGGTGGGGCCAGTCAGAATTTTTACTATGGATTCTCTGAACTACTCAAAATTTCCGCTACCGGTTCTCCAGAACTGGTCAGAACCTGCTGAAACCCATTTCTGGTAACCAGCCAGATTAAGGTGGAACAGATCCTCCCTGTAATCTGGATTCTACAACCTTGAATACGCACCTCAAGGTGGCATTTGTTATTTCAGCAGCTGCATCACAGTGCTGGCTTATATATAATTTATGTATAACATTCAGATTCTTTTCACAGGTTCTGCTATGGAAACAGTTCCCAGAGCTTTACATTTACCGTAGCTATCAGGTCCAGCCTGCCTACCAGAATAGAATCAAAATCTGTGTAGCCTCTGCCTGAATTATTTTTTCTAAAAAAAACATAAAAATAGTTAAAAATAAATTTAAAAGAAAACCAAAACAAACATGCAAACAAAAAACTGAAAGAGCAAACTCGATGGACCACACCACAAGATCTTTTTCTGCCGTCAGTTTTCTATGTTTCTATGAATACTTTCAAAAAGAGATAGCCCACTACCCCTCTACATCATCGGCCCTCTTGTCAAATTTTTCTTATACTTAGAAAATTTCCCCCCCTAACATTCAGCTAGAGTCTGTCTTCCTGAAACTTAAATCCATTGTCTTTGTACTCTCGAGATTGGGGGGAACACAAATTTTGACTTCTCCTGTGTGATATTTTTCAGATATTTGAAGAGTGCTATCATATCCAATGCTTGTGTATTGCCTGACCCTGTCAGCTGGTAAGAAGACTACATTCACTATAGTTACTGCTTAACATTTTGCTCCATTCATTGAGCCCAGTCTGGAATGTTGGCTCTTTCTTTTCTTTTTGAAATGTCTGAAGACGTGGGATTTATTCTTATTATCTTTCACTAACCCTAGCATTTTAAACATCCACTTTGCTGACATCCGTTCTACAGTTGCTGGTTGTACTTGGCTTCTTTCCATTTCCTGAATATGTCCTTTTTTTTAGTTTTTAGCTCTTCATTCTTATTCATTGGGGACGGAGGTGGGGGAGCAGCCATAATGGTCTTGGCTGTCCTCCATTTTCCCTCAATGGGAATTGTTTAGAATTATGCTTTGAGTATCTTTTATAGAGGCGAGGTAGTGCAGTGGGTAGAATGCAGTACTGCAGGCTACTTCAGCTGATTGCTAGCTGCAGTTTGGCAGTTCAAATCTCACCAGGCTCAAGGTTGACTCTTCCATCCTTCCGAGGTGGGTAAAATGAGGACCCAGATTGTTGGGGGCAATATGCTGACTCTGTAAACCACTTAGAGAGGGCTGTAAAAGCACTATGAAGCGGAATATAAATCTAAGTGCTATTGCTATTGCTATCTCGTTCTTTGGGTGCTCCTATCCATCTGGAGCATCTTTTTAGTGCTCCTGTCCTGAGATCCTACAGTATTTATTATTATTGGGAGTTTATGCATAATCTACTGCTTTAGTCCAAAATATATTTGATTACACTTAATTTTCTTTTTCTTAAAATTAAGAACAGTAGCATGACTTTCCCTCACTTCTCCTGCTACTTCAATTTCCCAAAATTATATTCAGTATTGATTAATATCAGGTCAAGGATTCTCTGAGACTCTTGTGCCTCCTTCCATGCTCTGAGGGAGGAAGTTGTCAGCAAAATATGCCTGACATCTTCCTAGTAGGACTAGGCATGGCAGAATGTGTCTCTCAGCAAATAAAGGAATTAAAGGATTCTTCTGCCTAGGACAGTGATGGCGAACGTTTTAGACACCGAGTGCCCAAACTGTGCGCTCGCACGCATGCCCAAACTGAAAGGTGCGGTGCGTGCGAATGTGCGCATGCGTAGACATGCATGAACTTGCACATGCATGGACATGTGTGAAGGTGCACATGTGCAAAAGTGTGCATCTGTGAAAGTGTGCATGCACAAATGTGTGCGTGCATGAATGTGTGTGTGCATGAATGTGCACATGCATGGATGTGCGGATGTGTGAACATGCGCAAATGGGCATATGCACGGATATACGTGAACATGCGTATGCACAGCAGAGACCTGAAGACCAGATGGCTGTTGGGAGGCGGGGCATCCCAACTCTGGCAACCCGGAAAGAGGTAAGATCTTTTTCTTTCGTGAGCGTCTGTTTCGTTGTTTGTAGGGAAACAGAAGCTCACGAAAGAAACACCACACATATCTGATCTGGGTTGACAGCGCGCGTGCCAGCAGAGAGGGCTCTGCATGCCACTTCTGATACGTGTGCCATAGGTTTGCCATCATGGGCCTAGGAGCATCAAAGTGTTGTTTTCCTGTGGAAGAGCAGCAGGGAAGTATGCTGGGATGTAAGAAAAAGGCAGGTTGGAGAACTGGTGCCAATTCTTGATGGCAGAATAGAGCTCTGCTCTCAGTCCTCTGATCCCATCTCCACCCCACAGAATGGTGGCTCTGTAGATGGAGAACAGACAGCAGAAAAACTGCTCCCCCTTTTGTCTTGGTGGGCAGCATTACCATGAGCCAAAGAGATAATTCTGCCTCACTTCCCTTTCCCCATAACACAGGGGTGTCAAACTTAATTTCACTGAGGGCCACATCAGGGTTGTGTTTGACCTCGGCTGGGGGGGGGGGCGTGGCCAGGTGGGCATGGCCATTTTGACGTCACTCCTGTCTGAGGTGCTGGTAGGGGCCCAAGTACTCTGCCAGCAAAAATGGGCTTCCAAGCTCTGTTTTCACTGGCAGAGGGTTGCAGGAAGCCATGGCAGCCGAAAACGGAGCTCGGGAGCCCATTTTCGCTGGCATGGGGCAGTCCTTCACTGTTTCCAGGGCAGCCCCATGGGCCAGATCTAAGTACCACGGGTTGAATCCATAACCCTTGAATTTGACACCTCTGAGCTAACAGAAAGAAGAGGAGGGGATGGTAAGGGAAGGGAAGGGTGGGGTGAGAGGAGAGGAGAGAACATATTGGGTTGGAGAAATGAGAGCAGAAAATTATCAATCTTCTCATAACTGTAATGGCACTGACAGCAGAAGACCCTACCTCTTTTTTATTTCTTGTACAGCTTCCAAAAGACCACTGGACAGGGGTACAGAATTGTAGCCACCATTACCACTGATGAGGTGTTGCTGTAAGGTCAGCTATCAGGGCTAGATGTACAGCTTTACCTGTAAGGAGATGTGGCTAAAGACTGTTTTCCAATACATCTCCAATTCCACAGAACACCTCAAAGGGATAGTAGGCAGGGTAAGCAGGAGATGTGGAGGAGATGGTTCTTTGGCCCAAAAAATAGATAGCTGGTCCTGAAAAGTGACACTTGATGGAAATGTAGTCATAGCAGCTTCCAGTAGCCAATAGGAATGGGGCAGGTCCTTGGCCCAACTTGATGTCTATAAAAGTTGCCAGAGAAGACATGAAAGAACAAGGAAAACCTCAGAGGTGGAACAAGTGATATAAGTAGAGGTTGAAAGGGCAAGGATGAACCATCCATTCATTTGTTCCTGGAATGAGTAACAAGGTATCTTCCTGTTGTGGATTCGAAGGTGATGTCATCTATTGATGTCCTCTAACTACTGATTTGCTTTCCTTTTTTTTAACTTACCATATTTTGTAAAACTGAGTCCCATATTTCATTATATTTGTCCATACAAATTAGTAGATTTTTTTAAAAAATCATAGATAGATAGATAGATAGATAGATAGATAGATAGATAGATAGATACTATATATCAGTGGTCCCCAACCTTTTTATCGCCGCGGACCAATCAGCCTTTGATAATTTTACCGTGGCCCGCTGAGCGCGCGCAGGGGTGGGGGTCGTACCTGCGCGGGGCTCTCTTCCCTGGAGCCTTTGCGCACGGCCCAGGAGCCTTTGCGCTGCAGCGTTCATGTCCCCCGGCCGCTGCAGCGATCATGTCCCCCGGCCGCTGCAGCGATCATGGCCCCCGGCCGCTGCATCGATCATGGCCCCCGGCCGCTGCGCGGCCCGGTGCCAGGTACTCCACGGCCCGGCACCGGTCCGCGGACCGGGAGTTGGGGACCACTGCTATATATGTGTTAGAATACAGAAGTGAGTATACCCCTCATATTTTGTAAATATTTAAGCATATCTTTTCATGGTGACAACAGTGAAGAAATGACATTTGGCTACAATGTAAAGTAGTGAGTATACAGCTTCTATAACTGTAAATGTGCTGTCCCCTCAAAATAACACAAAACACAGCCGTTAATGTCTAAATGGATGGCAACAAAAGTGAGTACACCCCTAAGTGATAATGTCCAAATGGGGCCCAAAGTTTCAATATTTTGTGTGGCCACCATTATTTTCCAACACTGTCTTAACCCTCTTGGGCATAGAATTCACCAGAGATTCACAGTTTGCCACTCAAGTCCTCTTCCACTCCTCCCTGATGATGTCACGGAGCTGGTGGATGTTAGAGACCTTGTGCATCTCCACCTTCTGTTTCAGGATGCCCCACAGATGCTCAATAGGGTTTAGGTCTGGAGACATGCTTGGCCAGTCCATCATCTTTACCCTCAGCTTCTTTAGCAAGGCAATGGTCGTTTTGGAGGTGTGTTTGTGGTCGTTATCATATTGAAATACTGCCCTGCGGCCCAGTCTCCGAAGGGAGGGAATCATGCTCTGCTTCAGTATGTCACAGTACATGTTGGCATTCATGGTTCCCTCAATGAACTGTAGCTTCCCAGTGCCAGCAGCACTCATGCAGCCACAGACCATGACATTCCCACCACCATGTTTGACTGTAGGCAAGACACACTTTTCTTTGTCCTCCTCACCTGGTTGCCGCTACACATGCTTGACACCATCTGAACCAAATAAGTTTATTTTGGTCTCATTGGACCACAGGACATGGTTCCTGTGGTCCAACGTGGTTCCAGAAATACATGTCCTTGGTCTGCTTGTCTGAAGCAAACCATTTGCGGGCTTTCTTATGCATTATCTTTAGAAGTGGCTTCTTTCTGGGATGACAACCCTGCAGACCAATTTGATGCAGCATGCAGCATATGGTCTGAGCACTGATAGGCTGCTCAGAGAAAGAGAGGAAAAACAGAGAAACAAATGACAGAGAGAAGGGAGAGAGGGTGCGGGAGAGAGAAATGAGCTGGAGGGAGAGCATGAGAGAGAGGGAAAAGAGGGAAACAGAGAAGGGGAGAGAAAGAAAGAGAGAGAGAGAGAGAGAGAGAGAGAGAAAGAAAGAAAGAAAGAAAGAAAGAAAGAAAGAAAGAAAGAAAGAAAGAAAGAAAGAAAGGAAGGAAGGAGATGGAGAGGAAAAAGAAAAAGGAGAGAGAGAGAGAGAGAGAGAGAGAGAGAGAGAGAGAGAGAGAGAGAGAGAGAGAGAGAGAGAGAGAGAGAGACCCACTTACCGCAGAAAACACCCAGAGCCACAAAACCTGCTGGGGCAGGTCATGTGACTGGGTGGGAGTGACATTGAATTGGCCACGCCCACCCAAGTTTTCTGGCTCCCAGTGTTTTCTTTTCTGTGGGAAACAGGTCCAAATGGCTTTTTGAGTGTTTAAGGTTGCAGAGCCCGGCCTAGGACATCTTTATGTAGAGCAGCAATTTATTTTTTCAGATCCTCAGAGTAATGTGAATGATGTAGGAATAGTATAGGATCAGCTATATGAACACTGAAGGACCCTCTTTATTCACATTATTATAAAGAAAGAAATGTGCTTGTTTAGAAATTACACTAGGTCAGCTAAATTCCATTCATGGTAATATATATCTTCTGAGGGCCTATCTGTCAAGGATGCAAGGATGCAAGGACATCCATATGTAATATATATCTTCTGATATATCTCTGCATCCTCTGTCAAGGATGCAGAGACATCCATCTGAAACAAAAAGTTAATTATTATCCAAAAGCAGTCATGAATCTACGCATCAGCAAACACAGAATTGAGGAAGGTTGTTTAGCTAAGATAATCTCATAAACTAGAAAATAATGAAAGAATTTAGTAATTAGAAAGTGTCAATTATAATGTAACAAATGTATGTTAACCATATATGGAAAACTGCTGTGCTTGCAAAATCCTTTGTCTTGGAGATGTATAAAAGCAGTTGTATCAGAGCTCTTCTTGGTTCAGAATTGCAGATACAAATCTGGTTCTGAAATTGCGCAAATAAACGGTCTCTGGCTGACCCAGGAATGTTGTTTGGTCCCATCATTCCATAACAAGAGAATTCATTTCCATGAGGTGCCATGTCGAACTTCCAGTGACTATGAAAGAGAGAGAGTGATAACACCAAATTTAACACATCTGCTCCCCCTTCACACCTGAGACCTTGTACCACTAATGAGTCACATGGCACCAGGGACGGAAAACGGCTACTTGGGCCCCATTTGGACATTATTACTTAGGGGTGTACTCACTTTTGTTGCCACCTGTTTAGACATTAATGGTTGTGTGTTGCGTTATTTTGAGGGGACATTTACACTGTTATATAAGCTGTATACTCATACTTTACATTGTAGCCAAGTGTCATTTCTTCAGTGTTGTCACATGAACAGATATACTTAAATATTTACAAAATATGAGGGGGTATACTCACTTCTGTGATATACTGTATATGTATTATTCACATTTATATGAATAATAATTCTTTAAATAACTATATATACAATTGTAACTACTGTATTTACAGGTTACAATTGTGTTAAAATAATAAATTATACTTTGCTGTATTTTTCACTTTAAAAAGCACTGTCTATGTGATTTTTATATCTTTGACAATGATGTATTGCTATCTTTCTGGTTTTTATCATTATTTTAAAAATCAATAAAAATATTTTTAAAAATACTACTGAGGCAGTGAGCAGCTCATTAGGAGGAGATCAAAGAACAGACTGCCCATCATTAGGAGTTTTTGTCTCTTTGATAGATCTGCAATCTGCTTTGGGAAACATCATCTGTACATAACTTAATAGATGTTGTATCAATTGTGAATTGATACATTCCCATGAAGATATTTTCTAAAAAGAAAGCGGTGGATTTGCCAGTCAAATTGCTCAAGAGTCTTGTTGATTGTTATTAATATCACCACTGCCAGTATTGCTTTATACACTTTATGAGGAATGAACACCAACAGCTCAGGATGTTTTGTCTGCAAAAAAAATCTGCAGAAGTGAAAACAGAGTTTTAGAGGAATAAATATTCATTTTAAGCAGAAGTCAGTAAGAGTAAAATAATATTAATTTCAGAACTAACTTCGTAAGAGAATAACTGTAACCATCTATGCTATAACCTTCTGTTTGCAACACAAGACTTTATCCATAGGTGACCGCGTGGCCTAATGGATAAGGCGTCTGACTTCGGATCAGAAGATTGAGGGTTCGAGTCCCTTCGTGGTCGATTATTTTAGTATGTTGACAATAGATCTACAACTAAAGTTAAAGATGAAATTTCCGATTTGTTATCCACCAGCTGAAACGCCCAACAATACAAGAAATAAAAAATCGTTCCTCGTTTGTATTGTTCTTCAGATATGGTGTGTTTCCATAATTTAGGACTGTATTTGGTTTTATGCAGGGAACAATACGTCACGCTGCATCAAAAATAAGGAACCGAATAGTGAACGAAGCACAAAATCATAACACACAATGCCATTTTATTTTTAGCCTATTTAAAGCTTATTTGTTTTTCTTGCAAAAGAAAATGTGAGAAAGAAAGCATCTGCAAAAAGCAACGACTAAGAACCTTACCAAGAGGGAGCAGGAAGGAAATATTTACAGCTTTTCTGTAAGAGGGGAAAAATGAAACACCTTTAACTCGCAAAGCCCCAGTGGCCTAATGGATAAGGCACTGGCCTCCTAAGCCAGGGATTGTGGGTTCGAGTCCCATCTGGGGTGGAGAGAAATTGTTTTGTCTCAAATGCTTCCGCCTTGAAAAATCATTTATTTCCCTAAATTATTAGGTAAGAACAAATGCTGTATAGTAAAACTTTCAGCCATCACAGATTTTGATGAATGAAAGTTGATCCCAAAGGCTTCAGTATCTTTCCCCAATAACAATTCTTTAGATTCTCAGGTGATACTTTTGCCATTAGGTTATATGCAAACAAACATACTGGAATAAAACAGAGTGCATATGAAAAATGTAGGCACAATTACAGGTATAATCTATTTATGACAACAAGACAGGGTATCTCATACTTTCAGGTTCTTTACACTTCCAGTCAGACTACAATTGCAAAGAGTGCATAAAATGATCTGCTAAATCATGACTTCAGAGAGAACAACATCAAGATTTCAAAAAGTAGTAAGTAATGGACACTAATGGGCAACAATTTATTAATTAAACAGAAGAGAAAGAGAACCTTTTTATGAGAGTGATCTTCTCAGCCCAACTGGCAGGAAAAATGCCAGTTCTGATGGATAGAGAGAATAATTTGTCAGCAAATATTTAGAACTGTCATTAAGGGCTTGAGATATTAAATACAGCTTTCCTACAGCCAAGAGAGGTCTGACTCAAAGGCAAAACGATTTCAGTTTCTTGCCTCAGTAAATTCTGGGGTCTAGAAATTTCTCAGTTCTACTTTAAATATTTTCAAAACTTCAGAGAAAGAAGAAGAATGTGGAGAGCTGTTAGAATCGTTTTTCTCTTCTCTTGGATATCAGGTAAATATTTTTTTTTTCTTCTTCTCCCATCCAAATGTTTTCCTAGGAACTGATAAATCTATTGTAGTGCATGCATGGATTAAGATTGGAGTGAAGAATAACAATGATGGCATTCAGGGGCTTCCAAAATGATTATACACAACAAAAGAAAAAACAAGGTGAACAACTTATTCAATTCATCTCTGCAGGGTAAATATTGATATGTGGGGTTTTTTTTTTGTCATAAAGAGGATAACAAAAATGAGATTAATGATATTTGAATGTTTGAGAAAGCAAAATGAATAAGCAGCAGGAATGCTTCCTTCTTCTAGGGATGTGCTCCATGGTAGCTGTCTTCTTGACCTTCTTCTTTAACAATGATGTGCATGGTCCATTTCATGTGGCTCATGCTAGGAACAAAAATATGGTTTGTGTTATTGGATTTTATTATAAGATTTCACCAAAGTTGAGAAATACACCCCTACATAGATAGAAGGGGTGAATGAGATATAAAGTTGGTAAAATGAGGACCCAGATTGTTGGGGGCAATATGCTGACTCTGTAAACTGTTATAAAGAGGCTCTATGGGTCTGTTGCTATTGCTACAAAACATTCAAAGGTGGAGAACGCTGGAATGTTTTATCCACCCATAAATGAGATAGTGTTGTGTGATTCTGATTTTTTTTTAAAAAAAAACAAAGAACGTGTTTGTTGATTTCCACATGGTGCTTCCCAGATGCTAGCATGAGACAGTACTGTAAATATCATGATGTGGTCGAGTACTTGAACATCTCCTCCAAGCAGGAACTCCTTCTATATTCTATACCAAAGAAGAATTGGGAAGAGAATTTGGAAGTTGGCCTTGAATTCACTCTCATCTCCATTCTTTCAGTGGTAAGAGAGAACAATTGCCGTGTTTGTTGTTCAGAAGCAAAAGTGATGCAAATAGTGAACAGAGAGATACTGTAAAGCGTTAGTTGAGAAAAGAGAATTAAGACTTTCTGTATGTATGACTTGTTAGAAGGAGAATCCTTGCTTGTTCTGGAAAGGTAGATCCATGGAATGCCATGATGGATATATCAGTAGGCCAAACTGAACAGGCCTCTCTCAACGGGGGCAGGGGGGTGGAATACAACATAATCTATCTCCAATCTACAACATAGTCCTTTCAAAGTTCGAAGAAGGCTCCACCTCAATTTGCACCACTCAGGTGACCCTGAGGACACAGATAAACCTCCAGGTGGCCTCAACAACTCTCTAAAAGAATGCAAATGACCAGCTGTCTGCAAGGAGTATAAATCCTTCCATTCCCCACTATGCAGTCAGAGCTGAAGAAGTTTCTTGGATGAGAAGCGAAACGTCTTCAAAGAGAAGAAAAACCAGAAAATCCAGTTGCCTCGTGGGTCAGTAGTGTGTGTGTGATTATGTGTATAAGTATATGTAAATCATCTTTTTTTCCACTCCACTCTGCTGCACAAATGAACTTGATTTGTACACGCAAATATACATAATCACACACTATTGACAGATCCACCATGGCACTCCCTAACAGTCTCAGAGGCATTCCCTGAGGTCAGAGAAATTCACTTACTGAGAAAAGATTTCCATTGGTGCAATATGGCATATGGCCAACTAGACTGTGGATTGTGACTGATTTCTGAAGGCTGGAAGAAGGATGCATTCATTTTTTTCCTTTTTATTTTTTCTCCTTTGCAGCAGGAAAAATTGCAAGTGGCCACATTCTACTTCTGGCTAAATATGGTAAGGGTACTCATTTTGCTCTTCTACCAGTAGCAAAAGTATTTGTGTTTTCTAGAAACCTAAGATTAGTGTTTTTAAAACAATAATGTACACCTTTTGAATTATTTCTTTGTCCTTTACTAGGTTTGGAAAAATGAATTTATCAGCTGGAACCCTTTGGACTTCTGTAACATTACCAATATCACTCTTCCTGTGAACCTTTTTTGGACTCCTCACATTTTCATAGATGAACAGTATCTTTTCTATTTTCCTTACCTTTTAAATATGTTTTAAAACTTCATTTTTAGAGAAAATTCACACTAATACAGTTTTACAGTACTATCAGTATTGACTGCTACATCTATACACATTGACTCAAAGTTTTGATTCATTCCCACATCTAGATATTTAGGAATACCATAAAGAAAAGAAGCATTTTGGCACCAATTGCCAATATTTCAGAAAGAGTCAGTAATTTTTGCATCTAGGTCTGATACAATTTAACATTCTTTAAAACAGGGTTTGTTACAAATCTGATTACATCTAGATTAATGCAAAACAGCTGTAGAAAACAGATGAATTGTGATTCTTCTTTTTACTAGTTTATGGGGCAGGAACATTGTCCACACAAGTAAGTTCTATTTTGATTAATGGGTCTGACATCAGTTCAGTATTATAGGTATTATAATATTACATTGTAGCCTTAATTATGATCAAAACCAAACCACCTCTAGCATCATCCTGGGAAAACTGAATTTCTATCATTTGTGTCATTTGGATTTTACGACTGGCTACTTGGTTACCAATGAAGATTTTTTTTCCTCACATATTTTGATTGTTATGCCCTCAAAAAGATTTCCATATATATATATATATATATATATATATATATATATATATATATATATATATATATATATTGCACATATTCGACAGCAATATTGTATAATATGTGCAAAACACAAACTTCTATTAATTACAATATTTTCCTTTCAGGGCAGATGAAGATAAGTACACAGTTAGCCGTTTTCTTCACCTGTCCTTTGATGGCTCCATTGTTTTATTCCAAGCATATCAGCTCACTTCCGCCTGCAACCTGGATGTCCACAAATTTCCTTTTGATGAGCAAAAGTGCAACATAACTATGGCGCCATCATTATATACAGGTATCTTAGTGGAGCATGCAATTATGGTTTATCATGAATTTTGCTTGCCCTTCCTTTCTACACAGGTTTCTAAAGCCAAACTCTGGCACACATTCTCCGAATTTCTCTGGCTTCTGCCCTTCTGCCTGCCATTGCTGCAGTCTGTGTAATGTATCTACTTTATATTTTCTTCTTTTGTTAATACAGAACTCACCTTTTTGCTCTTTCTCCACATCATCTATTAGAAGACAGGAAGTGTGCTTTCTCTATCATAGTTCCTGCCCTTTGGATCAGCTGCTTCTTATTACCCCACCACACACCCAGATTCTGATGGCTTTTGTAAGGCTTTGGGCCAGGTGGTGGATGAGCCCATTTGTAAGGGTTTGGCGCAGGGGTGAAATCCAGCAGATTCTGACAGGTTCTGGAGAACCAGTAGCGGAAATTTTGAGTAGTTTGGAGAACCAGCAAATAACACCTTTGGCTGGCCCCAGAGTGGGGTGGGAGTGGGGATTTTGCAGTATCCTTTCCCTGGAGTGGGATGGGAATGGAGATTTTCCCCTGGAGTGGGGTGGGAATGGAGATTTTGCAGTATCCTTCCCCTGCCATGCTCACCAAGCCATACCCACCAAGCCACACCACGCCCGCCACGCCACGCCCACAGAACCAGTAGTAAAAAAAATTGGATTTCACCAGTGGTTTGAGGTACTGAATGATGTAGGCTAACTTTAATTTATTTATTCTTTTATTTTTCTTGATTTTATACTTGTTTTAATCCTATATTAGCCTCCAACCACTCAGCTGAAATTTGCGAGTTGGGCTGCCCCATAAATATATATAGGTACATATATGCATTCATGCATTCATGATTAGTGCTCATTTCCATCACTAAAGGGAAGATTTCAGCCTATAGGACAGAATGTAACAACTTATTGGAATCATCTATTTTTTTAATTTTGTTTTCTGTATATATTTTATATCAGACTTCCCAATCTGGCTGCTTCTCAGATGTGATGGTCAGACACTTGGGAAATGCTATTCCAATACAGGTAGTCCTCAAATTACAACCCACAATTGGGACCAAAATTTCTGTTGCTAAACAAGATGGCTGTTACATGAGCCATGCCCACTTTTATAATCTTGGTTGTTAAACGAATCACTGCAGTTGTTAAATGAATCACATAGTTGTTAAGCAAATCTCCATTGACTTTGCTGTCAGAAGCCAGCTGGGAAGCTTGCAAATGGTGATCTCAGGACCCGGGGACACTGCAACTGTCACAAATACACGTTTGTTGCCAAGCACCTGAATTTTGATCATGTAACTATGAGGTTGCTGCAATGGTCGTAAGTGTGAAGACTAGCTGTAAGTCACTTTTTTCAGTGCCGTTGTAACTGTGAATAGTTGCTAAATGAATGGTTATAAATCAAGGATTAGCTGTGTAACTTGGGAGGATAACAGGAAGGGGATGAACCTTCTATCTATTCAATATAGGACTGCCTTTCTTCAGACTGTCCTAAATTGGCATTTCTCTGGGTCATGGGTCTTATATTCTTTCTAGAAAATGAAGTGAAGTTGAAAAACATTAAAACTTCCAAAAACACAAACCAAGAAAGTCACGAATATTATTTAGCCGGTGGAGAATGGAAGTTTCAGAAAGTGGAGATCATTGAGGAAACCCAAATTTACAATATCTCGAAATACAGTACAGTCACCTATGAGGTATGGTTATGAATGTATTTACTCTACATCTTCTTTGTCAGATGATGTCATGATATGCGGGAGCAAGCTTGGGAGACAGGAAAGACCCACAGCCATGGGACTAATCAGAAAAGCAGCAGCTGGGTCCTCAGATGGGGGCGAGGGCTTGAACCTGACTATTTATTTGAACATCTCTGGCGACATAGATGGCATATAAATTTATTTTGGCTTACCTTCTAATAATCCTTCTGCCTCCTATTTCCTCCAAACAACAACTCTGTTGGGCCTATGAGTTCTAGTCCCACTTTAGGCAAGAAAGCCAGCTGAGTAACTTCAGGCCATGAGCTGGGCCTGAGAGAACAACTGGCCCAAGGTTATCCAGCTGGCTTTCTTGCCTAAAGCGAGACTTAGAACGCAAAGTCTCCTGCTTTCTAACCCGGTGCCTTCACCACTAGACCAAACTGACTGTGTGTACAGTATATCCATATATACAGTACCTACTTTTCCCATGTTGGAATAATATATTAAATTCTACAATCCATAGCAATGTGTTTGCAAGTTCTCACAGCTTCGTTTTCTGAAATCCAATGTTCACTGGATGACTTTGGTTCATTCAAATTAAGAGCCTTGGTGGTGCAGCAGACTAAAGCACTGTTAAGTAACACCAGCTGCCTGAAATTACTGCGAGTTCAATTCTCACCAGGCTCAAGGTGGACTCAGCCTTCGAGGTAGGTAAAATGAGGACCCAGATTGTGGGGGCAATAAACTGACTTTGTATAAAAAAAGAACACCGCTTTGGGGGGGGGGGGCGAAAGCCCTACTAAGCAGGTATATACAAAAGTATGAAGGCTATTGCTTAACACATTGTAAGCCGCCCTGAGTCTCCAGAGAAGGGTGGCATATAAATCGAACCAATAAATAATTCTTTCTTTCTCTGCCCAACCAATGTCACAGGAGTGCTAATTAGGTTTGTTAGAAACATAGAAAACTGACAGCAGAAAAAGACCTGATGGCCCGTCAAATCTGATCCTTGAATTTATTTGTTTTTTGTTTTCTTTTTAATTTATTGATTTATTAATTATTTTTCATTATTATTTTATATTTTATTTTATTTTATTTTATTTTTTTATTTTTGCCAGATGATGGGCATGTGCTTATTCCAAACTTGTTTAAACTCAGTTAATGATGATTGACTCCCCTACTTCCACAGGAAGTTCGTTCCAAGTTCCACTGCTTTTTCTGTGAAGTAATACTTTCTAAGAAAGCATTGATCTTTGCGGTCTTTTTAAGCAATACTATTCACTGCCTTTAGTTGTGTATAAATCAGTAAAGGGGGTATAGTAAATATATAAAGAAATAGAAAAATTGTGCACAGAAAAATAGAACGAAGAAGCATTTTTTATACTGCTTCTAGTTCCTAATTTAGAGACAGGATCTGAAACCAAGAAA
Organism: Pantherophis guttatus; assembly: GCF_059756535.1. NCBI lineage: Eukaryota > Metazoa > Chordata > Lepidosauria > Squamata > Colubridae > Pantherophis > Pantherophis guttatus. The sequence goes on from NC_142064.1 coordinate 161,887,595, forward strand.
TAAACAAAGACAACAAATACAGTGCTGACTTTCTATCCGGTCCTCCTCCAACTGCATTTATTAGGTTACTGCTTCATTCTCACAGCAGATAACGTGTTTTCCCCAAAATAAGATCCTGTCTTATATTTTTTTGAACCCTGAAAAAAGCACTTGGCCTTATTGCCATGTGCTCAAAAGCCCGATTGGGCTTATTATCAGGGGATGTCTTATTTTGGAGAAAACAGGGTACAGGAATTGCACTCTTCTTCACTGTGTTTTAGAAAAGATAGCTCCTATGTTGCTTCATGTAGAAAAAGAGCCTTACTGCAGACCATAATGGATATTTTGCTGCAAATCAGAGAAGCTGCAGAACCAGACCATTAGATTCTGCCTAGGTTCTGTAAATACTTTGTTTTCAATAAAACCATAATTCCCTCTTTTATCCTGTTTTCATCTGGCTGAGACTCCAAAGCTTTTTTTTTTTTTTCTTAATGGATCTTTATAGTCTAAAATTTCAAAGATCCTTCTTTTTTTCTCTGTCAACAAGATAAAAGGCTTGCTGGATCTTTGCCTGACAAACTGTTCAAAGACAATTTTTCAAAGCTCAAAGTATAAATTTTTTCAATCAGAAATTTGAGCAAGAAATGGCCCTAGCATTAGTGATCAATTTCAGAGTCTCTCCAATGGCAGTTTCCATTAATTCAGTCCAAGGGTGAAATCCAGCAGGTTCTGACAGATTCTGGAGAACTGGTAGCAGAAATTTTGAGTAGTTCAGAGAACCGGCAAATACCACCTCCGGTTGGTCCCAGAGTGGGGTGGGAATGGGGATTTTTGCAGTATCCTTCTCCTGCCATGCCCACCAAGCAATGCCCACAACTGATCTGTTTTACATCTGGAACATGAACGTTAGTTACTATAATTTAACCCCACCTCACCATCCAGGTTTATTCAGCAATGGAATAATTGCTGAGGTATACCACTTCACTGGTTGTGGGTTGAAGCTAAGACTCTGTCAAAAAACCAAAACCATGGACCCAGAAGCATCTGTGAGGGAAGAGGAGATAGCAGCAAATAAAGTCACAATGGTGACTCTGTCATGTAATCAAAAGTCCTTGAAGTGCATAAAAAGAAGCAGGTTTCTATTGTACGGCTGCAGCTGTCATCCTGACCTTTTAATTTCTCTCTTGATATCCTTGCTTGGACCTAGAGTTGGTTTAGACCAGGCATGTCCAACCCACAACCCATGGGCCATGCAGCTTTGGACAGCTAGTAATATGGCCTCAGAAGATCATAAACTTTTAACATGATAGTCTGCTATTTATACATATTGACTGTGTTAGATATTTTATATGGAGCCTAAGACAATTCTTCTTCACTCAATGTGGCCCAGGCAAGCCAAAATTGGACAGCCATGATTTAGACAATCAGTTAAGCCTAGCCTTGGCGTGATTTAGCAGTTTGTACAACTGAAATTTATGCTGGTCCTGGAAATGTTGTGTTACTTTAGTACCTTTTCTTTTTACAGATTATTATGAAGAGGAGATCCATTCTTCATGAATTAATTGTGATTCTGCCGATGTTTGTTCTCTTCTTGCTGGATATGGCTATTTCTTATGCTTTTGCCTCTCCTGCCGAAAAGATTGCTTTCAAAGTGACCATGATCTTGCAGGTCTCATTTTTGTCTGTGATGCTTATTGACAAGCTACCACCAACGTCAGATTACCCACCAGTAATAGGTAACTACCTAATCATGTGGAATATTCAATAGTAGACTCCTTGGAACAGGTAGGGCTAATCGCTCATCATTTTTAGCAAGTTACATGTTGTGTGAATCATTCATATATCATGTGTCTTGGATACTATATAAAATGTCTACATATTTCACTGCATATCTTAATGAGGGATGGCTACATCACGTGGAATTAAAATCTAAAAGATTTTTGTAGAACACAGCAAAGTAACTCTGACATGAGACAGAACTTATTGACATAAGAGCCATAGCTCTGTGCTGCTACCTAAGTTGATAAAAGGAAAAATATAGTAATATAATTGTTAGAGGAGGTTAAAGGGGGCATTAATGAACTTGACTTTCTCAGAAAAGTTGATGGAGTTTGCAGAATTTCAGGGTGAAATTCAAAATTTTTCCCTATCGGTTCTGTGGGCGTGGCTCAGTGGATGTGGCAGGGGAAGGATATTGCAAAATCTCCATTCCCACCCCACTCTGGGGCCAGCCAGAGGTGGTATTTGTCGGTTCTCCGAACTACTCAAAATTTCTGCTACTGGTTCTCCAGAACCTGTCAGAACCTGCTGGATTTCACCCCTGGGAGATATCATATGTAATTAAAGGATGGCTGTAAAGCAGGGGTGAAATCCAGCAGGTTCTGACAGGTTCTGGAGAACCGGTAGTGGAAATTTTGAGCAGTTTGGAGAACCGGTAGTGGAAATTTTGAGTAGTTCAGAGAACTGGCAAATACTACCCCTGGCTGGTCCCAGAGTGGGATGGGAATGGAGATTTTGCAGTATCCTTCCCTCAGGAATGGGGAGGGAATGGGGATTTTGTAGTATCCTTCCCCTAGAGTGGAGTGGGAATGGAGATTTTGCAGTATCCTTCCCCTGCCATGCCCACCAAGCCACACCATGCCCACTGTAAGGTCCGGCTATACGCTTAAGCTCTCAATGAACCAAAAAGAAAGACTTAAACGGAGGCTTGAATAAGAATCAACATTTAATCTTTGATCAAAGACAAACAGCTGGGTAAAACCATTCCAAACACATACAAAGAGATATGTATATGGGAGGGTTCACACCTTCAGAGAAGATGTAACCACTTTTTATACCTTTAAAGCACCAGTTAGGTCCCCAACTCTGGCCCCTTAATTTATGTTTGTGTATTCTTTGTTGCCCTGCAAAGGAATCTAAACTTCCAATTAGTTTTATCTTAAGCATTTCTTTGTTTACTTAATTGGCTACTTAGCCCCTGGCTCTGGAAGACCAGATCTTATCCAGATCAGGCACAAATTAGGACTGAGGTATAGTTTATTCCTTTGTTGATGGCTAGTTTCAACTGAGATACGTACCATGCTTTTAGATTGATATGAGTTCAGGTCAAATGGCAGGGACATACGTTTGACAAATACCAGATACATTTCAGAGATACATACATTTTCCTAATGACAATATGTTTGTAACAGGAGATACAAATAGAAAGGAATAATATATGTGATACAAAAGCACAATATATATGTTACAGGAACCTAATGATTACAGAATAACAAGCTTTTACTAAATCTAGTATATTAGTATTTTATATTCTGTCTTTATTATTGTTTCCCTACACCACCAAGCCACACCCACAGAACTGGTAGTAGAAAAATTTGGATTTCACCAGTGCTGTAAAGATATAGTGGGTCCCAATTTGTGGAAGATTTGGTGTACAAGTATTATGGAGATATTCTCAATGGTCACCTTCTTTTTTGGAGAGTGAGGAGCAGTTATTTAGAGAGATTCCATTCATAATTTTAAAGAAAAGCAAATATGATAAACTGGAAGCTTTTTATTATCAAGAATTAATCAATGGTATTTGATCCTGGATTGATCAGAGACAATGATTGTACTGGGTTTATGAGAAAATAGAAGCTGCTTATGGACTTTCTGTGAGTTCAGTGCAACAATAGATTGTTAACAGAGGACTCTGAAGTTTAGCTTCATGGTTGGGTGCTACCTTTTGCCTTCCAGAAGGGTATTAAACTTGGTTTTGCTAGTTGGCTTAGGGCCACAAGGGGTTGCTCATCCCTGGAGGTGGTTGACAGGATAAAAAGACCTCATCACCATCCCCATCTGTCTTCTTGATTCTGGTTTTCAGCAGAGTTTTAAATTTTTTAATGTGCATAGTTGTAAAATTTTAAGAGCCTTGATGGTACAGTGGTCTACACACCCTGTTATTAACACAGCTGCCTGCAATTTACTGCTGGTTCGAATCTCTCCAAGGCTCAAGGTTGACTCAGCCTTCCATCCTTTCTAAGGTAGGTGAAATGAGGACCCAGTTTGTGGGGGCAATAAGCTGACTTTGTATAAATATACAAAAGGATGAAAGCTATTGCTTAACGCATTGTAAGCCGCCCTGAGTCTCCGGAGAAGGGCGGCATATAAATCAAATTTAAAAAAAAAAAATTGCTTTTCTATTTATCTTTTTACATTATATAAGCTGTCCAGAGTCCTATCGGGGAAATAGGCAACATATAACATATAGGCTGTTTCTTCTTCTTCTCCACAGCAATGTTTTTTATCGGAATCTTTGCATTTATGGTCCTTGGCATCCTAGAGAATGCCTGCATGGAATATTTCAAGGAGCAGAATTCAAAGTTCCCATCCTTCAAGACCAAGAACTTTCTAAGAAAATTCTTGCGAAAGGAAAAAATAAAAGCAGAGGACTCTGTCACCGATGTAGGTGAGCTTTAGCCAACACACAAACTAACAGCAGAAGGAGAAAATACAGGGCGATGCAGACAGGCCTATAGGTCAGGGGGCCCATTTGGCCATATGAGAATGTGTATGTAGTCTAAAATCACCCCATGAGTTTTGTGGCTGAGGGTGGACTTGAACCTCAATATCCCACTTCCTAGTTCAATATCTTAAACACTATTTTACTAATATTCAGAACAGTGACCATATTGGGGATTTGCCAGATGGCAAATTGCTGAGGTTGCTCCCTCCACTCCTTGAATGCCTCCACCCAATTGCTTGCTGCCTCCCACGTAAACCAGGGAGTGAACGCTACACCTTGGAGGTAATTGGAGAGCTTCCTCACTGCATGACCTTGGTATCTTTTGTGATGGACACACCCATCACAGCACGCTCCTTAGTGAATAAATCAAGTATGCCACACTTGGAATATTGCATTCAGTTTTGGTCGTCACGATGTTAAAAAGATGTTGACACTCTAGAAAGAGTGCAGAGAAGAGCAACAAAGATGATTAGGGGACTGGAGGCTAAAATATATGAGGAATGGTTGCAGGAACTGGGTATGTCTAATTTGATGAAGAGAAGGACTAGGGGAGACATGATAGCAGTGTTCCAATATCTCAGGGGTTGCCACAAAGAAGGGGGAGTTAAGCTATTCTCCAAAGCACCTGAGGGCAGGATAAGAAGCAATGGATGGAAACTAATCAAGGAGAGAACCAACTTAGAACTAAGGAGAAATTTCCTGACAGAACAATTAATAAGTGGAACAACTTGCCTGCAGAAGTTTTGAATGCCACAACACTGGAAATTTTTAAGAAGTTGTTGGATAACCATTTGTCTGAAGTGGTGTAGGGTTTCCTGCCTGGGCAGGGAGTTGGACTAGAAGACCTCCAAGGTCCCTTCCAACTCTGTTATTCTATTCTATTCTATTCTATTCTATTCTATTCTATTCTATTCTATTCTATTCTATTCTATTCTATTCTATTCTATTCTATTCTATTCTAAAGTCTCTGGCATGTCAGCCATTTTGTGTGGCACACAATTTGTTTTAAAAATGCCACTCCTGGCCTAAAATAAAAATCCCCTGATTTCTTTTAACGCAATAATACTTCGTTGTCTCTCACTTTTTCCCATATAGGAGAAGAGATAGACATGGGGAACAAACCAACAAGGGAGTTTCCCTTGGTGGAAAATGACAACACAGACAGCCTTGTGTTTCTGAAACAGGTAACCCTGGAGCTGCAACAGATCAAGAAGCACCTGGCTCTGGAAGAAGGCAAGGAGGTTTCTGGCCCTCCCATACAAAAAAAATTTGTCCAGTTGGGGAAGTGCCTTTTTTATATCCGCTTGATCTTATCCGTTGGTTTTATAGTCTTCATTGTGGTGCAGTGGACAAGCTGAAGTTCTTTGCAGCCTGGAAGATAGCTTGCTATATTTTGATGGTCCCAGGCCATAGAATGTACACATGCAACACAATTGGGCTAATTCCTCCTTCATCACATTATGACAAACAGCCCCCAGTCTGTGTTCGTATCACACATAGGCTACTGTATTTTTTAAAATGAGCTTTCAAGCTTCTGCTTCTCCTATAATTGAAATATGCCTTGCTATATGTGATACTTAATTGCATTTTTACCACTTTACTGCCTGCATCAGTATATGGTCCCAATCCAGGGTGAGGGAAAGTGCTAGCCCAGCAATGCTTTAAAAATTGAAATGGGTCTAATCTGTAAATTACTCTGTAGATCCCATTCAGGAAAACCAAAGACATTTCAGCCTCCATTCAGAGCTATTCTGTGTTTCCTTTTCTTCTGGAGAATGTTTGGCTGTGGTCCCAAGACTCCCGTCATCCACAGTCCTCAGCCAATAAACTCTTCTTCAAGAGTTCCTCCACCTAAATGTTCATAACATGAAAAGCTACTATGGAAATGAAAGCCCAAGTATCTCTGCCTCTCTCCTGGTACCTTGCCAACCATATTTGCAAATTAATGCACATAACAAATGAGCAGAGCTTTGATTGCACCATCATGTCCGCCATCTTGCCTTTTTTTCCCAGCCATATCTTGTGGATGCCCCTGACCTGATTTATTTTTAAAAACTTTAGCCCCCTACTTGATCTCAGTGGCAAGACGGGAGGAAAGTATTATAAAGAAATAAATTGTACTTGAATCTTCTCAATGCAAAAACGCTACAAGTGTTGCTATCTGTAACTGATCCTTGAGCAAAGTGTTTTGATAGTGGAGTTGAACTACTACTTTGTCCTTCAGGCAGGGTCTGAAGATGGCTTCCTTTCTTCCTCTGATCATTTTTGGTGGTGCTCCCTTTTCTTTTTTCCTATTTTGTTAGCTGCATCTGAATGTAAACCACATTATGAGGCATATGTGTGCATGTGGGTATTTAATGCATGATCAAGACAGTACATATATAAAATAACTGGTCAATATTATGTAGAAATCTTTATGTAGAAATTATGTCGGATAAAATATTGATACATATATGAGAAAACATATTTATAAGACAAACAAGTCTTGTGCATATTTTCCCTCAGAACCTTATGAAATAAAATTTGTTCTTTAATATTTATTTATTTATTTATTTATTTATTTATTTATTTATTTATTATATTTCTATACCGCCTTTCTCCCGTAGGACTCAAGGCGGTGTACAGTCAAGAAAAATATAGACACACAAACATCATAAAATTGCTAATTAAAATTATTACTTAGTTTGGTCAATTAAATAAAACCCAGAATTGGATAACATTTAAAAAAAAATAATAATTCACATGTTCATATGTTTAGCCCCGCCTGTTGAAACATCAGGGTCTTGAGGGCACGGCGGAAAGCACGGAGATCAGGGATATTCCGTATCTCCGGGGGCAGTTCATTCCAAAGGGTTGGAGCCCTCACAGAGAAGGCCCTCCCCCTGGGAGTCGCCAGTCGGCATAATTTGACTGATGGCACCCTGAGTAGTCCCTCCCTGTGAGAACGAACTGGTCGGTGGGAGGCTATTGGTGGCAAAAGACGGTCTCGTAGGTACCCAGGTCCTAAGCCATGGAGCGCTTTAAAGGTGATAACTAACACCTTGAATCGCACCCGGAAGACCACCGGGAGCCAGTGCAGCTCGCGTAGGAGAGGTGTTACATGGGCGTAACGAGCTGCGCCCATAATCACCCGCGCAGCTACATTCTGGACCAGTTGGAGCCTCCGGGTGCTTTTCAAGGGGAGCCCCATGTAGAGAGCATTACAGTAGTCCATATGGGAGGTAACTAGGGCATGAGTGACTGTGCGCAAGGCATCCCGATCCAGAAAGGGACGCAACTGGCGGATCAGGCGAACCTGATAAAAGGCACCCCTGGCTACGGCCGTCAAATGATCTTCTAAAGATAGCCGTGAATCCAGGAGGACACCCAAGTTGCGGGCCCTCTCTGTGGGGAGCAAGATCTCATCCCCTATTGTCAGTGATGGTACCAGCTGACTATACCGGGACGCCGGAAGCCACAGCCACTCGGTCTTGGAGGGGTTGAGTCTGAGCTTGTTTCTCCCCATCCAGATCCGCACGGCCTCCAGGCAATGGGACATCACAGCAAGGGCATCATTGGGGTGGTCTGGGGTGGAGATGTATAGCTGTGTGTCATCAGCATACTGATGAACACTCACCCCAAAACCACGGATGATCTTGCCTAGCGGTTTTACATAAATGTTGAACAGAAGGGGTGAGAGGACTGACCCTTGCGGCACCCCACAAATAAGGTGCCTCGAGGTCGACCTCTGCCCCCCTGCCAACACAAACTGCGAACGGTCAGAGAGGAAGGAGGAGAACCACCGAAGCACGGTGCCCCCTATTCCTAACCCCTCCAGCCGGCGCAGTAAGATACCATGGTCGATGGTATCAAAAGCCGCTGAGAGATCTAATAGGACCAGGATAGAGGAGCAACCTCTGTCCCGAGCCCTCCAGAGATCATCCACCAACGCAACCAATGCCGTTTCCGTGCTGTATCGTGACCTGAAGCCTGACTGGAACGGATCCAGATAGACAACTTCATCCAGGTATCGGGGTAGTTGTCGCGCCACCACACTCTCAACAACCTTTGCAACAAAGCGAAGATTGGAGACTGGACGATAATTTGATAATATAGCCGGGTCCAGGGAAGGCTTCTTGAGGAGGGGCTTCACAACTGCCTCTTTCAAGGCAGTGGGAAAGACACCCTCACTCAGAGAAGCATTTATAATCCCCTCGTGTAACCTCCCGGGAGGCCAGTACCAACCAGGAGGGACACGGGTCCAATAAACATGTGGCAGCGTTAAGCTTGCCCAGAATCCTGTCCACGTCCTCAGAGTCACAGAGTCAAACTCTTCCCAGATAACGCTCTCAAGACCTGCCCCTGTCTCCTCCCCTGGATCTACCCAATCGGAGTCCAGGCCTTCCCGAATCTGAGCGACTTTATCATGCAGGAATTGTACAAAATCCTCAGCTCAACCTTTTAAGGGATCTTCCTGTACCCCCACCTGAAGTAGGGAGCGGGTCACCCTAAACAGCGCAGCTGGGCGGTTCTCTGCAGATGCAATAAGAGCGGAGAAGTAGCTAGACTTCGCCGCTCTTATCGCCACTAGGTAGGTCTTAATATAAGATCTCACCTGTGTTCGGTCAGATTCAGATCGGCTTGTCCTCCAATCGCTCTCCAGGTGTCTTTTCCGACGCTTCATCTCTCTCAGCTCCTCAGAAAACCAAGGAGCTAGACGAGATCGGCATCGGGTCAGAGGCCGTAAAGGCACGACGCATTTATAGTATAGTGTTCCACATTTTGTCTTCCCAGATTGATGACAAATTTGTGAAAATAAGAGTGGGGAAATGGGTGTAGGAGATATTTCTGCATCATAAGATGCTATCTTTAAAGCACGCCCCAGAGCTCCTTGGGGATGTAGGGATAATGATCAAGACAAGATCTCTCAGCAGTGAAATCCATTCTCCATTAATGCTTGGTTGAAACTGTTTTTGGGTCCATACCTGTTCTCTCTTGGTTGGAAGAGAAGAGATGTGGTGTTCTAATCATAGAAGAGTGAGGAGATTAGAATGGCTACCTTTTAATCCTTATTCTAGCCTAGAAGCTCTTGGAAATAAGTTATCAACATGATCTCTTTCAACAGAAATGCAGCAATGCCATCAGTGACCTGTGTCTGACTGTAGCCTAACCAGCAGGATATTAATAAGATAGTGAGGAACAGATTTAATGAGTTGAGGAACCAGGTTGTAGAAATGATTAGAGCAAGTTTTCTTAAAGTAGAACCAGGCCAGAATGCTATTTGAATTAATAGCATCTTTGTTCTGTGTGTGTATGTGCAGGCATGGTTTTGGCTAAGAGCAGCAGGTAATAACTTTTTTTTAGTTTTTGGTTTTTGTTCTTTCAACTGCAATATATGTATCAATACCATAGGAAGACTAAAACTAGATTTATTGAGATAGACTATAATAAGAGTAACTTCCAAATCTGATTGTGTTGGATCTCCCTCTCTTCTTATACTCCCATGAATCAAGGAAGTGTCTGTCTTAGCCTCTTCCAAACCTTATCTCTGTGCTATAGATTTACGACACAGATCATCCTTTTTTGCTTTGATAGAGGTGTAAAAAAATCATTTCATTTCCCTCTACAATCACTGACTTTCCTCCTGAAAGCAATTTAATTTTAGCATATTCTTCAGCCCTCCCTATTGAACAACTGAAAGGACAGAAAGCAGGGGGGGGAAAATCTCCACTTTACCCAATTCTAGGTATGTTAGCACTCAAAAGGATTTCTTTGGAGAAAAGTTGCTGGTCACAGTTCTCACTGAATAAGATAATAAAGGGAAAAGGCTTAAAGACACTTTCTGATGTGGGGCGCAAGGGGCGGATCCACTACATCCTAGGCAGGCACATGCATGTACTCTCCCACATACACCTAATCAAGTGTTGTTGGTTAACAGATCTTGGCTTAAAATGATGAACAGAACCACCATGATTTAAAACTCGCCATACTTTGGTGCTAGATATATTGAAAATGTTTTGTCCAATTACAATCTCACTGGAGAGTATTCTACATTATTCCATTAGAATGGTCATTTTATATCAAAAAAAGATGATGTTGATTTGGCCTGACTGAATAAACTCATTTTGGCATTCCTTTCTAAATGCTCACAAACTCGTACCTCAATGACCTGTCCAGAAATTTATTCGGACATTAAGATGACCAATCTGTAGTTTGCCAGATTGTTTTTTTTTTAATCTTGTGTCTTTTTTGAACACAGCAGATTCAAGCTGCACGGATCTTTTTTTTTTTTTTACAAACTTGTTCTTGAACATTCAGACAACCCATTCTATATTGGAGTTCTGAAGACCCAGCACTTCAGGTGAGGGCTGGGGAATGCTGAGAATTGGTCCTCTGGATTTGGAAGTACATCTAGTAGAATATTTTTGTGATGTATGTTTGACACTCACTATGTTTTTAACTCTATGGGCTGGTTTACATCAGCCATTCAGACTCTTCAAGAATTGAGGAGCATACAGTAGATATCACAGCAAGTAAAAAGTAAATAAATACATAATCTCTCATTGCACATGGGCTTGGTGCCTTATGAACCCGACTCTCTATAAATACACTGAAATGATTAGTCCTCCTTATTTTCTGCAATTAGTAAGCTAGGTTTTTCTATTGTTAGTTGAATACTGATTTGGGTCTTTTTGTTAGCAATGTGCCAGGGTATTTTTGATAGCATGATAATTATAACAGCTATAGCATACATGCCCACAGATGTTAAATTCAGGGGAAATGTTATAGAATAACATTTTTATTATATAAGCAATTTAGAGGTTCTGGGAGGTCAGTCCTGAAGTAACAGCATTTTTTGCTGTAAGAAAGCAAGTTTCCTTCCAGTGGACTTTTCAAAAATTGGCAGTGACTAAATAACAATTTACAAACTGTGAAAGTTGAGGAAGCAAGTAAGTGGTATATTTCTGGAACATGCTTCCATTATCTCTTGCCTTTGGATGTGCTGCCAGTCCCGATTGCAACAGCTGATGTATCAAGACATTTGCCTTTTTTACAGATGAAATGGGGAAGCCCCCACTTTGCCTTTCAGATAAGCCATTCTCCCAAAAAGAAGAAAAAGCCCAGCTTCCTTAACATGTCATCCTGGCTCTGCTAATCTTTCCAGTAAATCTGTGTGCAACATACTTTTATATTTAGGTACATATTTATGTCTGTATTCTGGATAATGATGCAAAAAAGAAGAGGAAGAAGAGAGATGATTAATCTTCAACAAGACAAGCTAAAGGAGATGGTATCTCCCTTGATTTTCTCCACTGCTGCCTCTGGAAAAAAGAAGCGTACAGGCTCCAGAAACAGATACGGCTGTCCATTTGTGGTGATAGTTTTCACATGAAATTCCCAGCCTTCACTCTCCACAAAGTAAACCATTAAAATAGCATTTCCTGCCTCTAAATAAGTTGCTTTCTTCTGAAAATATGAGATGCTCTCTCCCTGCCCTGCAGGCATGCCAGCATAAACCAACTTCAAAGGGAAAACATTTGCAACTTTATAGAGGAGTAAAAAAAGGTTCTCACATATAAACAGACTGAGATTGATCTATAACAGGGGTCCCCAACCTTTCGGACCTCAGGGACCACTAAATTCATAATTTTAACTCCCACGGACCACTAATCTGATTTGCCTAATGACCGGCTGGGTGGGTGTGGCAAGGTGGTCATATGACTGGGTGGGCGTGGCCAACTTGTCACTCATGATGAGTGGTGCCTTGCAAGCCTCTGCTTGCCACTCCTCGCCTGCCCGCCCGGGCTCCTTAGGGCCCCAACAGGAAGCAGTTGTTGGGGCTAAGCAGCCACCATGAGAAAGAGTTGGCAAAAGAGCTGGCTCAGTTCAAATTGGATCTGACCAAGAAGGAGGCTCAGCAGAAGCACCTCACTGAGGACTATGAGCATAGCTTTCCAAGCAGAGGGAAGACCTGCGGGAGTGCAAGGCCAGGTACTGGTGCCTGGAGGCTTAGCGGGCTGAGATGGTCAGCCAGTTCCAGGACATGATGCTGTCCCACTGGAACAAGGCCCTCCGGCTCTTTGCCACCAGCGGCACTTCCCTCCAGCCTTCGCCCAAAGCCCCACACCAGGAGGCTGAAGCAGACCCCAAGTCAGAATATCTGCCCCCCTCTGACCTGCACAAAAACACCCTGAAGGGGGAGACTCTCTGCAGCAACACAAACGTTCATTGCACATATCCAGCCCAGGGGCTGTAGATTGAGGACCCCTGATTTAGTGCAATATAAAAAATGCAAATAATTTTTCTGCCGACCACCAAAATTTTCTTGTGGACCACCAGTGGTCCACAGACCACCAGTTGGTGATCACTGATCTATAAGAGCCAAGGATCGCACGGGGAGGGGGGGATATTTAAAGAGCTAAGAAATAATTAAGCTGGAAAATAATGGTACAAAACAAAGACATAGGAACAAGGACAAAAAATTAATAGATTAAATACAATAGTAGAATAAGATAAGATTTTTCTCTCCTAAGAAAAATAGAAACAAGCATAGAATAAGCATAAGGAATAAGGAATAGGAATTTAATTATGTACAATAAAACATATTTCTGTAAGAAAAACTAATGCAGTCTTTGTGATCTGTACCATACTTAAAAATGCCTAACATTGCAAGGTAAATATTCAAAGGGTTAAAGCATTCATCCATAAAATGTTGAGTTTTATATAAGCACATTTGGCTTTTTAACACATCATAATTCATATTTGAACAAATCCAATATTATTAATTCCAGGATATATAACATTAAATCAAATCCAAACCAAAAACTGAAATACTCCAACTTTTACAACAGTGTAATAAGAATGTTAGTTAGAGGCAACAATCCCATACAATCTTAGTAGTAATAAGCTAAATTGCAGGATTCTTAGAAAAAAAGAGGCAGATTTCGAAGGCTCATGTGCAATTACTTTATTTAATAGACTCATGAAGAAGAATTGATGTTGCACAATGCTTTCCAACAGCCAGTGTTTATAAGTCAGAACCAAGCTTGTGTGGCCAATGAGGATATTTTATTGGATCAAATGTAGGATCCTTAAATTTTTCAGGTAGATCGTCGTATACCATATTTTCAAAAGGTATCATGTTTCTCAGTTCCTGAAGCTTAAGAGAAAAAAAAAAGAACCACCATAATTACCAACACATGATAAAGAGAAATGCTGAAAACCAGCAGGACAGAAATTATTAGGAGAAAATAAAATATAATGTCAAGATCCTTTTGTATAATTAAAATTGCTAGCTCACCTCCTCCTCATATTCAACAATGCGGGCTTTAGAAGCCTGTACGAAGTCAGCAGCAGTCTTATCCTGAAAGAAGAGATAGCAACATTATGAGCAACTTTGGTTCCAGAGAAGCTATCCGTGGATAGCTCCCATATGTTTACTTATGGGAGCAGAGGCCTGAATGGATCTGATCACAAGACATGCTTCCCAATGCCTCTCCAGTCCATATAAGCGTAACGTGGCGCAGTGGTTAGAGTGCAGTACTGCAGGCTATTTTTTTTTACTTCTGGCTGCCTGCAATTTGGCAGTTCAAATCTCACCAGGCTCAAGGTTGTCTCAGCCTTCCATCTTTTTGAGGTGGGTAAAATGAGGACCCAAATTGTTGGGGGCAGTAAGCTGACTCTGTAAACCGCTTAGAGTTGGCTGTAAAGCGCTGTAAAGTGCTGTAAAGCAGTATATAAGTCTAAGTGCTATTGCTATATTTCTTTGACAGGGAGCAGGGAAAATGAATTGATGGGCAGGATTCAGTATTTTAGCAAATACTTTGGATACACAGTATCGAAAACACCCCTAGATACACTGGCAATATGAAATATACAACAGGCTGATGTAGCATCCCTTTTACTGTTTGTGAGAAAAAAGAAATACAAGTAATACTCGACTTACAACCATTCATTTAGTGACTGTTCGAATGGTACTGAAAACAATGACTTGTGATTGTTTTTCACACTTACGAACATTGCAGCATCCCCGTGATCACCTGATCAAAATTTGGACACTGTATTTATGACAGCTGCAGTGTCCGGAATCATGTGATCATCTTTTGCCACCATCTGACAAGCAAAATCAATGAGGAAGCTAGTTTTACTTAATAACTGTGTTACTAACTTAACAACAGCACTGATTCATTTAACGGTGGGAAGAAAGGTTGTAAAATGGGACAAAATTCGCTTAAGATCTGCCATGCTTAGCAATGGAAATTTTGGGGCTCAGCAAAGGATGCATAACAATAACCTAACTGTCCCTGAAAACTGGCCTGCTTGTAGGAGTCAAAAAACGGTTTTGAATGTAGGAGGGCGGTGTCTCACAAGGTTGGAGTACTGGGATGACAATTGGCAGGCTCATGTTCAAGAGCTGGTTGCTGCCACAGGACAGGTTGAGCTTCCGACATACATGCTGCAGCTCTTTCTGAACCAGAAATTCAAAAGCAAGAGACCACAAATAGATAGATGGGTACCACATCAGCGGCCAACTTAATGGGGACATGAAAGGAGCTCCCAACTGGGCATCTCCCGGGCAACAGTAATGTCACCATTCAATCCTTTCAACCCGGAAGTGCTTTGGTGCTCCTGACACAATTTTTTTTTTTTTTAATTTGTATACCACCCTTCTCCCTGAGGACTCAGGGCGGTGAACAGCCAAGTAAAAACATAAACTACAAACATTAAAATACAATTTAAAAGATATATATAAATTTGGCCCCATGATTAAAAACAATAACAGACAATTAAAAACATTTTAAAAAGTGTTAGGCCAGCCCGGCTTGCTGGAAAAAGAAGGTTTTAAGAGCATGGCGGGCACAAATGTAGTAGGCGGCTTTGGATTTTTTGGAGATTCCATCATCAGAACTTTTCACTTACTCCATGCTGAGAAAGCATCAGGAACTCTGCATTTGGTTGGTTTTATAATCCATTAGAACTTGTTCTTGTTATACATTTTGATTATTAGTTCATAAAATAATAGTAAGAAATGATAAGAATGTTGAATGTATTTTAAAATTTGGAATATGTCTATAATAGGCCAGCAAAATGCAGTAGTTGAAAATACATTCCTAGAAAATTGAATAGGTAGGTTCATTTTAAAGTTAGAATATTTTGGACATGTGATGTGATACCCAGAAAAATACGGCATCCTTCACTTAATCCTCCAAGGAAAGATTGAAGGCAAACGAGGTCCAGGCAGAAGAACATCATGGCTTCAAAACCTTAGGGACTGGTTTGGACAAAACTCAGCAGCACTTTTTCTTACAGCTGGTGACAAAAAGAGGATTGCCAACATGATCACCAACGTCCGATGACGGATATGGCACAAGAAGAAGAAGAAAAAGGTTCATTCTCCTGCACCAGCATAAGAACAGTGTGTATTCTGTAAAATATGGGTAGTCTGAACTTTATAGCCAATAATAAAGTCAACAATACCAGAATTACAGTGGCACAGATTTACATGTGCCCTGCAAATAAATATCCATGTGTAAATAAAATACATATTGGATATAGTTAATTCTCATAATCTTTATCCTTCCTTTTTGAGATTGACAGTTCAGCTACCAGATTTCTCAAATATCCATCCATTCCATAGGCTGTATCTTATGAGTGCAATAGGAAATGGATGATTCCATAATTGCTCTAAAAATCAACTAAGTCACTGCTATTTAGAATAGATAATTACATATAAAATACATGCAGCACAAGTGAACTTTATAGTATTTCCCAAATAAGGAAATTGTTCCTCTCCCTTATTTCTGCATTCATGTTCTGATTTTCTACTTTGTACCTCATAAATACTATTTATTATTTCCAACTTTTACTCTTAAGGAGGAAGAAATGGAAGGTCTTCAGCTTATTCTTCCAGACAATGTAAGGCCTGCAACTCTTGTAGTTAAAATTGGCCATTGTCAGTGCCACGATTCTAGCAGAGAAATTACTAAAGGCAGAAATCCATAAGCAGATGGAATGTGGGAAGCAGGGAATGATGTTCAGTATAATTTAACTAATGGCACCAAAAGTAAAAATTAGGCCAGGAGCGATCTGTTAAAATGCCAAGCAGACACCTCTGCAAACACCATTGATGTGCAATGAAAAAAACAGTAACAGGATAGCGGAACACTTACAGACTCCTTTTCTTGGGCGTTTATTTTAGCTGTTTCGGTATCCGCAGGCATAGGAATCTGCAGTGCCTTAAACTGTGAAAATTGAGGAAATAATGAATGAAATGCATAGCTTTTGGTTTCCAAATCTATGCATACCATATGTACCTTCTTCCTTCTATCTATATTTCTAATTCAGTAGTAAAGTACATAGTTTCCAATATTATTGGATTAGGCTCTTGTACATTTATTGTCCTGTTGTATGTACCTTTCAACCATAAGATCTAAATTCTCGTTCCAAATATCTATTGCAGACTAACCTTAAATATCTGACAAAAGAACCGGGCTCATTTACACATTATCTCCTAGAAAAAAATGCACCACTTTATGAGATTTAATGTATGGGCAACCAACCTTTTGGCTTGCCTGGGCTGTACTGAGTGAAGAGGAATTGTCTTGGGCCACATATAAAATATATAATATGGTTAATGTGTACAAATATCACTAAAATCACATGATAAGTTTAAGATCTTGTAGGGCCACCTTGCTTGGTGTCCATGGTCGCATGTGGCCCAGGGGCCATGTATTAGACATACCTAATTTAATAGAATAAGCACAAAAAATCTCAATCAAACCTCCTTATTCTAGTAGCTCACACCCATCTCCGCCCCGTTAGTTCCCTGAACCACAGCCAGTTTCAAAGTTTAGGAGTTATCCAGTGGGCAAAAACCCCCAAAATAGTTGCCATTTTGCTGAGAGAGAGATTTTGTAATTTTAAAATTTAGTTGACATTGCCCAAGGACAGCGGTCAATTTACAAGAAGAGACAGTAAGGCACTAAGGCTAATTTTAAAAAGTGAAAAACTTGTGATATCGTAAGTCTAATAATAAATGCAGTGTTCTCACACATTATTTTACAAGAATTATGGTTAAATTTCACCAGATTTAGAGATTCAGAGTGTTTTGGGTGGTTTTTCCTCCCTTATTACATTAGGCAGCCTGTCATCTGGCACTCAGGTTAGAGAAGTCAATTCCCTTCTTCGGAAGGGACTACAGCTGGATCTCTGCCTGGCTGTGTGACCAATTAGCCCAACACTTTGTCAATGAAATTGCTCAGATTTGCATAAATCTTGGCTCTTCATAGGGAAAATTCCCTGAGATGACTGCAGTAATGTTGTGTCATGTTATGTAGACTCCTGGCTCCTGAATGCTATTAAAATGGATAGGGTACTCTCATCTGCCATGCCCCACATGAGCATCTATCGCCCCTCTAGCTTCTTTCGGAAATTGAGAGGAGGTCAATGTGTCAATGTGTGTCTTAGGAAGAGGGTGGTGCTGGCATACTCGAAAAGGCTACATTTGACAACTATTGCTCTATGTCTAATCTTACTTTTTTAGAGAAGATTATTGAGATTCTAGTCTGGATATACCAACAGAGCACCCTTGAGGACCTTTTTCTGTGAGGTTTTAGATCAAGGTATGATATTAAGACAGTATAGGTCACTCTTCTGGATTACCATTGTTATGACCTGAATATTGGTACAAGTAGTCCTAGGCTTACAACAGCTTTTGGGACCAGAATTTCTGTCATTAAATGATTCAGTCCTTAAGCATGACATCACATCACCACATTGCTTAGTGATGGCAATCCTGACGGTCCCAGTTACTGTGATAACCCAAAGACTAACCAGTCAATAAGTGAGGACCATACATGATCAGAATTCTAGGTAAGCAGGGTCTTCCCAACTACTACTCGGAAGCCATGATGAGTAGAGCCTTTGCCTAGCTTCAGCTGCTACAGTAGTTGCATCCCTACTTAGAACAAGATCTTGCAATAGTGATTCATGGCCACATCCTCTTATCTAAATAGCTACACCCCACTTTACACACAAATTTACGTCTGAATATCCTTGAAAGCTTCAGTGGCTTGGCGCTGACAGTTCCTTGATATGAGTACAGTACTTTGCTTTAGGCTTTGACATGAGTGCAGTACTGTGCTTTAGATCGTGAACTAGTTTCCCATTAGCTCCTGAGTACAATTCAAAGTACTACATAACTTGGGATGAGAATACTTATAGAAGCACTTTTTCCACCCAGTTTTGAACTGCCAGACTTGAACATCTCCAAAGAACCTGCTTGTGAGTCCCAACTTTTGCCAGGTGGAAATATGAAGGCTCATAGCCACATCTCTGTGGAAGCTCTTTGGAATAGCATCCTCCCATAGATTTGATTTGCTCCCCACTCTACTTGCTTTCTCTAAATTGTTAAAAAAAAGAAATGGGGGTATTTCAAAGTAGTTGAGAGGGATGAATTGGTGCTATCAACTTGAGTAACACTGTATAGTCTTTCGTTTTTCATCTTTTTACTGTGAAAGTTTTATTGCATTTTTATTGGTGTTTATAAACTGCCAAGTCTCTTCTGCATCCAATAGAATACACCTCAACCCCCACCCCCCAAAATTTAAAAGCGCCTCACCTTCTTTTCAAATTCATCCACTAGGGCAGGGTTCGCAACTGTAGTCTTGTAGAAAGTCCAGTCAATGGCTGGTGGTGTCTCTGGCAAAGACGCAAGCCTATTTAGATACATAAAAGAACATCAAAACTACTGGATGCTTCAGACTATTCCTTCTTCTAAAGTCATTTTTCATTCTTGATTTTCACAACAAGAAAGGTCAAACAAATGTTTGGATACTCTCTTTGCTATCAAGATAAAAACTTGATAACAAAGAATGTTATATTTAAAGATCTGTGGGATGGATTACTGTCTGTACCAACATTTCCCATACCTGGTGTAATCATATTTACTAACAATGACTGAGAGGCAATCAATATAGTCTTGTTATTTAGCTATTTAACTCTTTATTTAAATTAAATTTAATACTAAAATCAAAGGAACAGTTCTGCCTAAAGATTTTACTAGATCTGAAAGCATGCCCATTTCAATAAATCTCTGCCTTAAAAGTATGTCTTTTATTGCACTGATATAAGAAGCAAATGAACAGTTCAGCAACGTGTATTTAATAATGTAATCCAAATAATGCCATTGATTCATCCACCAATCACAAAGATATTTGGTTTAATCACTCCTTTTCTTTCCATGGTGCTCTTTACAAACGAAGAAATATACTCACTTGGCTGCAATAGCATCGCTACGTGATTTTAAAGCATTAAACAGAGATTTCTGATTAATTGGTACTCGTTCAGCAAATGCTGCCCAATCTATTGCTTTCAGAGCAACCTTGCGGCCAGCCATTGCTGTCACCTAGAAAATGGAAAGAGACAGAGGGTAAGGAAGAAAGAAAATAGACAAGAAAATAACATAGCAAGTGAGGTATGAAGGAAGCAGACAATGGACAATTTTTAAACAGAAATGTTCAACCATATGAAATCAAGAACTAAAATACAACATAGATTTATTCAGAAGTAAATCTGGTGTTTGGTGTAATAGTGGTTCAGGCACCAGGCTAGAAACCAGGAAACTGTGTGAGTTCTAGTCCCACTTTTTAGGTAGGGGAGCCCAGTCAACTTTCTCTCTGCCCTGGGAAGGAAGCAATAGCAAACCACTTCTGGAATCTCTGGCCAAGTCGCCAAAAGTCAACAAGGACTCGAAGGAAAAAAAAACACAAAAAAATTGGTTGGAGATGTTTCAAAATCATGCAGCGTCGATTCCATTTTTTAAAAAGACCTCTAGCTTTTTAAAAAAGCTGATACTAACAGGATCGTTTGCTCCAAGATATTAAGCAATGTGGGGTTTTTTTTCATAATTTTTTTCATATATTTTTTCCATAATTATCCCAAACAAAACAGCCAGCGATTTTTTTTCTTTATTTTAGCATCTATTTTCCTAGCTGAAGTGGAAACCATGCTGGAGAGCAAATGTCTGTCCTTGGAGGCGCCATCAAACCACCCCGACCCGCGCCAGAACGAAATGAGAATCATTACAGGCAAAAAGATCGAAGAGGAAAGCCGGTTAACAATCAGGGATTATTGCAAGACTAACCACCCTCCCAAAGGACATCGGGATCCTCACCTTCAGCCACCCCGGTAATTCCACCGCCGGAAAAGGCTCCCGGAACCAAAGCTTGACAGAGAGCAACGGGCCCAATCGGGACGACTCTCTCCGGAAAGAGGGCGGCCCTCGCCGTCTCCTAGAGGGAGCAAAAGGCAAGAGCGCAGCCTGCTCTCCTCTAGAGCAGGCGTCTCCAACCTTGGCAACGTTAAATCCTGTAGACTCCAACTCCCAGAATTCCTCAGCTGGCTGAGGAATTATGGGAGTTGAAGTCCGCAGGTCATAAAGTTGCCAAGGTTGGAGACCCCTGCTCTAGACAGCGAGCAAAGGCAAACTACCCATCTATGGAGATTCTCAGTCATCATCCAGGTCCTGGTTGTCCCAAAGGTGCTTTTCCAAGAGGCAACTGGACTTTTGTCATTTTTCTTTGAAGACGTCTCGCTTCTCATCCAAGAAGAGTTGATTTGCAGCTGAAGAAGCTTCTTGGATGAGAAGCGAAACGTCTTCAAGAAAAAAAATCAGAAAGTCCAGGTGCCTCTTGGGGGGAAAAAAAGCACCTTTGGGACAAGGCAAAGTACCGTATTACTTGGTCTGTTGTGTAGATGCTTGGGTGGTTTAGGGGTGGGGAATTGTGGTGGGTGGGGAGTGTGTTTGGGGATTGTTATGTGTGTTGGACCTGGTCTTTGGGTGTTAAGTGAATTTCGTTGTAAGTGAATTTCATTGTAGGGGTATACACGTACAATGAAAACAAAGTTATTTATTTATTTCGTAATGGAGTAGTCAGAGGCGATGGGGGCGAACTTCCCTTCATGCAGGCTCGGAGGTGGTGGTGGCTTCAGGGGGCAAAGCAGTTGAACCTTAATGCAAATTGAAGTTTTGGACTCTCCAGGTGCTTTGGCAAGTAAACCTGTAATCCCCACAAGTCCCCTTAAAATACAGGCAATCCTCGACTTATACCACCACAATTGAGCCCCAAATTTCTATTGTTAAGTGAGTTTTGCCCCCTTTTGCGACCTTTTCTTACCAGAGTTGCTAAGGGAATCACTGCAGTTCATAAATTAGTCACCCAGTTTTTAAGTGAATCTGGTTTCCCCATTGACTGTCAGGTCGTCGCAAAAGATGGCTATATATGACCCCCTGGGGCACAGCAAGAGTCATAAATATGAACCCAGTTGCCAAGTATCTGAATTATAATCATATGACCATGGGGATGCTGGAAACCGGTCAGAAGTCACATTTTTCAGTGCCGTTGTCACTTTGAACAGTCACTAACCGAACTGTTGTAAATCAAGGACTACTTGTGCCTTCTATTTCTGCCTTCGCAGAACTGTGTGCTTATATTAGCCAACCCATCATCTCTAGACACGACCAAATCTCCATCTTCTACTCTTTAATTTCTGCCGCAAAATCGGGTCTCTGCCCTGTTACATTTCATCGATGACGACTAGTAAGTGATTGCTCTTAAGAAAGTTTTATTAGAAGTAAGATCATAATATGAAAATGCTATTGGGAGGAAGGGGAATAACCAAAACTTCTGTGGAGGGCTTCTGCAAAACCCACTCCATCTTTTTAGCCACCTCTATCCACCCCCAATCCCCAACGCCGCCCCTGCAATTGCACAGCAGGTATATAGTAAAGTTCTCTTTTTCCCTCTCGAAAGGACGGTGCAAATTGTATTAAAATGATTTTCTCTCTTCTCCATGAAGCAAACTGGCAGGGCAGTTTCTAAACGTCGCCTCCGAAAGAGAAAGGGCCTTTGGCTTCGAAAAGTGTTTGTTCCACTAAGAAATTAATTAGGATCGTCCACTGCAAATCAAGAAGCGCCGGTCTAAACGGTTGGGGTTTATGGCACGGCTGCCTATGTATTTCCTTCCGGTGTCTCTCGACCATCTTTCCGACTGTTATTTCCATCTCTACTGCTCCGATTTACTCCTTCCGATTCCCTTTAAGGGCGGGACGCCTGGAACGAAGCCGGGGTCAAACGCAGTCATTCGACTCGGAGAGCGCTGGATGACCCGGAAGAGATTCTTCATCCCGGAAGTCCGGCGTTCCCTGTCAGCGGGGACTGAGGGGATGGCTATCGAGCCTCGACCAGAGCAGCTGCAGCCTTTCCGCCCGGACCGCTGACTAAAAACAAAACAAAACAAAAAAAGGGACTACCGTCTGCCCACCCACCTAGGGGAGAAGCCGTAGCCGAGCATGGCGGAGTTGGTGGCTGGGGAGGGGCCGCCACGAGGCCGCACGCCCAGCCCGCTCCCGATCTCGGGGCCGCCGAGTCCTCGGCCAGCTGCGGCTCCCGCCTGTCCAGCGCGCAGCCCGGAGCCTCCGCCGCCCGAGAAAGCCGCGGCGGGGAGTGGCGGCGGCGGCGGCTCCAAGTGGGTCCGGCTCAACGTGGGCGGCACTTACTTCGTGAGCACCCGCCAGACCCTCTGCCGAGAGCCCAAGTCGTTCCTCTGCCGCCTCTGCTGCCAAGAAGGGCCCGAACTAGGCTCGGACAAGGTGAGAGGGCGCGGCGGCGGCCGCCGGGCCCTAAAATCGCCCCCCTCCCTTTTGCCTGTAGGCCGCCACACCCAGGATGACGGGCGTGGCATCTCCCGGTGGTCCTCGATTTACGACCACAATCCCCCAGGTTACCTTGTTATACGTGAGAAATTTGTTAAGTCAATTTGACTCCATTTTACGACCTTTCTTGCCACGGTTGATCAGTGAATCACCACAGTTGACAAGTTAGTAAAAACCTGGTTGTTAAGTGCATCTGCCTTCCCCATTGACTTCGCTTGTCAGAAGGTCGCAAAAATGAAAAACGCATGACCCCTGGGACGCTGCAGCGGTCATAAGTATGAACCAGTTGCCAAGCGTCTGAATTTTGATCACATGATCATGGGGATGCTGCAAAGGTGGTAACTGTGGAAAAAAATGGTCATAAGTCACTTTTTTCAGTGCCGTTTAATTTTGAATGGTCACTAAATGAGAGGTTGTAAGTCGAGGACTGCCTTTAGTTTTCACTACATAGCCGCCCCTCCTGCAGGTCTGGTGTAATTGAGTAGTCATATTTCTAGAAGCAGGCCAAGTTCCTTGCAGAACTCCAGTTTTAACCATAACCATAGATTTTAGCCTTTAAGTATCTTCTAATGAAAACGCAGGAGAGGAGGACAAGGGATGTACAGCCCAGTGGCACTTCTAGACTGCATTTAAAAATGGGGCATTAGTTCTTTGCGCATATAGACACACACACATAAACACACACATCCTTGATTTGCTGTGCTATTCTTTTCTGTATTGATGGTGTTTGCAGAAGATGCTGAGCCATTGTTAATAAGCAATACGGATTTATAGAACACAGTATGTTAATATGATTGCACTCACAGCATTTAAGCTATGATGTGGTTTGTAACGACTTGGTTTAATCATTATGGCTGTAAATCAGGATGTTTAGCATTCTATTTAAAGTTTAGGTTTAGCTTGAATACAGAAGACTATTAAAAACACTGTCTTTTTCCTCTCAACCAGTCTTATTTCTTAAATGTGAATATTAGTCTGTAATCAAACACTTCAACAATGAAGGTATTGTCAGTAAATAACTTGAATTTAGTCTATTTATCTTGGTGTAATGAATGTAAGTAGAAATGGTTTATTTAAAAAATGCATACACATATTTATAAATGTTATGTATTTATAACATGCATAAATAATGTATTTTTTTTTTAGCTCTTTCAGAATCAAGAGTATTGAATGCAAATGCATTAAATTTGAATTCAGCCTTATTGCTTGTAGAGGAGAGCTTTATTTATTAAAAGCTCTCCAAAATCCCATTGGTTCCACTTGCTAATTTTTCCTTGTTCCGCGGGAAGGGTTGAAGTGAGGAGGGATTCTGATTGCCAGTTCAGTGCCTCCCCCATTCTACTTTTCTTATCCCATCTTACCTCTTCTTAGCAAGTGCTTTTGTTGCCAATATAGCCATAATATTTGCTGAAATTAATCTTAACCATACATATGGGAAAAGTAGCATAAACTCATTTAAAGTTATGGATGTCAAAAAGATACTTTAACTCTAAGCACTAGAAAGGGGAACACAGCCTTATTTCCAAAAGCTGTTCTATAAGAAGCCTTGCTCTTATTTTATTCAGAGCTGTCAAAAAGCATATTCAGTTCCTTGCCCACAGACCCGATAAATTATAAACTGTATTGAGATCTAATTTTTTATCTCATACAGCTTTTCAGTTTTACATCGATAAAATAAGTAATGGTTTTAAAAAATCAATATCTGTATACAAAGCAACTTCTTTCTCCAGTACTTAAAGCTGTGTGCCAAGATAAAGTATAATTTAGAGTGGTTGCTTTAGCATAAAATCACTTATAATGTCAGTGCAGTGGATTCTAAATGTCCTATAAAAAACCTTACATAATTGTGTTCCTTAGAATTTAATTTTAAATACAATGCTTTAGATAATAGTAAAAAGTTGTAATAGTTTATAGAGAGCTATCAGATTTGTGGTCTTTATACTTCCAAGTGATAAGAGTTCTTGCATGTTTACTCAGTAAGTCCCCATGAGATCAACTGTTTTCACAAGAAATAAGCTGTACAAAATCTTACAGATTGCATGTTTACATTAATGGAGTTTTGAGGTCAGTCTCTCCAAGATCATTAGCTAAGTAGGTCCACTGAGTTCAGTAGGATACATTGCGAAGTATGTGTAGCTTTAATGAGTTTTCTTAAGTTTGAGCCAATAAATAAAAATAAATAAATGTTCTGGATTTATCTTTGTGAAGAATATTTTTAGGCTGCCAAAAATGCTGATGTAATTTATAGCTCAAATGATAAAAATCTTTCCTAAGGATATAGTAATAATAATCAGTACAATTATGTTTATTTTTTCTTGTGCATTAATTTAATTTGGGGAAAAGCTTGTGACATAATTAAGAGCAGATTATTCCAAATAAATAAACACACAATTTTCTAGTTAATTAGATACAGCTAAAGTACATAGGCAATAGCCTATTTTTTTTAAAATAATTATGTCACAGAATCACAACACAAGCAAATGTAGAAGATATCCACTGATGCAAGAATTTGGCTCCTTTCCCAGAGAACCATATTCTCAGATTCATGACAGTTGGTTCCATGTCCAAATGTCTGAATGCCACTGGAATATCTTTCTTTAGCAGCAGAGTATAACAGATATAACATTATATCTCCTTACAGGATGAAACGGGGGCATATCTCATTGATAGGGATCCCACATACTTTGGTCCAATCCTGAACTACCTCCGGCATGGAAAACTCATAATAAACAAGGAATTGGCAGAAGAAGGTAAGAAAAACACAACTTTGACAAATGTATAAATCTCTTTTGAAAGTAAGGGATGTTTAATTCCATCCAGAGTTGCTGAGAGTTGGGCAGCATACAAATTTAATTACGGTAGTAGTATTAATAGAGGTTGGTCTTGCCTGAGCCCAGAATTAAGTGTATTTAATCTCATTGATTTCATGATCTGTGTGTCTTTAAAATATATTAGAAAGTCTATGTTACTCAGATTGCACTGTGGAAAATCAGTGCAAAATCAGCTTGTTCAAATAGGCATGTATTTATGACCATGCAGGGAGTATCCTTAATAGTGCTTTCTTTAGAGCATTATTTTAGGGACTATTATATTAGCATTTGCTTTCCAATGGAACATAGCCTATAAAAACAAGCTTCTTTTCATAAAGAGAATCAAAAGAGAAAACTTCTTGAATCTCCAGGTTATCGCCATAAGGAATTTTATTCACAAGGTGTTTCTTGATCTTCATTCAGTTTTGTTTGAATTGTACCTAACAAAAATTTTTGATATCATTTTGTTGTTTTCCAGATTATTTGTTGAGTTAAATAAGTTCACAGCTCGTGAATGTCATTTGGCTGCCATATGACATATTTGCAGCCTTTAGTGTTGGAGACTAGAGAGCCTTTAGAATTTGGCAACAAGAATTATTTTGAGTAATTGGAAAATATTTCTGATATTAAGGATTTGTTTCAAGAGATACGTATTTTTAAAAAGGCAATTTTATCTTCCATTTAAAAAAATAACTCAATAATTTATCCTTTGGTATAGATTTTATGACATTTTGTAATGTTAAAGATCATGATATTTTAACATACAAACCAGAAACTGGTTAGACATTTAATGAAAATGCAATATATATCTGTAGAGTTTTCTCCTTGTTTTTGTTTTGCTGTTATATTGCCTGTTGATTTTTTAAAAATCTACCTCTCTTCCTCTTTTTTCTTTTTTCTACTTCTTGCTGTAAAAGTTAAGCTAAATAAAGCTAATTAAAAAAAAAGAACTTTGCACTAAGATAATCAAATAACCAGTGCAGTTTTGCCTCTGGGATGCTTCTTGTTCCCATCTTTAAAATCTCTACAGGGCTGAAAAGCATATTTTTCAATATTTTGGTAGCTTAAGGATCTGTCTCTGAGAGGATTCGTGTTTCCATCCACATTCTTAGATTTTTAGAAACACAAGCTGAAAAAATTCAGCTGGACTCTTTACATTAGCATCATAACATCTCTGGGCGTTCCTTGGTGGCCTTTTGGACAATAAAAAAGCTGAGTTGTGGCACCCAACTTTTCAAATACAGAATGTCCTGAATTAAATTATAAATTGTATATATTCCCCAGTTCCAGACATGCAGCAAGATCAGATCTGAAAGCTTTCTGATCAAGAGATTTTATAGTTAACACAGATGTATAGCAACCTTTCCTTCTTACAAATGCTGAAGCCATGTTCTGCATCTTATTCCTAGGTGTCCTGGAAGAAGCTGAATTTTACAACATTGCATCTCTAGTGAGGCTGGTGAAAGAGCGAATACGAGACAATGAAAGCAGAACTTCTCAAGTAATTCACATTAGAAAGAAAATAAATATATTGTGTCCCTTGTGTCCTAACATATGTTACCATTTGATGCGGTAGGCTTGTGTGTTCCCTGTGGCATAAGAGCCATGTCATAGGAATTCTCCTTCATGAGATATTATTGGTTTCTGAAGTCTTTCACAAAAACATCCTACTTTCCCTTTCTAGCTTTTAACGACTATGGTGGCTAGAAGCATGCTTTTTAAAAAGACACTTTTACAAATGTTTGTTTTTATGAGCCTCCTCCATCTTAATATAATAGTAATAGTACTACCATCATTTCAATAATATACTATTATTTAGAGAACGTACAATCCTGATTTTTAACTTATTAGTTTCCCTCTTTTAATCCAGGGACCTGTCAAGCATGTTTACCGAGTTCTGCAGTGCCAAGAAGAAGAACTCACCCAGATGGTGTCTACTATGTCTGATGGATGGAAATTTGAACAGGTATTTGTTAACAGATTTAGAAGTTGGGCCAATTTACTGGATATATTATGTCCTTTTGCTTGTTTGTTTATTTATTATATTTATATGCTGCTCATCTCACTAACAAATGACGCTGGTGGAAATATGCCTGTTGTTTGCAGAAGCCTGATTTTTAGTCATCTTTGCATTCTTTTCTTAATTTTACTGTAACAGTTGATTAGTACTATCAGTTTGTGCCAGTCTTGAATTCTCATAAGTATACATCGTACACAAATTCTATATTGTAGTCTGATTATTAGGCATAAAAAGGGTAAAGGTTTCCCCTGCCAGTTGTGTCCGACTTTAGGAGGTGATGCTTCTCTCCAATTCACAGCTGAAGAGCCAGCATTTTCCAAAGACCCTTATGTGGTCATATGGCAGGCATGACTATATGCTGAAGGCGCATGGAACGCTGTTATCTTCCCATCAAAGTGGTACCTATTTATCTGCCTGTATTTACTGCTAAATTGGCAGGAGCTGGGGCAAGTAACTGAAGCTCACTCCATCATGCAGTACTTAGGTTTAAAACTTGCCAAATTTCTAGTTGACAAGCCTAGCGTCTTAACCACTTACCTGCTGCACCCCCTGATTATTAGGTGTAATTACTCCTTAATGAAACAGACAACTTTTTTCCTGATTAGAACTAGTATAATAACTATCCTTAGAGGATTTCATAGCACAAAAAAATGGATCTTTCAAGACAGTAGTCTTCACTATTGCATTCTAGTACAATGGGTCTTGTCACTGAGCAATGTCCTAGGAAAAGACACATAATGATCTACTCTCATCCCTCTGATACAGCATTCTTAACTCAACCACCATACATTCAGTGATGATCCCTATCTTCTGTGTCTTATTGAAAGCCAGATAATTTGCGTTGCAAAGTTGAATTGAGTTGCCTGTGGTAGAATTCAGAATACTGAAAAGGTTCATTTCGTTCATGTCTTCCAAGTTACACTTTTATCTACTTTATGGAAAGACAAAATAAAAGTGTATTGACTCCTGTTTAATACATGTAGTCAAATTATTCTTTACCAGTCTTGATAATGTGCAGATACTATTGAAAGTTCTGTCCCCTACAATCTAAAACATTCTCCTGATTTTGTTTCAATTTGCTATAGCAATAACAATAAGACTTATATACCGCTTCACAGTGCTTTACAGCCCTCTCTAAGCGGTTTGCAGAGTAAGTATATTGCCCCCAACAAACTGGGTCCTCATTTTACCAACCTCGGAAGGCTGGAAGGCTGAATCAACCTTGGGCCGTGCAGAATCGAACTCCTGGAGTGAGCAGTGAATTAGCCTGTAGTACTACATTCTAACTACTGCGTCACCATGGCTGTCTATAACTGCTGAGTTTCTGTTTTTGTGATTGTTGTTAGAGCTGCACAAAGATCTGACTTCAAGGAGAAAAATATGATTAAAATCATAAAGAAGAACATATGTAGCATCTGTCAGGAACTTCATAAAGCAGCCCTCCACAGCTGCCACACGATCTCAGGAAAAGATACATTTATTCCATTTATTCGAAGGTGTTAATGACTGGTATTACATGAATGGCTGATGCTGCAGCTATGGCTAAATCTGCAAAGCCTGGTTCTATATATTTTTAATGTTAGGATACATGAGCAGCTATTCACCCTACCAGCATGGAATAGTCCTAAAATTTTGTGTTTTACCCAGCTATCTCTGGAGCTCCTAGCCACATAATTGTTTTCTTTATTTTAAATAATATTGATTTTGTAGAATGATACCATATTGCTTAAATAATAGTAGAAGAATGAGAGAGTAATTAATATGGAAGTGATTGGTGCTGTTTCTGCAAATAAAATCAACATGTACAGGGTGTATGTACCAAGTTGAGCCCTATAAACAGTTTATTATATGAATCACATTTGGTGATCATATTAGTTGCTATTGACTTCTAAACATGCCCTTTTAGATGCATGAGCTTTAAACATTCCTAAATACCTTCTCTGAAAAAATATTAATTAATAAAACATACTGTGATTGACCTATAAGGCCTGATATCTGATATACCTGTATATAGTTGCCTAACAAAACCGAAGATTTGTTAGTATTTTGATCTGAAAGGGAAGTCACATGGTACATCATACTGTTTATAGAGTTCAAAGGCATAATATGAGCATGCTTTTTCACCTCCTAAATGTTAAAGGAAGTTAAAAAGTACTTGTCTTGCAAATCTGTAACTCTCTGTTATAAGACTGATTTTATGTTCATCTTATATTGCTATTTTTAACATATCATTTCCTTTTTAACAGTTAATTAGTATTGGATCTTCATACAACTATGGAAATGAAGATCAGGCAGAATTTCTCTGTGTTGTATCAAGAGAGCTCAATAATTCGACCAATGGCATTGTCATAGAGCCTAGTGAGAAAGCAAAGGTGAGAAGCCTTTTGTGATTGTAATCCTTTCCCTATTTATTAAATGGCATAAAAATAGATAACACGTGGATATTTTTATAATAATTGTATTAAACCTATTTAAACAGAAAACAAAATCTACAAAAGATAAAAGAATAAAAATTAAAAATACAGGAAAAATATATAGATAGAAAATTAAAAAATAAACATATTGCAGAGGGGAAAAATATATAATGAAATAACTTTCCCCTTTGTTGCAACAAGTATAAACAAATTTAATAACTTATCTTTTCTTAAAATACTACAAAAAATCACTTCATCCCATATCGCATCTCATGTCTATAAACAGACCCTTACAACCATTTAATTCAGTTGTGGTCAGCAAAAGTCCATTAATCATAATTTTTAGTCTGGATAATGTCCTAGAGTTGGTTTGCTTTTCATTTCTTTCAGTATTTTAACAGATAATATTTTGCAAATCCAATATTAGAAAGTAATTGAAGACATTCTTTTGGCTTGCAGGTTGCACATCCCTTTCAATTATTAAAACAGCCAATTTTATTTGTATATTCAGTATAACTTTTTTTTCCATATCATCTTGCAGGCTGTCATTTTGAAATCAACTCAAATCAATCCCAGTCCTGCTTGACAAAACTTGCTCCTGTTCTGCAATGTCTCTTAAAAGCCACCTATCTATAATGGTAGATACTTTTAAGATTATCTTATAGATCCATTATTCTAAAAAACCTTGAATATGTCCAGTATTAAAAATATTTTGTCCCATCCTATATTAGTAAGCCAAAATTAAATGCTATTTTCCTTTAATTGTAATCTATAGTTCCCTCTTGTTCCCTCTAATGTCCAGTGTTCAAATTCCCATCCTATTGTACTTTCTTTCAGAATTTAAAACAAGACTGTCCCATGGGAAGGATTTCCACAATCAATTTCAAAATCTTATTTCAAATCCCCATATCCATTATAACTTTCCAAAATCCACTTCTAATCATTCTTTTGCTGCTTCATTTAAAAAAGCTTTTTTAAAATGTCCTTAAACAGCTCTGTGACCCTAAATTTGTTGATTAGAACTCTGCCATTGCTGGGAGCTGCTGCTTGAAACTGACCAGACCTTAATCAGTTTTACTCTGAAAGCTTTGGTTGTCCTAAATGCCGACATTGGTCAGAAAAGGAAATTTCTGTTAAGGAGTAACTTGCTAAATGAGGACTATCTGTATATAAATATGCTTAAGCTGTTCAGGGTTCCAGTTCCCCCTCTTGGCATATAGTTCTTTTTTTTTTTTTTTTTTTTTTTTAGTTCCTGATTAGGATGGAATTTGGAGGCAGTTTTATAGTGGCTTTGTTTATTTTTGGACGAGCAGTTTTGGAAGCTGGCACATAATTGAAAACTGAGAGTTTTTTTCTGGTAGAATCCATGATTCTAAACTGATGACAAATGTCATTGTTAAACTGTTTAGTTAAACAAAATGATGTTTAATTCAAAGTATTCCTGATGATTTGAAAAGCAAAGCAACCTGTGCTTTACAGGGTATACTCCCCATGAAGGCTTGCATTCAAAACTCAGGTATCCTTCTGCATGCCCAAATTTTGACAGTAAGCTAGTATTTTTGTATGATTAAAATACCAGTATCAGGCTGTAATAATATATATTTTAACTATATCCTGGTTGGAATACTGTGATACACTCTGTTGAATATTTGGGATTTCTGTTCACAATATGCTAGCTGTGACATACAAAAAACCCTCTTGATGACTTGGAATCAGTGTATTGGAAGCAGGGTGGATAAAAATCAATGATTTTTTTTTTTAAATCAAATCAGATTTTTTTTTAATTTAAATCGGATTTTTTTGACTTAAATCGAATTTATTTTAATAAAAAACTTTTGGGGTAAAAATCTATCGTAAGATAGTTTTCTATTTAAGATACATAAATAATTTAGTTTATTCAGCATGAAATGGAGCTTAGTTATGTAGCATGAGGCTGTATGTTCTGCAACACTGGGACTATCGGTGAGTCAACAGTGGGTCAAAGGAGTAACAGAGATGACAGTTGCTCTTTAAAAATTATGATTTAAATCGAGTTGATTTAAATCAAGCCTTTTTACTAGTGATTTAAATCATGATTTAAATTGTGATTTAAATCAACTCGATTTAAATCAAATCCACCCTGATTGGAAGTACGATAGGTTCTTATACAAACTTGCCTGTACGTCAGATCTTGAGAGAGGTAGCATGTTCTCCAGCTCTCTTTTTTATTGTTGTAAGAAACACTTCTCAAGTGAAATGCTTCTCTTTTTTTTCCCCAGATTCTTCAGGAGCGAGGATCACGGATGTAATCCAAGCATCTAACTTTAAAACTCCCAGATGTTAAAAGGGCAATTTAGCAGGGCTGAGCATTTCTCCTGCAATCCAACCTTGCTTTTGTACAGTAATAAAACTAACACAAAGCAAAGCTGAGCCTGTCCTGCCAGTGGAGAATTAAATCCTGGTAAAAACCAAAGGCTCATCCCACCCCAGTCACAGAAAGCTAAGAGAAAAGAAGAGAATCTTCCAGCTGGAGAGCGCCTTTGCTCTGCTTTTTTTTTTCCTTGCTGTCTTGGCATTGACTCATGTTTGGGGGATATATATATATATATATTTATATTTATATCATCACAGGCCTGGATAAAGAGCAGACTTTTGGTTTCACACTGCTATTTCTAATGCTTTAGTTAGAAAAATTGTCCTAGTTAGAGTCATTCAGGTCCAGGGAAAATAGATTTGAAAATGAATAATTAAATATTTTTTCCTCCATGTTCACTCACAAATCTTTTTTAAAAAAATATGTTACTGGTTCAGAGCTGTTAAATAAGAAAGTTGAGTGAGGGATGTGGTATTAGCTGAAGGTTTTTTCTTCTGATAACACTACAAATCTAACTGTAGGCATTCCTTGCAGTGCAGTTTGGTCAGCATTCTTCATGCTTTTGAGGTATCCAATTACCTGTGATATTTAGATTCTGTCGTATTGTTTCTTATTCTCTGTGAAAAGAGAGGAAAGAAGGAAGCTTATGCCCCATTTCTCTTACCAAAGCTAGAATGTGGGTTATTTCAAATAGTTCATTGATATGGAAGATTTGTT
This sequence comes from Pantherophis guttatus, assembly GCF_059756535.1. NCBI lineage: Eukaryota > Metazoa > Chordata > Lepidosauria > Squamata > Colubridae > Pantherophis > Pantherophis guttatus. The sequence continues at coordinate 161,921,086 of NC_142064.1, forward strand.
CCTGCCAAGTTCAGCTTTGCCTTGTCTTCAATAGCATGAAACTATTCCCTTGTTCTCTTGATGTCCTGCATTAAAGCAGGTTTTCATTTGTACTCTAATTATTTTAGTTCTCAACTCTTACCTAATACATCCAGGGATAGAGAGTCTTATTTACACATTATGATTCTGTGCTTGAAATTTCTCATCCCTCTTTGTGTCCTCTCACCCAAAATGACTAAAGACCATTGCACAGGTTGGGGGGGGGGGGGCAGGGAGGTGTAAAATGATGATAGTTGCCAAAGTATTGTGATGTTTCTTGTCCAAAGTGATTTGTGAACTTCTGTATTTTTTTTTCTGTTGGAATGCCTTGAATGGAAGTAACAATGTTGTGCCTCTCTGAATTCTAATCTTAGACAAATGGGACTTACTGATTTTGTCAATTAATTTGTGCCATCCCTAATCAGTGAAATGTCCCTTCTAGTTGTTGGTAAATGGAATTCCTGAAGTATTTGCTTTACATTCTGGCTTTGTTTCTCGTTAGTCAACTTTGGCTTCTGGGCCTTTGAATTAAGCTCTGAGCATAATGAACCAAAGTATCAAAGAAACTGCAGTGCTTTGGTTTTCCCTAGGCAATAATTGAAGCTCCCATGTTAGTCAGTGATCGGAGTAGGATCCCTTATATTCCGATTGGTTTGCTTGGAATTTCTCAGCAAAGAGTTGCACTCAGTGTCTTTTTCATGTTTTATGGTGTGTGGTAATGAGGCTTCCCCTTTTATTTCTTCCTAGTTACAAAAGGAGTGGGAACAAATAGGATAGTGAATGGTTACTGAAAGCATGGAAGATATAATGCAGATGAAGCAAAAATGTTTTAAAATGAAATTTAACAGGGTACCAAATTATCCTGCTCCATTAATCTCCAGTATTTGTGTACATATATCACTGAGCTTCCCCACCATTTTGCCAACATACCTCCACTGATGTTTTGATGGGTTAGAGCTTGAATAATGTGCATTGTTCAGTCCCTGTAGCAACAGACTGTACCAAAGGTCTTGAGGTCAGCTTCTGGCTGCTAAACTCAACCAGCTTCAAACTCTGTGGAATTCAAGCAACTTTCTTGTCCTTCTTCATCCTTCCTGTTTGTAATGTGTTGGTATTGGCATGGTCAGACAGTGTATGTCATGGCTGGATTTAACTAACACTGTGATGTGTACATAAATCTATGAGTATCTTGTTCTTTCAGCCGTTGTCAGTGTATGTCCACAGCTGAGAAATAACCAGATGTGTTTGTGTGTGTGTTGCGAGGAAGTATAAGAACCACAGATGTATCCTCATAATCTCTCCTTCCAAAGAAGGGAGATTGTGGTGGCATGAACTAGTTGAAAGAAAAAACCAGAGGATGCTGCAAAGAATAGCTGCCATTTCCAACTTGGCCTAACCCAACTCACTCCCCACCTTGCTGGGCACGTAGCAGTGTTAGGTTTGCTTGGAAGCAGATCTTAACTGTGTAGCTTTAGTAAACTAAAACAAATACCTCATTGATTTATGTTATGATCACCAGAAACACCATGCATGGGGAAGCCACATTAGAAGAGTGCCTGATGTCAAGTTAATGAACTGGTAAAAGTAATTTTATTTTGTTGTACATGTAGGCGTCATTGAAAACAGTTCCATTTAAATCTGGAATAAAATCAGATTTGAGATGAGGCTGCTCTGTTACAGCAAGATTTGAGCTAAATGCAGAAAAAAACTGTTTCTGCTAAATAAATAGGGCCACTTGCTGCTGACAAGTTGTGAGAGGTTTTCAGCAAATCTAGTTTTTTGTTGGAACATGACTACCTTCTCTTTTCCTTCCCTTATTAAATATTTCTAGTTATGGTTTGGGGGACCCTTCCTGAAATGATGAGCAGTTTAGTTGGAGATAGAAACAGTATTAGGGATTGGGAAAGCTCTCTGCTTTCTTAATATAAGGGCTTGAATTCCAGCTACAGCAAGACACTATTCTAGCTCACCCACTTGGGATGTTCTTTTCTCAAGATGAGAAGCCACCTTCAGACCCTGTTAAATTCAAGAATCGGCTTTCATGTTCTCCACCAGTTGTAACTTTGCCTTCTTAGCAACAGGGCTCTTCCTTGCATTTGCCTTTATGTGGTTGAGATGAAACTAAAGTTGGAGCATGAATACAGATGTTGTTTCCCCATGAAAGGCAGGAAGGAAGCCAGTAGTGGGATGGGTTTTCATCTGAGGGATGTGCATCTCTTGAGGTTTTTTTTAAACCATTAGCTAGCCCCTGGGGACCAGTACCTGGTTGAGAAACCCAGCGGCCCAATTGTTCCGTTACAGCAAGGTTGAGCTAACCTTCTCTTAAAAGTGTCTTTGTTTCTGCACATTTTTAATCAATTTTTCTCAGGGGTGACTGAATGGTCCGAGGGGGAGTGGGTTATCCACAAAGGGGTGAGGGTGGCTCCTCGGACCTTCACAGCTGGGCCGTGGGCTCCTCACCCTCAGGTTTTGCTTGCAAGCCTAGAGGTTTTGTACAGTTTGTCACATGTCGGTGCCCTTTGCTACTTGTTTCTCTTGGTTTATTAAATGTGTTTGAATAATAATGGAGATGCTGTGATTTCTTTTTCCAATAAAGATTCTGACATGACTTGTGCTTGGGTTTTTTTTTTCTTTGTGATTTTATTTTGTATCTTGCTGGTTTGCTGATATTAAAGGTTGAGGGTCTTTTACACAGAAGTTCTCTAGATGCACTCATTTCTGCTTTTGTTTTTAATTAAACATTCTTGCCATCAAAATAAGGGCGAAGATTTACAGCTTCCTTTCACTGAAAAGGAGAATGAAGCCATTATTTAATAGTAATAATAACTGTAGGTTTCCCAATAGTGTTATTTGTAAGGGGTCTTAAATTTAAAAACTTAAAAATATTTGTCTGCATTTTGGGGTTTGTGTAGTTTTTGGAAAATAATTTTTATAAAGAGATTCTTCAGATACATTTGTATAATGAATTTAATGTATTCCTTAATAACATAATAAAATCACTATTAGGTATATTGTGGGATTAGGGATTCTGTTTCAGTATAGCCATCTATGATGGCAGTGATTCTGATTCTACAAACAATAGATAAATATGTAATATGGCCAAGCAGGATGATAAACAGAGAAGCTACCCAAGATACAATATAAATAACTTCCTAAGGCAGAATGATAAATCCATACAAAGAGGGCTTTTCCAATAGAAAATGAATGAATGAATGAAACCATGGCTTATTTATCGCTTGTCTTTTTGAGACCAATGGAACAAGATGTTTGGGTCTTATGTGTGCTATATTAAAAATCGTGTAGTAGTGTTTCTTGTTATGGATGCCTATTATCTTGAAAGCGCATAGCAGATAGGTCCTTAATATTTTTATTTAGATGAGCTTGCCAGTGACATCATAACCAAAGGGCTTTGCTCCCTCCTCCTTTGTAGTTTGAACTATGATGTCACCTGGCAAATTCAGACCTCATGATTGGCTATAAACAGATAAAGTCAAGTCAAGGAGTGGGACAAGACCACAGCTGAAAACCTTTAATCACTGGAGCTGTAGTAGAGTATCTATTGCTAATTTACCAAGTGCAATTGACGTTTAACAGGTAAGTGCAGATAATACCTCTCAGAGAAATCTGCAGAACCATAGTATCACAACTTCATAATTTAATTGCCTTGAATGTTATGGTGTTTGCTTGTAACAATTACAAGAACAAAATATACTTTCCTACTGGGAAAGGTCATAGCTGTATGGGAGCATACATGATTAGAAAACGGTAATGTCATGCAGATTTATAAAATCATTCTGGCTTTGCATTCTTGAGCAAGGTTTTGCATTCAGTTGGTGACAACAGGCAGTGGCAATATGTTCTGGAGTTGGGGAATGTTAACCATCAATCCCTTGCCACAGACAGATAGCTCCCTGCTGGCTTTGGAAGTCTGATGTTGCAAGGGAGCAAGACTTAGGTGAATGGCCTGCCCAGGCATCTAATGTTGGGTTCCAACGAAGCCTGGGGTTCTTTCTAGGACTCTGGTATATGATTTGACTGAGGCTTCAGTTGTAGCTTGAAATGAGAGAGTAACTTTTGTTTGGATTGGATCGCACCTATGTAACCTCTGCATATGGATCCTAGAGGGCCCCTTGGTTTTCAGAGGAGTTCTGGGTGACACAGCAATGTAATAGTACCTAGAATCCCACTGGGGAAAATGAAGAGCAGAATCAATTGAACATAGGTAAGAGCGTTTCAGAGGTACTATTTCGTGGCAAAGGCAGCAATACAGTTGTCATAGAGTGCCAACTAGTGGCCCTATTCAGAGGTTCAGTTTCTACTCCCAATAGCATCAGTTTCTGAGCCAGGAGACTTTGCTCCCAATGATATGTCTTTTTTGATGCACCTTTTAAAAATGTTCTATGTTTTGTGGTAGTTTTTCCTTTTGGATTTTTTTTTTTAGTTCTGTATTTTGTATTTTAACTTTGTTTTGAATAAAATAAAAACAGGTTAAAAAATCTTTATTTTTAACACAAGTTTCAAAAATAATAGGTGGAGAGAATAAGTTATTTTTCAAAGTGTTATAGGGATTCAGCAGACCAAATTCATAGTTGATCCAGGTCAAGAGGTCTAGTTTGGATCCTGCTATTGGCAGTGCAACTTGATACAATTCATTTTGATGAATTGTATGTACAGTGAGATTTACTTGTTAAAGTTAAATGTTAAATAGTAGATTGTGGACTGAACCATTAATGTTGCACAAAAAAAGTTCACTAATAGGTGATTAAATTAGCAAATAAAGCCTATTCAGATCTGTATTTGTTTTAGAAAATACATTTATTTTATGATATGACTTTAAATTTTATCAGGTCTTCAGATTGTGTTGATTCTATTTTCGGTAGCAGGGATGGACTGTCTAGGACCCAAAAGCTACATGAAGTCCTTAGCCATAACATATGGTCCACAGAGGTAACCAGAATCAAAGGAAAGAAGCGCAGGTACTTCTAGCAACCCTGTTCAAGGTTACTGGTTTACCTCAATAAGCAGTCAACTACCTACACCACGGGGTTGGTTAGAAGATTTATATGTTCACTCTGAACATACCATTGGAGGAGTAGAAGTAATGATTATGTATGGTAGATGTAAGATTGGAGAGCCACTTTGGTGTAGTGGTGAAGGCACCAGACTGGGGGAGATGGAGATTTCCAATCCTGCTTTAGGCATGAAGTCAGCTGGTGATTTTGGACCAATCATTTTCTCTCAGTTCTAGGGCCTAAACCTGAAAATATTTCCAGGAAAACTGTAGGGACTAGTTTGCCACACGTAGAACGAGTCAGCGTGAGAGAATGCAAAGTAAGAATAGGTTTGAGTGTATAAATTTCTGAGTCCCGTGGACTTAAAAATCATAGTATGTGCCCCTTGAGGGTCAAAAGTCCCTGTTTCATAGATTTCTTTTTTAATAGGTGACTGACTTGGACATATTTGAAAATTGTGTGAATCAGAGCCAAGAATAAAGTTTCCCGTTTCAATGCAGAAGATTGGCTTTCTTTTCCTTGAAGACAATATTGTATGTCCAATATGCCTTGAGGTATTCAGAGACCCAGTCACCACAGCCTGTGGGCACAACTTCTGTATGAATTGCTTGCACGTTTATTGGGAACACCTAGCTCTGATTGGGGAACAACCTTACTGCCCTCAGTGCCGGGAACCCTTCAGTTCAACACCTCAGCTCCGCAAAAATATAACCCTGGGAGAAATTGCAATGAGATTTGCACAGGAGGAAACTCAAGATCCACAGAAGCTGGCTAGTTTCAAGAATGTCCCGTGCGATTTTTGTTTCACGCGAAAGTTAAAAGCAGTCAAGTCTTGCTTGCAATGTATAGCTTCCCTGTGTGATAACCACATTCAGTCTCACTACACAGACAAGATTTTCAAGAACCACCAGCTGGTGGAACCTCTCAGTGACTTGAAAGGCAGCATGTGTGCAAAACATCGTAAGCTGCTAGAGCTATTCTGCAAAGAGGAAGGCAAATTTATTTGCCAAATCTGTGTCCGGGAAGAGCATAAGAACCATGAAGTCATTTCTCTGAAGCAAGAAAGAAGCAAGAAAGAAGTAAGCAGTTTTTGTATATGCCTTGGGTGTCAGAGTGTACCCTGTTGCCTCATGTTTTTATGGAAGGCAGCTTTGAGTAGTAGAAGTGAGTCAGGTTCATATCTCATCAGTTAGCCTATAAAAGTAGCCCATTGCTACAGGTAGACAGTTTTTCACATATGTTACACTCCTTAGTTGATATGGACTGGGGGTTGTAAGATAGATGTCATTCAATTGTTTGATGCCCAGGTCAGGATCAGAATCCTAATTTACACACTGCTTTCATTGTTTCTCTTCCATGCTTACTATTTCTCCTCTTTTATGCAGCATTCCCTTGCTCTGTAAGGTTCATTCATATGCCAAGATTCCTCCCAGACTTTGCGGATTGTACGTTAGTATTTCTGTTTCTGCCATATGTTCATCACCAGCCATTCTTATAAGTTGTTCAGCCATATTGGGGAGTGTCAGAATCACTGAAATGTATTCTCACTATGGCACAGGTGTCAAACTTGCCACGTCACGTTGCCATCATGTGAGCTGGTGTGGGTATGGCCTGCATATCATGGATCTGACCCATGGGCAGTGGTGGATTGCTCCCGGTTTGGTCCGGTTCTATAGAACTGGTAGTAAAACCAGCAGGAGGCTCCGCCCACCCGCCACGACATCATCATGGGTGATCTGTGCAGAAGTGAGCGCACGAGCGTGGTCCCATTGCAAACCGGTGGTAAAGGTAAGTAGAACCCACCCCTGCCCATGGGCCGCCAGTTTGACACCTCTGCATGCCATCAGCCATTTTTTCTTCCATCCTTAGGCTATGATTTCTATAGCCTTATCCTGTTTCTGTACCCAAACACAGAGGAGAGGAAGAAAAACAAAACTCAAGATGAAAAGTATTCCCCTAGCTTCTTCTATTGCCACAGCAAAAGGGCTGGGTTCTGCAAAGAGTTGCTAGTGATTTTTTTCCTAACCTTGATGTCTTAATATGCATGAAAACAGTCTTTGCTAGCCTGATGCTAGCTGATTCTGATTACAACTTCCTGATCTGGAAACCTATTTGGAAGACCCCAGGCCAAGTAAATCAAAATAACAAACAAAATGGTACTTTGAAATAAGCAGCCCCCCCCCTTAACAATAAATAAGTTTTTAAAGTTAGCATACATCCCTCATGAGAGAAAGGTCATCTGATTTATAACACAAAAGGCAAAATTTCTACAGAAGCTATATAAGGATAAGATTGGAAGTGTGGGCTTTGGCAGCAGGGACAATTGATCTAATGCAATTTTTCGGGAATATTTGCCATTCTGAGGACATACCATGAGCTCTAAAGGAAATTGGCTGCCACTACCTTCTTCCTCAGTCAAAATAACTGCTTTAGTAAGTGGGGTTCTGAACTCACATTTACTAGATTAGGTTGTTCATTGCCATCCTCTCTCTTTTACCTTCTATGGCAGGGGTCTCCAAACTTGGCAACTTTAAGACTTGTGGACTTCAACTCCCAGAATTCCTCAGCCAGCAAAGCTGCCTCAGCCAGCAAAGCAAAGCTGGCTGAGGAATTCTGGGAGTTGAAATCCACAAGTCTTAAAGTTGCCAAGTTTGGAGATCCCTGCTCTATGGTATTACTAGCAGCCCCTCAATTAGTTTGCTCTTTTGGGTGGGCATATGGGATTTAAAACAAAAACCACTGAGCTCTGCAGAATCCATGGGTATTCTTGGAAATAATAATGTATTTTGAAAACTGGTGCTAATCAAAATATGTACTTTGTTTAACTTTAAAAAAAAAAAGGATGGAAAATTCTTCATGGGTGTTAAGGAAAGTTTTTGCAACCACACTGAATTCACAGATAAAGGTTGGTGTGCTTGGTAATACAGTTTGCTGTTGTTTGTTTGTTTTGCAATAGAAACTTGAATTGAGACAGAAGGTTTATGACCGCTTGGTAAAAAGATATTTTAAAGTATGCCACTCAGCTGATACTTTAATATATGAGCACCCCGCATTCTGTTCCAATGTTGATACTTCCACAGTGTCAACCTGTCACAGTGTCTGCATATCTCTAATGGCTGTGTGATTACACAAATGTTCTGTATTGATTTTGATGGGGGCATTTCTTTCCCAGGTGGAGATCCAGAGAATACATGCCAGTGTGGAAAACCAGGTCATGATATTGGTAGAAGACCATCAGAAACATAGAGCAAGAGTGAATTACCTTATGGTGAGCTGCAAGTGAGAAAAGTGGATGAAAGAAATGTGGACCTTCTCAGTTGAGGGTGGGGGCAAAACAACTTCCCCAACAGCAGTAAATCAGAAGATAGTAGCAGACAAGACTGGAACTAGCATCTATACCAGAACTTCATGTCCAACCATTAAGATGCCTGCTACAATTTTCACAGATGGGCCAACCGTACATGGCAGTATTTTCCAACCTTGGCAGCTTGAAGATGTGTAGACTTCAACACCCAGAATTCCCCAGCCAAGCATGTCTGATTGGGGATTTCTGGGAGCTGAAGTCTAAACATATTCAAATTGACAAGGTTGGAAAACACATACTTATACTATGACATGATCATTATGATGATATAAGTACGACAACTTTTTTAGAAGGCCATGGTGTTATTTCCAGTCAAAGGCATTTAGCAGTTCAACCAGCATACTTTCTTTTGACAAGGTCTCCCTCCTCCTCCCCTCAATATCAGGCAATGTAGAAACATGTAATGCCAAAATGTAGGATCAGGGAGAGGAAGAAAGAATAGTGAATTTTCAACCTGAAGTCAGGAATATGGTTTATAAAAAGGATCTTCATTAAATCATTCAGTTCTGGCTCTAAATCACCTAACTACTTAAATAAAAAATAATGTAGCATGTCAAATAATGTAGTATGTCAAATGTCAAATGTGATCCTGATTGCCATTCAGTATTTTCTCTTTCCCTGTAGTGATATCTCCTTATGGATTCTGAAGTCATTGGCTTCTTTGGATCCTATAGACAAGATTCTTAATTAGTGATCCTAAGGCTAAAAGCCAATGCTGAATATGTTCTGCCTTGCTCTAACTATAACTCTATGAAAGGTAAATTGGTGCTGCCCATATATTTTGGTCTTCAACCCACATGGCTAGTAGCACACAGAGGATTAGAGTTTTAACATATGCATCCACCTACTTTAACAGTTGTTTGCCTCTTATACGAAATACACCTGCATTTTGCAACTAATCTGAGAATTTCAGTTGCATGTATTGTCAATTTTTTTTTTTTTTTTGCTTTAATTTATATGCCGCCCTTCTCCGGAGACTCAGGGCGGCTTACAATGCGTTAAGCAATAGCCTTCATACTTTTGTATATTTATACAAAGTCAGCTTATTGCCCCCACAATCTGGGTCCTCATTTCACCTACCTTTGAAAGGATAGATGGCTGAGTCAACCTTGAGCCTGGTGAGATTTGAACTTGCAGTAATTGCAAGCAGCAGTTGTTAATAACAGAGCTTTAGTCCACTGTACTACAGGCTCTTAAAAATTGCTTTATATTGAATCAAAACTGTGATCCATCACTACCCTGTTTCCCCCAAAATAAGACATCCCCTGATAATAAGCCCAATCGGGCTTTTGAGCACATGGCAATAAGGCCAAGTGCTTATTTCAGGGTTAAAAAAAAATAAGACAGGGTCTTATTTTTGGGAAAACACGGTAGCTGGCAGCAATTTTTTTTTTAAAGATTCCAGGGGAACCTTCTCCAATAACCCTGTAGATGGAATGGACTGAACCTGAGACATTCTTCATTCAAACAGTGTTTCCCACCACTGAAAGAAAGTTGTCCCTTATTAAGGGTTGTTCCAGATGGGCTAGATTTGGAACTAGTTGAACCTTCTTCCCCTCCACAATCACACCATTGTGTGTGTGTGTATGATTGTACCAGACCCTGTCTACCTATTGCTTCAATTTAGATAGATGGAAGACCTCAATTTCCCAAAAAACATAACAGGAGGAAACTAGAATGTGATGTTATCCTGCAGAACTGATGATGAGTCATGGGTACACAAGGAAGACAATCTCATTTCTCTAATGGACCCATAGGTTGGTGTTTTTTTTCTGGAAGAGCCCTAAATCAAGATAGATGGACATATGCTATATTTTGTTTTTTTTCATTCTTTACAGAAAGTGGTGAAGAATACCAGAGATGAAGTTAGTTGGGCCTTTACAGAGGTATTAAAAGAATTCAAGCGACTGCAGACTAAGGTGATGGACTTCATTGATCAAGAGGAAAAGGCAGCTTTACTTGATATGGGGAATTCTATTCAGCGCAGACATGAGCAACTTGCAGATCTTAAGAAGCAGAAACTGTGGCTGACAAATCTGTTGGACGATCCAAGTGACTTTCAATTCTTACAGGTAAAGTTCATTTTTCACATTGTAAATGAGATCACATATCCTGGTCAGCTACAATTTGATTAACCATGATTCATTGAATGAAGCATGGTTGATTTCATACACCGCAATAAGCAAGTTGTCAATCAACTTGGTGCAGTGGTTAAGGCATCATGTTAGAAACCAGGAGATTGTGAGGTCTAGTCCCATCTTAAGCACAAAACTAGTTGGGTGACCTTGGGCCAGTCAAGTCACACATTCTCAGCCTTAGGAAGGAGGCAAGAACAAACAACTTCTGAAAAATATTTCCAAAGAAACTGCAATGACTAGTCACCACACACACACACACACACACACACACACACACACTCATACACATTAAACCAATAATGAATGATAAGCAATTTTCTTCGGATAATTGTACTAAATATAAGCCTGATAATTGTATTAAGTCTTTAAATAATATATCATGAATTAGGACTCCCAAAAGCAGACAGGGTTAAGTTAGAAAGATTAACTTAAAATGAAAATTAATATTTCATTCATCCAGAATCATAGAATTACTGTATAGAGTTGAATTATGGAGTTGGGGACATTTAAGTACAGGTAGTCCTTGACTTACAACCAGAACTGAGCCCCGAAGTTATTTTGCTAAGCGAGAAATTTGCTCCATGAGTTTTGCCCCATTTTATGACTTCTCTTGCCACATTTGTTAAGTGAATCACTGCAGTTGTTAAAATTAGTAACATGGTTGTTAAGTGAATCTGGCTTCCCCATTGACTTTGTTTGTCAGAAGGTTGCAAAAGATGATCACATGACTCCAGGACACTGCAACCATCGTAAGTATGAACCAGTTGTCAAGCATCTGTACGTAAATCACGTGACCATGGGGATGCTGCAACGGTCATAAGTGTAAAAACTGGTTATGTCGCTTTTTCCAATGCTGTTGTAACTTCGAATAGTCACTAAATGAACTGTTGCAAGTTGAGGACTACCTGTACAGTAACCAAATTCAACATCCTGCTCAATTTGATCCAGACCAAAGCATCCCCAACAGACGACTGACTACCCTCAGCTGGAACTTAAACAGTGAATAGAGGTCCAGCACCTCTAGTATCTGGTCGCCCAACTACTCATATTGTTAGGAAGTTTTTGCTAATGTTCTTTTGGACTCTTCCAGTAACTGAAAACTATTATTCCTGAAAAAACACTCTGACCACTTTCTGTGCAACACCAAGAAACTTATCTAAATTGCCTCATTGACCCTTCATTGTGGGCTGGCAACTATTTATGGAGGGATAAAATAGGTGACCTTATCTTCTCTTAAATCCCTGTGCAGTATTAAAATACTGCTGGCTGGCGACCCCCAGGGGGAGAGCCTTCTCTGTGGCAGCACCCGCCCTCTGGAATGACCTACCCCCTGAGATATGCACGATATCAGACCTCCGGACTTTTCGTCGGGCCCTGAAAACACACCTATTCCATCTAGCTGGGCTGGCTTGATCCCATCCTCTCAGTTTTAATTGAATTTGGTTTTAATTGGGTTGTTTTTAATATCTTGGGCCGAAATTAATTGTTTTTTTTAAATTGTTTTTAAATTTTATATGCAATGTTTTGTCTTGGCTGTACACCGCCCTGAGTCCCGCAGGAGAAGGGCGGTATAGAAATAAAATAATAATAATAATAATAATAATAATAATAATAATAATAATAATAATAATAATTATTATTATTATTATTATTATTATTATTATTAGGCACATTTTTCTAGTCTAGAGTTTCAATACAGATTTCCCATATTACTGCATATCGGCTCAAGCCTCCTGTTTGTTTTCAGATAGTGCATCTCAGTTTGTTTGCATGATAACCCGTTATTCATTGGCTACTTTGCAGAGGCAGCAATTTCCATTTGAGCAACTCAATGTTTACCTTCCTCTCTACCTTTTAAAGTTGCCTTTTATCATGTACAAAATATAAAACCTTTGCCTTGAAAATAGAAAGTTGCTGGTCCAAAACCTGGCAGAACAGTTTTTAATTACTACTTTTCTTTCCAACAGCTTTTTTTGTATTTTTTTTTAAGTCCAATGATCTACTATTTCATTTTTTGTCCAGTCACCTTAGATACAAGTTCCCAAGTAACCCAGTAGAGTTTTTATGTTTGGCAGGCTATGGAAGCACAGTTGTCTCATTTCTGACTCTGGGCATTAGAGAGTGGAAACAGTGTTATGTAGAAGGGTCTTACACAACAGGGAGAAAAAGGCTAGTCTCCATGCTCCAATATCCAAATAAAGATTTTGCTGAACTGTAAGAGCTCTTCAACACTGTTTGTTACCATAGGACTACCCAAAAATAAAGGCCATATCTGATTGCTCAGAAGCTTTGATTGGACTGAAATGTGAGGAACTCAGCAGTTTTGTGGGGATTAAACAGACACTGAGTGATTTGAAATCCCAAATCTCAATGATTGGACTCTGCTTCATCAATAAAATCCTTCAGAAGGGTAAGTAAACTGAAGGGTAAGTAAACTTAAATTTGAAAGTGATTGTCTTGTTCAATTCAGTTCATTCAGTTCCTTCATTGCGCATGTTCAAATGAATTTATTTTCACAACATAATTCAATCATTTCTGTCTCAAAAACAGGAAATCCTTCCAAATGATATTAGTGGGAAGAAAACATTTGAATGAGGGACATTGTACTTTGAACACTTTGTTTAAAATAGGGCATTTACACCAAAGGAAAACAACCCTGACATAGTTCCCAAAAAAGAAAGATGCAGAGAAAAATAAATAAAAAATAAACACAGGCAAAAATAGGAGAGAATGTATGTAGCTCAGGATTGAACTATGGAGTCCTTGGTGCTCTCTTGAGCTTGGTTATTTGCTTGGTTCCTTGATTAGGATATCATTTTCTGTTTCATTTTTCCTCATATTAATCCCTGTTTATTTTGGTACAGTATAGGCTGCTGAAGGTGTGTTTTGGTCTTTTTGTTTCCCTCTTAAGTTTTTTATTATTTATTTTGAATGGTATGTAAATGTAATTTATCCCTATGTATGTATCTCTTGATGGCTGATTTATCTGAATGCCAAACTTTCAGGAATTCCCTAACATTTCTGGATTTAGCTTGGTCTAGGATGCTCAGTTTCCCAGTTGAAACTATGGCTCAGTCTGTCCATTTTTGTGAGATGAAGGAGTTTTCATAATGTCTTCTGATTGCTATTTGATGTTCATGGATGTTTTCTGCTAATCTGTCTGTCCTACCTATTAGCTGTTACAGTTCTTGTCCCAAAGGTGTTTTTTCAGGAGGCAACTGGAGTTTGTTTTTTCTCTGAAGATGTTTCCCTTCTCCTCCAAGAAGCTTCTTCAGCTCTGACAGGATAATGGGGAATGGAAGGGCTATCCTGTCAGAGCTGAAGAAGCTTCTTGGATAAGAAGCAAAATGTCTTCAAAGAAAAAACAAGAAAGTCCAGTTGCCTCCTGAAAAAGCACCTTTTGGACAACCATGACCTGGATGACTGAGAATCTCTACGGACTGTTACAGTCCTTGTATTATATTTTGGAGATGAAACCTGTTTCTTCTTCTTGGACTACTGGAACTTTTGATCTACTTAAGATCTTCTAGAGGGCTTCAGTTGGTTTGTCTGCTACGATATGACATGTGGTAATAGTATGCTTGTAATTTCTGAGATGTTTTTGATATGTGGTAGTGTTAACCTTTTAATAGCTCATGCTGATTGTGCTGCAGTGGGTTCAGTGTAGTGGTGAAATTGAGCCGGTTCTATCCCGCTCGGGTGAACTGGTAGAGCCGGCAGCAGGAGGCTCTGCCTACCCACCCAGACGTCATCACGTCCCATTCACAGAGATGTCACGCGTGAGGTAGCAAATTGGTAGCGAAGGTAAGTAAATTTCACCCCTGGTTCAATGATCAGGCATTTTTTTATAAAGTTCCATGTGTATATTCATTTTGTTGGAAGGTGTATAGGAAGACCATTTCCTTTTTATGATATTCTGAATTGCAGCAGTGTATTTAGACTCTTGTGGTCTAAATAATGTTCTTACACAGCTCCTCTTAAAGAATGTTGGATTGTTGTTTTGGTAATGGAGCACTTGATTAGTATGGGTTGTGCTTCAACAGATTAGCATTTTTAATTTTCTACCATTTTCGCTGCTGATGAGGATATTCAGGAAGGATAGTGTGTTGTTGTTGTTTTCTTCTTCTCTGGTGATTTTCTTTTTCCTTTGAAGATGTTGATTGTTTCATGTGTCTTTAGTTCTTTTTTTATTATGATGAATTTGTTGTCTACATACCGCCGCATCCATACTTTGGATTGTATATGTGGCAGTGCTAGTTTCTAGACACTGCATTACAGTCTTTGTTATGAGTCCTGAGGGAGATACATTAAAAAAACAACTTTATCCATTTTCAGCAAGTTCACAAATACTTTTGATCTTTGGCCTATTAAAAAAGCCAAGATTTCAATGCTTTTGTAAAGCAGAGCAGGAATGGACCTCTGGGGAAAAGTATACAGGAAAGACAAAAGCAAACAAAAAGGACATGGCTCTGGGATGACAGGAGATGGCATTGTTTATTTGAAGGTGCCCATAGTAGGCCCACCCTTATGGGACAGGCAGAGACATTTGGAGAAAGGTGGTACCATAGATAGCTGGGCCCTGAGCCATTTACCTTTCACCCAGAATCCTATTGGTAACAGCTCTTCAAGCAAAGCGGATAATTTAGGAGGACCCCAAAATAGTCTGGAGAATGCAACACCATCAAGAATTAAAGATGCAAAATTCCTGAGCACAGCAAATCCTGGGATCCAAGCCAATCTTGCTAGGGTTGAGCTTGAGCCTGTTCCTCCCCATCTAGATTTAAATAGTGTCCAGATATTGGGAGAACACTTCCATGACTGTGATGACTCCCCTGGACGCTTCCCCAAATACCTCTCCAGATGTCAACTCTGAGGAAGATGAACTATTTCCAGGCGCATCTGGAGGAGGCCAAGGGCTCCAAGCAGCCTCTGAGAGGGATTTGACTGAAGCTCAGCTGTAGCAGGACAGCCCTGAGGCTTCAGGTGTGGAAACTGATCACAGCTCCAACCGCTCAGTGATGAGGAAGAGGTAATACTGGGAAGAACCTGTTTGTTTCCTAGTTGTTGTGATTTCTGCCTTGCTTTAGATTGACGCCATGCTTTGATTTGGATTGTGAACCATCTTGTATTGGAAATTTAATTTTGCCTGGTGGGTTTAGTTTGATTCGGAAACTTTCAAGTACCTTGTGGACTCATTAGCCATAGCTCTGTGGACTAGCATTGGTCTACATTTGGCTGGACTTAATTGGGACAGTTCTGGGTTTTTGGTGAAGGGAATTGCTGGGGAATACTAATAAATCAACTAAACCACTGTTATGTGTGTGTGTGTAATCGGGACAGCACAATGACTTCACTAGAACAGCCAGAGATCAAAATAAGTGATTAGGTCTCATGATAGTACCTGACTCCAATGTCATCAAATGACCTTCCTAAGTAGCCTCAGGTAGATATTATAGGAGGGGAGACAGCTTTGAAGAATTCCACAAGCAAGGATCTTGAGCTCAGTCTCCACACCATACTAGCAATGACTGACTTCAGAGAAAGGAGGATATCCACTAGAAACAAGTATTGTACCCCCTTCATGAAAGAAAGCTGATCAGCGGGCCTGAAAGCTGATCAGTGGGCCTTTCCTTTAAAATAAAAACAAAGAACTTTGCTAGTGAAACTGTAAAAAGCTGAACTTTTAGTTCTTTTACAAACAACATCCTATCAGGCTGAACTTTAAAAAAAACACCAAGCAAAATTGAATAAGGTTTTGCCACATTTCCCTTCTATCCCAAGCAATAGGAAGAATAGGAAAACTGGGATTTTCTGTTGTTTTTTTAAAGGTCAAGACACCAGATGGGAAGGAGTCAAGAACGAGGAGAAGTCAGTGAAGGGAGATTCATACAAAAGATGAAAGGAGATCATATGTTCTCAGAGACTCACCCGCAGTCAGGAACATGTTTTCCTGTCTCAGGCAGAAGGAGTAAAGATGGCAGGCATCTATTAGTTGAGGGCCATGGGATGGTTAATCCAGGCCATCACCATGCACAAAATGGAGGATGGGATTGATATACAGGAGGGATTTCTTAAGCCAGCTTCATTTGCAGCCAGTTTACACATGGGAGAAAAAGCTTAAGCCTGTAGTGCAGAAAAAGCTCTTTATCTTAATTTCCAACTAATGAGACGTGATTATGTTTCTCTCCCTAAGTAGGCTACTTTTCAGGACTGACTCCTGGGAATTTAGCACTTTAATGAACACCATCTGTTCAGATAGCCTTTCTACCCACCATAGCAACCCTTGGTGGATCCCAGCTTTTACTCTGTCAGGCCTCCCGGCCTTGCTTCCTTCCTTCTCCTCTGTGTTTCACTTTTGCGGATTGGGGGGGCGGGGCGGGGGGGCGGAGTTTGTGGTACTGAAAACAGCAGGGTACAATTGCATCATTTAAAAAATAGACATGAAAAATAGCCAGTGTTCAGAGAACAAGAGTGTAAAATTGAGGTTGCGGCAGCTAGTTCATTCGCAGTCATGAAGGAAGGCTTTTAAAAAAATGTTATGGCTCTTGAGCTGAGCTTAGCTCCTAAAGATCCTATGGATATAGAAATTAAGGAGATAACAACATATATGATTAACCATTGTCGCTTTCTGGTTTGTTTTTTAACACCACAGTCTAATTTATAGCCTTGGTATTCCCTGCTGGTTTCCTTTTTTCCCCCCCTCCGTTCAGTCGTATCCAGTTCTTGGACTGCCTAAACAAGTCCCTACAATTTTCTTGAGAGGTTTTTCAGACGTTGTTTGCTATTGCCCCCTTCCTAGGACTGAAACAAAGTAACTGGCCCAAGGTCACCCAGTTGGCTTTGTGCCTAAGGTGGAACTAGAATTCATAGACTCCCAGTTTCTAACCTGATGCCTTAACCACTACGCCATGACTCTCATCAAAGTATTGTTGGAAGTTAAATCTGGTCCGGTTCTTATTCCAAGATAGGGGAGAGACACGGGAGAAATGAATTGGAGGCAGGCTGCAGATTTGGAAAAGAGGTGGTCTGTTTATTTGGTAGTCAGAAACAACAGTGACAGCAGCATCTTTCTAGAGTGGCTGACGAATTGGAGTTGAGAGTAGGTGGGCTTTTATACAGTTTTTGGGCCTTTATCATTGAGATGCCTGTTCCTGTGCAAGAATACCGTATTTTTTTGGCGTATAAGACGTACCGGAGTATAAGACGCACCTACCTTTTTTGGTGAGGAAAAGAAGAAAAAGAAATCTCCCTCTGCCTCTGAGCAATTTTGCCTCGTTACAGCAAACAGCCTGCTTTACTTTCATTTTCTTTTTCAGCATAGCTTGATTAGCACAAGGGAAAAAAAATCTGCTCCAGCAATTTACCTCTTTGCAGCAAGCAGCAGAGCCTGCGCAAAACAGCTGAGAGTCGGAAGGCCGATCCAATCAACTTGTGCTAATTAGGATGTGCTGAAGCTGAAAGGAGCTGTTTTTTCTTGCTGTTTGCTTGCAAGGAGGTAACTGCTGCAAGGCAGAGGCCAAAGGGTGGGGGCCAGTGGGTGGGCGGGGCTACATTCAGTATATAAGACACACCTAAATTTTTACCCCCTTTTGGGGGGGGGAAGTTGCGTCTTATACTCTGAAAAATACGGTATGTCCTTTAATGGCTGTTGCCAGATTCCTATAGGGTCATGGGGCCATGACTGGCTCTACAGGCAAAAGTCCCCTTTTTGCAAATCCTAGGTGTTTTGTTTGTCTGAGCTAATCTTGTCAGTTTAGGCTCCTTGCCTATTGTGCTGCTTATTCGGAGCTGCTGGCTGACCTTTGTGTATTAATACAGTGGCCTTGCTTTATGAATGGATACAAAATATCCATTCATAAAACCTTACCTCTTCAGGCTTTTGCTTGAGGCTGTTTTCCTATAGCAGGGGTCTGCAACCTTAAACACTCAAAGAGCCATTTGGACCCATTTTCCACAGAAAAGAAAATACCAGGAGCCACAAAACCTGGGTGGGTGTGGCCAACTTGATGTCACTCACTTCCACCAGTCACATGACACCCCTCTAGCCACGCCTACCCAGCCAAACATTAGGACAGAGAACCAGTTGTTAAAAAACACCGGGAATCACAAAACCCTTTTGACCTCTCTCTCTCTCCCTCCCTCCCCCCTTTCTCCCTCTCTCCCCCCCCCCCCCGTATCTCTGTATCTCTCTATGTCTGTTTCTCTCCCACTCTCTCTGTATCTCTCTGTCTCTGCTCTGGCTGCTTCTCCATCCCCTGCTGTCTCCCTTACCTTCTCAGACCGGGCAAGGAGTGACTGGGAGGGGAGGGGCGGCGCCAGCCAGTGGTGTGATCACTTGACATGGAGCCACAGCAGAGGGCCCAAAGAGTCGCATGTGGCTCCGGAGCCGCAGGTTGCTGACACCTGTCCTATAGCAAAAGACTGGGGCTGCTTTAAGCAGATTTTTCTCTTCTCCTTTTATTCTGTCTCTTTTAATATCCTGTAGAATACTTTATTCTGGGGAGGGGGCCCTTCCCACAGTATTTACTAAGCAGATCCAACCATGCTTATCTTTCAAGATTGCCAAGTTTGACTAAAGGCTGTCATCCGTTGGAGTGAAAGATTGGAACAATGGTCACCTCATCTATGACGGTTTCTTGTCACCTTCTCCCAGATAACTACCAATCTAGCAACAGATGATTCCTATCCAAGTACTGTTACACAAATGCTCATATTCAGCTTATGGTCACTCATTCACACATTCACAGCCCTGGAAAAGAGCCACACTCAAATCACTTTCAATTGAACAAAGAGGCACAACTGGTTCTTTGGAATACATGGAGACTCCGTGGATTTAAAATAACATCAAAGCAAAACTTTACTGGACACAAAATATAAATTTGCTCTTTCTTACTACACACACACACACACACACACACACACACACACACACACACACACACACCTTTTTCAGCTAGACTGGCAAGCACTAGCCAGAGGGATAGAAACCACCAAATCTGGATCCAAAAATGTTTGAAAGAGTGGGTGGGCTTTAGGTCCCCTTTTATTCTCCAATGTCCTTGCTTTGTTGGTTCACAAATCTGGTAGCTATTGATGGGACACACAGAAGGTTTTTTTTTCGTGTGCTGAGGTCCAATTTCTTTTATCTGGTTCAGATAACGTTTTCCCCCTTTTTTTCCTTAATGACTTGATTCTTTCTTAACTACTTCCCCTAGGGCAAGGGTGTCAAACTTGCGTCCTCATGTGATGTTTTTGTGACTTTTTCCCCCTTTGCTAAACCAGATGTGAGCATGGCTGGTGCATGACGCATCTGGCCCGTGGGCTGCAAGTTTGATAGCCCTGCCTAGGGGATCTTTTCCTGACTTTTGTCCGCTCTGCTTACGTGCTTGCTTCATCTTTAGGTATGGTGGCTTCAGTCTATTCTCACGGAACTAGCCCTACTTACTGTATTTTTCAGAGTATAAGATGCACCTTTTCCCCCCAAAAAAGAGGGTGAAAATCTGGGTGAGTCTTATACTCCAAATGTAGCCCCACTGTTGTGGCCCCGCCCTCTGAGCCTGTCCCATCGGAGGAAGAAAGCTCCGATCACCCACCCAGCTTCTCAAATGGAGGTTTCAGAGGCTGAAAAAAGCATCAGAAATGAAGCTTCAGAAAAGAAGTCCCCAAACTGAGCTTCAGAGGCTTTTTTTTTCTAAAGCTCTGTTTCGGAGGCTTTCAGAGGCAGGAAAAAAAGTTTTTTCTGAAACGGAGTCTCAGAAGTTTCAGAGGCAGAAAAAAAAGCAAGGCACAGAGCTCACAACCAAGGAACCTGTTGCTAAAATTCACCTCTGGGAACACCTGATCAAGGGTATTACGGGAGGCCGATCCACCTGCCAATCAGCTTTTTTCTTATTTTCCTCCCCAAAAACTAAAGTGCGTCTTAAACTCCAGTGCGTCTTATACTCCGAAAAATATGGTAGTTTCCAGAACCAGCCAAAGTTAGCTAAGTACTATCATCTGCTGTAGTGAAGGCCCTTGGTTAAGAGTAAAAATAGTTCAAGAGCATGGCTATGGCTGGCGTTGAAGGCATTCTTGTTCTTTAGTATCAAACAGAGATGACTCTGAGTCCAGTCCAGGGGTGGGTTCTAAATTTTTTTAACTACTGGTTCTGTGGGCATGGCTTATTTTGTGGGCATGGCTTGGAGGGGTAATGTGACTGGGTGGGGGTGGGCAACTTTTTTTTTTTTTTCTTTTAAAAGCATTTTTTCTACAACCTTAAGAGGTTGCAGAAACAAATGCTTTTAGAAGTCTCTGACGATCAGGCAACTCAGTTGGGATCGCCAGAGGCTTTTAAAGGCATTTTTTTTCCCTACAACCTCTTCAGCTGAAGAGGTTGTAGAAAAAATGCTTTAAAAAAAAAAAGCGAGCAGCGACCGGACCAGGGACCGGTTTGGGGGTGTGGCCAGCCAATGTTATTACCGGTTCTCCGAACTACTACAAATTTTTACTACCGGTTCTTACGAACCGGTGCAAACCAGGAGCAACCCACCACTGGTCCAGTCATTCAAGCAGTTTGTTAACTGATGGGACCCAGGAGAGGTGTCTTTTCAGATGCCACACCTGCCCTATGGAATAGCATTCTTCCCAAAATCCAGATGGCCCAACCCCATCTTCTCTCTGAAAGATAGGGGCTAAAAGCTAAACCTGGCTTTATAAGCCTCTCTCAATGGTTTTAGTTGTCTGAATTGACTGTGGCTCATTATTTGTTGTTTTTAGTTGCATATATCGCCCTGAATCATGGGTCAATTATTATTATTTTTAAAATATTTTTATTATACATTTTCCTTTGTTATACATCACATTTCCAGTTTTGCAACGACAGTGTACTGGCTGTATCAAATCCTTTTTAGGTACAAATAGTATTATACACCCTGAGTATAACCATTATTCTCGTAGTCATACAATATAGTCTCTTTTAAATACATAATGTTGTACATCGTAGTAATAACCATTATTTTCAAAGTTGTACTACAACACTCTATACCTTTATCACTCTATATGTTTTAATCTATAATCACGTACAGTCCGATAGTACTATTACTTATTATATCTATTCTTATATCTATATCTATTTCTATTTTGTTAATCATCTTTCGTTATTAAGTTACTAATCTCTGCACCTGTTTTCTAGCCATTTGTACAATAAGTCCCATGTTGAGTAATACTCAGATTCCTCTTTATCTTTAAGTTCCATTGTTAACCTGTCCAATTCGGCACATTCTGATATCATGGGTCAATTATTGATGCATACATTGAACGAATAAATGAACACATTTTAAAAACAGGCACTAAATAAATGTCTCAAATATCTTTAATCTTTCAGGAATCACAATGGTGCCATATGAACTATTACCCACACCCACAGATCGGAAGACTCTCCTAAAGTGTAGGTGCTTTTAGTTGATTTGTTACCCCAATATTACCCTCTGGAATGCTGCTGAATGTCAGATCTTGGCAAGTAACCTACTTACAATAGTATCTCTTCAGATGACCAGAATGCCTAAGGCAAATGGACATTGTACAAGGAGAGCCATGTTAGTCTATGGCAGGGGTCGGCAACCTTAAACACTCAGAGTGTTCACAAAAAGAGTCCTGGTGGCGCAGCATAACTAAAGCACTGTTATTAACAGTGTTATTAACACCAGCTGCCTGCAATTACTGCAAGTTCAAATCTCACCAGGCTCAAGGTTGACTCAGCCTTCCATCCTTTCTAAGGTAGGTAAAATGAGGACCCAGATTGTGGGGGCAATAAGCTGACTTTGTATAAATATACAAAAGTATGAAGGCTATTGCTTAACGCATTGTAAGCCGCCCTGAGTCTCTGGAGAAGGGCGGCATATAAATTAAAAAAAAAAAAAAGAGCCACAATCAGAAGCCGTCCATTCAATTCTGGAGCCATCCGGAAGTCCAGTTCCCCCACCATAGAGTCTCCTCCTAGCATGGCATCCTTTTTCCTCTACCTGTCCTAACCAAAAGTCCTATCAATTTTGGAGCGGACCAGCGACAGGGAGCCACAGCAGAGGGATGAAAGAGCCACATGCGGCTCCAGAACCGCAGGTTGCTGACCCCTGGTCTATGGCAACCAAAATTCAGACTTATTAATTTTATTTTATTTTAAGCTTTTGTAAGCTATCATGCCTTTTAATAATATTTGTTTGTCTGAAAAGGTGCCTCCAGACTTCTAAATGTAGGATTGAAGGAATCTTCTGAAAGGGTAAAGAATGGGTTCTTTCACAGAATCTAATTTCTGGGTGCAAAAGATAATATAGAACATAGAAAATGAGGAAAATCAGTCGGTCCTAGTTTGATCATACCAGAAAATTAAAATAATACTTATTATTAGAAAACACGCTCATGCTTAGTGAAACCTGCTCAGATTTGTACTGCTTCTAAGACAAAGGAAAGGAAACATCAGTGTGACTAATGTCCCACAGGTGCTTTTAAAAACACAACTGGACTTTCTTGATTTTTCTGGAAGACGTTTCACTTCTGACAACTTGGTACAGGTACTCCTCAACTTACATCCACAATTGAGACCAAAATTTATGTTGCTAAATGAGAAATTTGTTTTGCCTCACTTTACAATTTTTCTTGCCACACTTGTTAAGTGAATCGATGTAGTAGTTAAATTAGTAACACAGTTGTTAAGTGAATCTGGTTTTCCCATTGATTTTGCTTGTCAAAAGGTCGCAAGAGGGGACCACATGACCCTGGGACACTGCAACAGTCATAAATGTGAATCCGTTGTCAAGCATCCGAATATAAATCATGTGATTGAGGGAATGCTGCAGTGGTCATAAGTGTGAAATGCAAACCACCCATACTAACCAGGTGCTCCCCTACCAAAGCAACAACCCAACCTCCCGCAACAGAAGCTCTCTAAGGACCTCATTTAAATGAGCCCAAATACATGGCAGCAAAAGGAAATGGAACATCTATACAATACATTCCAACAAAATGGGATACCCACACAACTATCAAAAAGTCCCTGACCACTCAACCCAATATAGCACAACCAACACAAACCCTAAAAAAAATTACACTGCCATACATCAAGAATATCTCAGAAACAACAAATAGATTACTACAACCACATGGAATCAGCATGGCACAAAGGCCAGCTAAAGCCCTTCAAAACATCCTAAGCAAACTAAAAGACCCAGCAACCCCAGAAGAAAAAACAGGAGTCATCTACAACATACAATGTAAGAACTGTAACAACCACTATGTAGGACAAACAGGGAGAAGACTGGCAGAACATATCCATGAATACCAACTGGCAGTCAGAAGACATGATAGAAATTCTTTAAATTCACAACATATAGACCGATTTAAACATAGCTTCAATTGGGAAAATGTGACAATCCTAGACCAGACTAAGTCCAAAAATGCCAGAGAATTTCTAGAATCTGGCACTCAATAGACACATACACATTAACAACATCTATAGACCAGTGGTGAAATCCTCCTTGGATCGCCACCAGTTTGCTGCCTGCGCATGGGCAGTGCGCGGCAAATGCGGACTTCACGCGGAAAAAGAAGACTTCACTAGGTAAGTAGAATAGCAAAGGGGGGAACAGCTGTGCTGCGTGATTTAGCTTTGCTAGAAAGCAGGATTTCCTGCTTTCTAGCTAAACTAATCCGCCCAGTACAGCTGATCGTTGGAAATACCAGTTCAGATGAACCGGTAGCTTTTTTTTACTACTAGTTCGCCCAAACTAGTAGTTTTTATCACTACCGGTTAGCGAATCAGTAGCATTTCACCCCTGCTATAGACTATGCAAAAGAGATAATCAACCAGCCCAAAAGAAATAAGGATTCCAGCACCTCTCCACCAGTAATCAGCACTCAGATCAGCATAGATTAACTCCAAGGCCAACAATCAAGTAAGCAATATCCCAATCAAGAAACTGCCAAAAAGTCATGTAAACAGCCCAACCAAGCAATCTCTAAGACTGCCCCCACCCACACAGACAGGCAAGCCACCAGAATATAAACTGATAGCAAAATGCACTCCTTACTAGTGCTGATGATGTTACCTAGTTAGGGTAATGATACGTCTGCAAGAAAACAAGCAAGCTCAGGGAGCACCAAGGATCCCTCAAGCCAAAATCACTTAACAACTGTGTTACTAACCTAACAACTGCAATGATTCACTTAACTAATGTCGCAAGAAAGGTCATAAAATGGGATAGACAGGCAGGCAGGCAGGCAGGCAGGCGGACAGACAGACAGACAGACAGACAGACAGACAGACAGACAGACAGATGAAAGTATAACAATAACAATAATAGTTCTCAAGAAGAACATGATAGATTTCTATGTTGGGTACAAAAACAATAGAGAAAAGACTTTTTTTTTTCCAGAAGTCAGTCTGTCTCAGTCTCAGTCTCAGTCTCAGTCTCAGTCTGTCTGTCTGTCTGTCTCTGTCTGTCTCTTCCCTCCCTCCCTCTCCTGCATTTTCAAATACAGGCAAAGAGACAAAGTCAAATATAATATTGGTTTCTGGCCCTCTGGCTTCCTTCTCCTGCCTAAGTTGCTAGTCCTCCTAATCACCTGGTGTGTTTGCTATTTTTCTCAGCATGAACTTTTTTGTTGTTTGTGTATGGCACACAAAGTCTGTTGCAGTCCAAAATATTTTTATGGACAGCTTGCTTAAACTTGGTTTAAGCTGCCTGCCTTTACGTGGAGTGAAAGTCACCTCTGATTTATTGACTGTTATAAGAGGCTGTTTTTCTGTAGTCCTGGACAATGAACTCTCAGGAGAAGCTATGTCCTTAAATAGGACATCTTATGCTCCCTCTCTCCCAGTCCCGTTAGGTGAGTCCTTTTCGTTCCTCCAATTGCTGGGACAATTTCTCAAGACTCAATGTCTTCTCAGAAGCTCTACTGAAATGAGTAAGAGTTTCAAATGTGAAGGGAATCCTTTCTCATCTTGGCGCCCTCTGAACCATTTGGCATTACAGTTCAAAGACTTCCTAACCTACATGAGGATACCAAGAGCCAGACTGTCAAGCGATTTTTTTTTTTTTCTCTTTCTCTCCTGATGACTGCTGTGCTTAGGAAGTGGCATAAAAACCTATTTAATACCTTTGCACTTCCTGAACTTTAAGCGTCTGAAATGGTCTTTTATCAGGAAAGGCTGGACAATATAATTCTGTATGGTCAAGGTTCAACTTGCTTAAAAATTGAGGCTTAGTAAGTGTAAGTGTAATTGTAATTGTAAGTACTCTAGAACATTTTGTACGTTTTGCTTCTATTTATATTCACCTTAGTTTTATCTTGTTTTGTATTAGTTTTTTTAACCATTTATATTTTGTTTTGTATGTACTTACGGTACATACTACAGATTTTAAAAGTTTGCTTATAGATTTGATTGCTTATTTGTACCCTATGACTATCATTACGTGTTGTACCTTATGATTCTTGATGAACGTATCTTTTCTTTTATGTACACTGAGAGCATATGCACCAAGACAAATTCCTTGTGTGTCCAATCACACTTGGCCAATAAAAAATTCTATTCTATTCTATTCTATTCTATTCTATTCTATTCTATTCTATTCTATTCTATTCTATTCTATTCTATTCTATTCTATTCTATTCTATTCTATTCTATTCTATTCTATTCTATTCTATTCTTAGGCAAAACAAGTCCACTATTATTTTCACAAGCTTTGCTGTTTCCACTTCGCATCTTATCTGCATATAAGCAAACTAAACAAATGGCAAACCAAGGAATTGAAGGATGCAGGACATAAATGGCACGTCAGAATGCATTTCCTTCACGAGCCCTAGAGGATGTGTGCATACCGATCTTTAGCTACCCTTTGAGAATAATGATGGCTAATATTAAGACTACATTTCTTAACCATGAGTCATTATGGTACAGTTTCCATTTAACAGCCACAATGGGTGGGATCACAAATCACATTTAACCACATGATCGCTTAGCATGACAAGTAAAGGATCATGCTAAGATCTACTTTTTTAAAAAATATTCCTTTCTAATACTCCCTATCTATTTCCCTCCACACATACAGAGATTTATGTATGCACAAGAGGGCTCTCCAAACTTTTCAGCTTAATGACCCGTTCATGAAATTTCTGATTGTTCATCAACCTACATATTTCGATATGTGCAAATAATAAATACGACATTAAATAATACTACTACAAATAACTAAAAATAATATCATTAAATAATTAAAAAAAAACCTTGCACAATGCCATTTAGGGATCAATATTGACCATTTTGGAGATCTCTGTTCTAGTCTTTTCTCCGGCATAAAAACTGGCTGGATAATGTTGGCCAGGCGCTCTTGTCAGCCTAAACTGGAAAAATGAAAAACATCTCTCTATCAAACAGCACCGGACTAACGTGCTAGATAACAGTCCATGATTTTCAATGAAGAGTCCTTCATCCTGCAGTAGTTTGATTTAAGCTGATTGTAATTATTATTCCTGCCTTTCTATTTGGCACAAGTTTTCATTTCTTGAAAACTTGAGGCCCTGGTCAAATAGAGGCTTGCTCTTTGATTTTTTTTCTTCTGTGTGTAGCATTCTACCTGCTACATTGCACTGGCTGATCACAGCTAGCAAAAATATAGAATACGGTATGACTGAAGACTGTATCTGTCTTATTTCCCAGATTCATCAGTATCTGAGGGAAACATTCAAGAAATGGAGGTTCTCTGTGTTAGAATAAAAATAATCTTGCCTCCTAGTCTACTCAAATCTTCCTGGCATTCTCATCCTTCTTGTGGATAAATCTTCTAGACTGACAAAATTTAATGTTGCCCTCTTTTCTTTTCTTTTCTTTTTTTTTCCTTTCCATGCAACAGACTATTGTATCCTGAATTTTGATGCCACCACTGCCAACGAAGAGCTCTTCCTGTTTAAAGAGACTCACTCTGTGCTGAACATGGGGATTTTGTTGGAAACCTATTCAAAACCCACCCCTGGATTTAACCACTGGCCCCAGCTCCTTGGTACCCGCAGCCTCTGCGAGGGCTGCCATTATTGGGAGGCTGAGATTTCAAATGGCTGGCTGTGCCTGGGTGTTGCCTACAGCTACCGGCATAAGACCGAGAAATCGTGCATGTTGTATCTGATTGGCAGGAATAATTATTCATGGTGCTTGGAGTGGGACTCAGTGAATTTCTCTGTCTGGCATAATAATATCCAGACTGTGCTGCGTGGTGACTACTGCAAGACCATTGGGGTTTTCCTGGATTATGCTGCAGGCTCCCTGACCTTCTACGGCATCACCAGTTCCATAAACCTCATTTACCGTTTCTTAACCACATTCACTGAACCACTGTACCCAGCTGCCATGGTAAGCAGTGGGACTTCTATTACTTTGAAACGACACCCAGAATAGAGGCCAAAAAAGAGGAGGGGGGGCGGGAATCCCATCTTAAAAGCCCAGAGAGCTTTTACAGTTGCTGATAAAATTAACTTTTATCTCATGAGTGCTGTAGCAAGATTCCTTTTTTGGGTGTTCTTCCTTAGAACATTCTGGGAATGGCTGGGCAGGTGTTGAGAATTATTTTCTTATGCTCTACTGTTCCATCTCAAGAATGAAGAAATTAAGCTAGTTGTAGTTACAACCCAGGAAAGGTTCCCTCAAATCCATAGAATGGATTGGATCTCCTTGTCTTAGGGCAGAGGAGCCTTTGATTGCAAATGGGGAGATCCAACAAACAGATGCTCTTTCTCAGGCCCTGCATTAACATCTATACATATTACACCATACCTGTGTTGCAAAAATACTGATAACCATTAGATGGAAGACTCTAAATATTTTCTGGACAGCTACATTTTTTTTTTTTTTTTTTTTTTGCAGATCTATTAGCCCTAGCTTTATTTTTTTCCCAACTCTGGAATTCAAATTAAATTACTTTAATCCAGTGGTTCCCAATCTTTTTTTGGCCATGCCCCACCTAAGCATCTCTAAAATTTATTTATTTATTTATCAAAATTTATATGCCGCCCTTCTCCCGTAGGGCTTGGGGCAGCTTACACAATAAAAGAACATAATAAAATACTAAAACCAAAAACCGAGTTAAAATCCCCACAATTTAAAATCACACAGCCGATCAGGGGATTTGCTGAAAGAGCCATGTCTTCAGGTCAGTGCGGAAAGTGCAGAGGTCGGGAGCTGTCCAGAGCCCGGTGGGTAACCCATTCCAGAGGGTCAGTGCGGCCACAGAAAACGCCCTTGACCTGGGGGCCGCCAGCCGACATTGTCTGGCCGATGGTACCCGGAGGAGGGCAGCTCTATGTGAACGCACTGGGCGGTGGGAGGCCGGTAGGAGGTGGTCCTGCAAGTACCCCGGGCCCATGCCATGAAGAGCTTTATAGGTGAGAACCAGCACCTTGAAGCGGATCCAAAAGGCCACCGGCAGCCAGTGCAGCTCGCACAGGAGACGTGTTGCACGGGAGTAACGGGAAGTTCCCGTAACAACCCTCATGGCCGCATTCTGGACCAGCTTGAGCCTCCGGGTGTACCCCAAGGGCAGCCCCAAAATCCTGATCCCCCCCCCCCCCCGGTGACATATAATTCTTTGAGTCTTGTCTATACATATATTAAAAAGTGTTGCTAAGGTCTAAAGTCTAAACTCTAGATACCACACATTTTTGAATTGCCCCCATTAAAAATCAAATTGCCCCCCTGTGAGGCATGGGCCCCACATTGGGAACCCCTGCTTTAATATGACTAGTTTATACAGGTTGACTTCCAGGTAAAACATTGGGTTAGCTGCACAGAACATGCAAAATCTTAGTTCTTTTTCTTTCCTTTCACCTTTAAGTCAGACTTGATTCCTGATGATTACATGGACAAATCCAGGCAGTTTTCTAAGTAGCATTTTTGGAAGTAGTTTAGCATTGCTAAACTAGTAGTTCTAGAGTTGGGAGAGTGTGACTATAGGTAGAACTCAATTTATGATTACAATTGGGACTGGAATTTCAGTCCCTAAGAAAAGCATTAAACAAGTTATGATGTGCCTAGGCCTGATTTTATCATCATTTTTACCACAGTTGTTAAGCAAATCACCCTGGTCATTAAATGAATCACATAGTTGTTGAGTGAATTGTGTGGTTGTTAAGCAAATCCAGCTTCCCCAATTGATTTGCTTGTCGGAAGCCGGCTGAGAAGATCACAAATCATGATCACGTGAAACACAAGTCACTGCAAATTTTATAAATGCGAGCCAGTTGTCAAGCATCCAAATTGCGATCACAGAGGTAACTTCAAGGGTGGGTCGTAAATCATTTTTTTCTGAGGCCATCGTAACTTTGAACCATTGTTAAATGGTCATAAGTCGAGGACTACTTGTAGCCAAGGTCATCCAGCTGGCCTTTGTACCCAAAGTAAGGCTAGAATTCAGGTTTTCCTAGTCTTAATCCACTAGATTTTGGAGGCTTCCCCAAGTTTATGGGCAACCAAACTCCTAAAGTGAATGGCTAGCTAGTCTGAAAACCCTTATTAGAACAACAGCCTGTCCATCTCAGCGCATTCTAAGATCTTATCTATTAGTTCTTCCTCCATTGGACAGATTAACAAAAGAAATCAAAGAAAAAGAAGAGACAGAATATTATAGAATATGGAATAAATTGTATAACTGGTTAAAGACTAACAATAAAGAACAATAACTATTAGGAGAGAAAAATAGAAGTACAAAATAGAGAGGTATCATATGTTCGGAGTGGAATAAAAATGTATATAATATGAAGGTAGAAATGTATAATAGTAAAGAGATAACTAAAATGTATAGTTCTCTATAGGGGAAAAAGGAAAAAAAAAAAAGGAGGGGAAGAAGATGGAATAATAGATTAAGATAAAAGGGAAGAAGAATTAAAGTAATAACTGGAAGACCACTATGAAATAATGCTTAAATATGATAAGTTATTTATATATTGTATGTTGTATAAATGTCCAATATGTGTTCTAATAAAATTACAAATTAAAAAAAAAAGAACAACAGCTAGTCATATATTATTTGTAGAGACAGGATCATTCCCTCAGTTATGTAATTAATGCGCTTCCCTGAGTAACTGGATGAACTTTACAATCATTAGAACCTCTTGATGGGCTATTTCAAGTTAAATTTTAAAACTCTGTTATTGTTAAAGATCCTCTGCTGGAAATGACTTGTCCATAATTTGTCTTGGTTGACCTCCCGGGTAAGCGCATAGAAACTCCCTCCTGCAGCACCAACTCCCTGACTTGCATGTGGCCTGCACCAGTGTTCCCAGTTCCCTCAACCTCCAATGCAAATTGTACAGGGTCTGCATTGGCTCCTCTGCAGCCACCCCACCCCCTCCCTGCAGGCAACATCCCCACACTTCTTACCTGCGACTCCAGCTCTCTTCCTGTTTAAAGATCTGCCAGTTTTGGGGTTAGCATGGTTACCGGACTGCCTGGGATTGCTAATTGATGACCTCATGCCTTATATGACCATATCACCTAGCAACAGCAATCCCATCCTAATTGCTGTCATAACACAACGGTTACTTGTAATACTCACACAAATGGTTTGTTTTTGATCCAGTAGCATATTTGCTGAAATCCTTCTTGAGATACACAAAACGCTTTTTAAAAAAAGATTTTACAATGTTTGCGGTCTCTATGGGCTACACTTCGCACAAAGGCAAGCCCCACTGTGACAAAGTGTCGCGTGTGAAATAGATGCATAGTCCTAAATAAAAAAGGAGCCTATGCCCAGACCACAAACTCTCTTCTCCAAGACGTTTGCCTGACTTAGATGAATCACAATGCTAACATCATGAATTGGTCACAGCGATTAATTTATCAGGGAGGAAAATGCACATGTGGGCAGTTTGAATATCTTTTTTTTTTTTCTTTTATCCCTTTGAATCAGTGATGGCTCCTGGCAACTGTTTTGGACAAGTCCCTGCAGTTTTCTTAGCAAGATTTTTCAGAAGTGGTTTTCCGCTGCTTCCTTCTTTCTAAGGCTAAAAGGAAGTGAGTGGCTCAAGGTCACTTTCAAGGCCCAACTGGCTTTGTGACTAACATGGGACAAAAACTCACTCTCTCCCAATTTCTATCTGGCACCTTAACCGCTACAACTCACTGACTCTCCTATATATCACTTACATGAGTTAAAAAATCACCTCATCATTTCACACGAATCAGTGCAGACTTACTTACTTCTTGTGTGTGACCTTATGTGGTTACAATATTGCTATGTCTAATGTCTAACAAACCACAGGTAGTCCTCAAGTTACAACAAAGACAACAAAATGGGACTTGAACTTTGCTGCTAAGTGATGCGGTCATAAACCATGACATGTGACTGCATCGCTTAACTGTGGCGATTCCAGCAGTCCGTCGTTGTTGTCATTAAACCAAGACTGTGCAAGTCATTAAGTGAGGACCTCACATGAATACAACTTCCAACTTCCTGCTGGCTACTCTGTTGACCAGGACTGCCAAACTTGCGGCCCACAGGCCGGATCCATCATGCACTGGCCAGGCCCCAGGGGAGGATTCTATTTACCTTTATTACCAGTTTGCAATGGGGCCGCTCGCCCACATGCTCTTCTGCACATGCGCAGAAGTGTTATTATGATGTTATTAGAGCCACCCGCTGGTTTTACTACCGGTTCTATAGAACCCACCAGTGCCACGCCCATGCCTGGTTTAGCAAAGGGGAAAAAAATTCATGATACATCATGTGATGACACTGTGATGACGTGAGTTTGACACCCTTGCTGTTGCGCATGGGAAAAGTTGGAAATTGCAATCACACGACTGCGGGGATGTCGCAATGGCAGGAACATTGGGTCCATCATAAATCCCTCTCACTCAGTGCTGTTGTAACATTTAACAGGGTTGCTGAGGGAATGGTTATAACCTAAGGACTACCTGTACTTCTGAATTCTATCTCTCTGACTGCCCTTAGATGAGATTAAGGGCCGGAGCAGCAAATTAGGAAATGGCCTGAGAGCGTGATACATTTTTGACGGCTGAAAAAGCAACTGAGATGCAGGATTTTTAGTTAATTTAGCCCAGCTGCATCCAGGGGCATTATCAGTTGCATATCTAATTACTGTTCTTGGCTGCCAACAGGAAAAACAAAGAAACTTTCTGAGACTCATTGCCTGGGAAACCAAAACCAGACTTTTTAAAAATGTTCTCTGAATGAAAAAGGACCTGTAGAAGATTTATCTAAGTCAGTGGTTCTCAACCTTCCTAATACCATGACCCTTTACAGTTCCTCATATTGTGGTGACCCCCAACCATAACATTATTCCTAAAACCATTGAAAATATGTGTTTTCCGATGGTCTTAGGTGACCCCTGTGAAAGGGTCGTTCGACCCCCAAAGGGGTCCCGACCCACAGGCTGAGAACCACTGATCTAAGTGGTCACTAAAATGGCATAGAATCAATCAAAACAAAAAAGGGAAGGAAACTTAAACCTTAAATCTACTTACTGGTTTCTGCCATCAGAACACCAGAATGGTTTTCTGAAATGCACCGATTGTTTATTATGAATTGCTTATAATAAGTAAGTGCAATTGATTGAGGAGATGGAGAGAAATAAAATCAATTAGCCATCACAGAACAGATCTGCTATATGCAGCGATATTCCTTAGTTCAATTATACAATGGCACACTTTTAAGAAAAGGAGCAACACAATCCTTAAGGAAGTTGTTTTGAAACTTGGAACCCAAATCATTCATCACCATCTGGGGGTGAAAATAAAAGCCCACCAGTACACCCCTTCTTCCAAGAGTTCTCTAATAAAAGATATTTGCTAAAATTAGTCCTGTCAACCTTCTCTGGTTAACTCTGGGCTTCTGAGCCCTTCCACCACGGTAAATGCATGCCTTTTTTTCATGAAATCTACATGCCAGATGGTTTAGAGAGTGCTCTTGGTCCACATGAAAAACAGATTTTTCATTTTGTCACATTTGTCAGACCAGTGGTGAAATGCTCTGAAGTCTACTCTGGTTCGCTTTGCTACTGGTTCGCTGCGTGTGTGCATGCGCAGTGTGTGCCAAATGCGCAGGTGCACTGCAGGCGCTACCACACAGCACTAAAAAAGGAGGCTTAATAAGCCTTTTCTAATGTAAATAGAACAGCGAGGAGGGGGGGGGAAACAACTGTGCCGCGCGATTTAGTTTCGCTAGAAAGTAGAGTTTTCTGCTTTGTAGCGAATATAAATCACGTGGCACAGCTGATCATTGGAAATACCGGTTCATCTGAACCGGTAGCATTTTTTTACTACCAATTCACCTGAACCGGTAGCTTTTATTATTACCGGTTCAGGCGAACTGGTCCAAACCGGTAGCATTTCACCCGTGTCAGACTCCCAAGCTGCTTAATGATATTTAAGAACAAAAATCATAAAGATTTTTTAAAAATTAGCCCCAAATGATATAATACAGGGTTTGTGTTTTCTAATCATAAAAGGAGATGCGCAGACACCAATCTGATTAAAGACAGAACTTATGCAAGAAGGTTGCTCATTGCATAGTGCTATCTGATCACAAAGCAGAAGAATACTGTTATTGTAAAAATTGGACATATGCTGTGTTTGCCCATAACAACATGGTACAGAAGGTAAAGGTTTGTGACTGTGTGAAGTTTTGCACTGCTAACTATCATTTCACATCTAAAGAAGTATGCTCAAATACACTAAATCCGTGATGGCAAACCTATGGCACGCATGCCACAGGTGGCACGCGGAGCCATATTAGTGCGCATGCCAGCTCAGCTCTGGGCGCATGCATGCGCCGGCCAGCTGATTTTTGGGCCTTCTGGACCCACCAGAAGTAGGGAAACAGGCTGTTTCCTGCCTCTGGAGGGCCTGGGGGAGTGGAGAAGACCTGTTTTTCTTTCTTATCTGGTTCCAGATCCTCTATTTATCTGGGAAGGGCGAAAACAGCCTTTCCCACTCCCTCGGAGACCTGAAAGGCCCCATTTCCCAACTCCCGGTGGGACAGGAAGTGATGTTTTTTGCTGTCCCCAGCCTCCAGAGACACCTAGAGGGGCTCCTAGAGACTCCTAGAGAGGCTCTGGAGGCTGGGGACAGCAAAGAATGTCATTTTATCTTATCTTATCCAGGAGGGGGGAGCGGACCTGGCAGGTATCACGCAGACCTGGTTGGGACCGGAGGGAGGAGTCCCTCTGGTCAAGATGTGCCCACCAGGTTTCAGAGCATACCATCAACCGAGAGCCCAGGGGAGGGGCGGGGGGGTGGCGGTTATTATTAAAGAAGGTCTTGGTTTGAGGGAGACCACTGTGCCTCAGATTGCCGGATGTGAGTCCCTCTTCGTGAGATGGGGTCATGGGGTTCAGATGGGCTTACTGCTTGCGTACCTGGCTCCCTGCCACGTGGCAGCAGCCCTGCCTGAGCTCCTCGATGTGATAGCCACGGTGGCAGTTGATACACCCAGGCTTATGGTCATGGGTGATTTCAACTTGCCATCCGTTGGTGAAACGTCCGGGATGGCTCGGGAGTTCATGGTTTCCATGACGGCCATGGACCTGACCCAGTTAGTTCATGGCCCCACTCACGGGGGGGGGGGGACACACTCTAGACTTGATTTTTGTCTCTGGCCAGTGGTTGAGTGATCTTGTTATAGGGGATATAGACATGGAACCCTTGTCATGGTCAGATTACTCACTCCTTCGTCTGGACCTTCGTACCGCTACACCCCACCGCAGGGAGGCGGACCCAATTAGATGGGTCCGCCCCAGGCGCCTGATGGATCCTGATAGGTTCCAGACGGAGCTTGGGCCAATTCCTGATGATCTGGCACACGACTCGGCCGAGGACCTGGTAGCTGCCTGGGATCGGGCAGCTGGTGGGGCCTTGGATCGAGTCGTGCCTTTGCGGCCTCTGACCCGGTGTCAATCCCTCGCGGCTCCTTGGTTCACCGAGGAGCTGAGGGAGATGAAACGCCGGAAAAGACGCCTAGAGAGCGGTTGGAGGGCCAGTCGCGCTGAATCTGACCGAACTCTGGTAAGGTCGCATATTAAGACCTACCTAGTGGCAATAAAGACGGCAAAGTTTAATTACTTTTCCGCCTCTATTATGTTATCAGGGAATCGTCCGGCCGCCCTGTTCAGGGTAACCCGCTCCCTTCTTCACCTGGGAGCGCGGGAGGATCCCTTGGAAGGCAGGGCGGAGGATTTCAGACAATACCTACATGACAAAATCGCTCAGATCCGGGGGGACTTGGACTCTGACTGGGTAGATCAGGGCAGGGTGATGAGGAATAGTCTTGAGAATGTTATCTGGGAGGAGTTTGATGCTGTGACTCCCGATGATGTGGACAGGATTTTGGGGAGACTTAGTGCAGCCACATGTTTATTGGACCCGTGTCCCTCCTGGTTGGTACTGGCCTCCCGGGAGGTTACACGAGGCTGGCTCCAGGGTGTTATCAACGCTTCGTTGAGTGAGGGTCACTTCCCCGCCGCCTTGAAAGAGGCGGTGGTGAGGCCTCTCCTCAAGAAGCCGTCCCTGGATCCGGCAATATTGGCCAACTACCGTCCTGTCTCCAACCTTCGCTTCCTGGCGAAGGTTGTTGAGAGTGTGGTCGCGCAACAGTTTCCGCAATTCCTGGAGGAAACATCCTATCTAGATCCGTTCCAGTCGGGTTTCAGGCCTGGGCACAGCACGGAAACGGCATTGGTCACATTGGTTGATGATCTCTGGAGGGCTCAGGACAGGGGTTGCTCCTCTGTCCTGGTCCTGTTAGACCTCTCAGCGGCTTTTGATACCATCGACCATGGTATCATGCTGCACCGGTTGGAAGAGTTGGGGATGGAGGGCACCGTGTTACGGTGGTTCTCCTCCTTTCTCTCTGACCGGTCGCAGTTCGTGTTGGCAGGGGGGCAGAGGTCGACATCGAGGCCTCTTATATGTGGAGTGACTCAGGGGTCGGTCCTCTCGCCCCTCCTGTTCAACATTTATGTGAAGCCGCTGGGCGAGATCATCCGTGGCTTTGGGGTGAAATACCATCAGTACGCTGATGACACTCAGCTGTACATCTCCACCCCAGGCCACCCCAACGATGCCCTTGAAGTGATGTCCCAGTGCCTGGAGGCTGTACGGATCTGGATGGGGAGGAACAGGCTCAAGCTCAACCCTTTCAAGACTGAGTGGCTGTGGTTCCCGGCATCCCGATATAGTCAGTTGACTCCATCACTGACTATTGGGGGCGAGTCTTTGGCCCCCACAGAGAGGGCTCGCAATCTGGGAGTCCTCCTGGATACGCAGCTGTCCTTGGAGGAACATCTGACGGCTGTAACCAGGGGGACCTTTTGTCAGGTTCGCCTGATTCGCCAGTTGCGGCCCTTTCTTGATCGGGATTCCCTGTGCACAGTCACTCATGCCCTCGTAACCTCTCGCCTTGATTACTGCAACGCTCTCTACATGGGGCTCCCCTTGAAGAGCACCCGGAGGCTCCAACTGGTTCAGAACGCAGCAGCGCGGGTAGTGACGGGAGCAGCGTGGCGCTCCCATGTAACACCGCTCTTGCGTGAACTGCACTGGCTCCCGGTGGTCTTCCGGGTGCGCTTCAAGGTGTTGGTTATCACCTTTAAAGCGCTCCATGGCATAGGGCCTAGCTATCTTCGAGACCGCCTGCTGCCACCAACAACCTCCCATCGACCCGTGCGCTCCCACAGAGAGGGCCTCCTCGGGGTGCCATCAGCCAAACAATGCAGGCAGGTGACCCCCAGGGGGAGGGCCTTCTCTGTGGGGGCACCCACCCTCTGGAATCAGTTGCCCCCAGAGATAAGGAGAATCCATGACCTCAGTGCCTTCCGACGTGCCCTTAAAACCTTCTTTTTCCAACAAGCCGGGCTGGCCTAATTCTTTTTTAAGTGTTTTTAATTGTTTTGTTTATCGTTTTAATTAATGGGGCCAAATTTATATATATATTTTAACTGTATTTTAATATTTGTATTTGATGTTTTTATTTGGCTGTTCACCGCCCTGAGTCCTCAGGGAGAAGGGCGGTATACAAATTCAAAATAAAAAAATAAAAAAATAAAAAAATAAAATCCTGTCCCACAGGGAGTTGGGAAATGGGCCGTTTCAGGCCTCTGAGGGAGTGGAAAAGGCTGTTTTCACCCTTCCCAGATAAATAGAGAGGATCTTGAACCAGGTAAGACAGAAAAACGGGCCTACCAGGCCATCATGTGCCACGAGTGGGGGGGGAGGGGAGTTGCCCACGCATGCGCGTGGGCATGTGTGTGCACGACCCTTCCCCTCCCCCTCCTCTCCTGGCACGCGATGGCAAAAAGGTTAGCCATCACTGCACTAAATGATTCCCTTTTATAACATATAATTCTATCACAGGATGTGATTTATTTGATTTTGGCTTACTTTGGGAGGCCAGCTATCATGTGTAAACTATGGCTAATGACATCACTTTTGGTGAATTCAATTAATTCAATAAAAATCCTTATTGAAGAACCAATGGATTGGCTTGCATTGCAACATTCATTGCAAATAGGATGCTACCTATTATGAGATGAGAGAAGGCCGGCTCTGCTGATATGCACATGTCCTGAGAGCAGCACCTTCCACTGTTGCCAAGACTGCCTACTAACTAAAAGGCAATGGCCGGACACCTCGTAGGTGTCCAAAACAGAGATGGCAAGACACCATCAACGAAGATATGCAAGCCGCAGGCCTGTGCCCTGGAGACGCAGCTAACCATGCAAAGTGGCGCTCAATGATTCGAAAAGTGGATCCTGCACCTGCAGGAATACACTAGGAAGAAGAAGGATGCTTCCTATTATATAAATAAGATTATAGATCAATCTGTTCTTCTATTACATCCTTGGAATTAATAGACTAATCAATAAAGCTACTGAGCATGTACACACACCCAGAGAGAAAGAGAGAGTGGGAGGGAAAGAGAAAAAAACAGGAATTTAGTTTAAGCATCAGGTAATTGTTTAGTTATTGCTTCACTCCATGAGGAGAGGAGCCTATATCACCTCCCTCAGTTATCAGATCTATACAGTGGTTGAACTCCCACACTCTTACGAAGTGAAACTTACTATCAACCAGACTCTCTTCCTATAACAAGACCATTATTTTGGATCCTTCAAAATAATGCTTCCTTCTGTGGAACTTGAAGCATAAAATTTCAGTAAACATTTGGACAACTCTATTTGTCTTCAGTTTTCAATCTCCTATGGCTGTAGTCTGAATCCTGTGAAATTACTTCTTGGATCAGCACTGCCCTTTCCCCTAAATTGCCTAATAGCATTTGTTGATCTGGATTTATCTTATTCTTTGAGCCGTCTTCTTGGTTGCCAAATATGTGCAGTTAGTGCATGCCTGTATAAAGGTAATACCTGGTTTTTCTACCTTTGATCATTCAGATAATTATTGCTAGCTGAAGAATGAATTCCCAAGCATTGTACTTGAAGACCAATAATAAAGGTTAGGCTACATCCTTAGTTCAGGAACAGAATACAGGTAGCCATTGTAACTTTGAATGGTCACTAAACAAACTGTTGTAAATCGAGGATTACCTGTACTTTTATAGATTTTTCAGGGGGAAAAAGACAGAAAGTCAGTATCATTTACAGTTCAATGGCCATGGGTTAGATTATCCTCTTTTTCTCACTAGCAGGATAACCCACTGGCTGATCAGCCAATGGAATAAATAACAATTACTTAAACTAGCTAGAGATAAAAGGAGTATTAAACCAAGGCTGAAAAGATCAGTACAGCAACCAGTTATCTCTGGAGTTTGTTTTTTGGGGATATTAGATATCTGCATACGTTGCAGAAATTTCAGTAAACGCACACATCAGACTAACTGATTTCTAGCTTCTTACCTCACATGACCTCAAGACAGACATAAATCTTCAGGACATCCAAATGTGCCCACAAGAATCCAATTTCCAGTCTTAATCCTGTGCCAGGAAACCTAAGGATTGAGTAGCAAAGGAAGCCAAATGTATAATTTCCCTCCCTCTTATAGAGAGGTGTTGGAAAGGAAGGATTTATATTGTTTACTCTTTTAAAACTGAATATTTATCAAGAAACAATTGTTTTGTATTTAGCAAGATTTAATATTTGATGCTTTAAAAGGGTGATTAACTTCCCTGCCAAATAATTAATATGGGTCTAGGTGGCAGGTGTTGCCTGTCAGTTTGCCTGTCAAACTGCTTTCTTGTTGATGTTATTTCTCTGTGCATTTTGACTGTTAATTTTTAAAATATTCAGTGATACTTAGTGCGAATTAATGTTAACCATATTTTGCACACACACACACTGTTATACAGTCACAGTGGCTAAAATAAAACATTTTACATCCACTTCTCATTTAATGACTGCACACCATTCCAACAACCAGACTGTTAGGCAAAATGATCCTATGGGAATGTGACGTGACAGAGAGAGATTGAAAGAGTAATAGTTTACTGCCTTTCCTTTCAGATGAAGTTCTCTTGTAGCTATGTCAACATTACTTTCACTCCAGTGTGTCTTGCAAAGCACATGAAATTTGGTCATAAATGTGTCCGTTGGTTTATTTTTTAAAATCACCATTTATTACTGTCATATTTGCAAATGGTTGCTAATCAAAGGAAGATGCTAAACAAGGAGTGAATGTAAAACCTTTTCAGGATCTGCTAAAGAGGGGGATTTTATGCCACGTTGTCAGTCAGAAACAGGAGGTAGTAATTATTCTGGATTGATTAAACTGACTACAAAAGCATTTTCTTACTGAAGGATAAAGGCCAGTTTTTATATAACCTATTCTGCTTCCAGTTTCTAGGAAATTTTCAGATGTTCATATTTGAAAATAATCTGTTTCTGCTTGCAGTATAATCTGCATGTACATTGTGTGGGAAAGCTATGATGCTATCTCTATCGCTGATCATTCCTCATGCAACATGTATCACTGCATGCCAAGGCTGGAAAGCTGATCAAACTTCTGGCCCAGGCCTCCCCGTTTGAGTTCGCACAGCAAAATAATCTCTGCATTCCCAATCAAGGAAATACTTAGCTACAATAATAAAACATGAAGAATTTCACCCAGATTGTGAATGTAATCCACAGCTGGAAGTTTGGGAGCAACACACAAAGCATCAGCTAATCCCAAAACTATCAACTCAACATCAAGGGGGCTGTAGTTGCAGTTCCTTTTGTAAAAGTACAGGGGTCTGTTCTCTAACCTTAGAAGGCACTGTAAAAAAAAGTAGACAACTAATTAAAAGAAATGTCTTAGGCCTCGTTTGACATTAGATGTGAAATACAGTGGATGGTTTTTGGCCTGTTATAATGGTGGCCTGGTTCTTGCATTTAACATTTGAGGTGGGAAGTTAAGAGTCCAGAGTCAACTTTGAATCAGGCAGCTTCAAAGCCACATTAAGCTATTAATCTCTGGTTTATGGTTACCATAAAGTGATAGTACAGGTGACTGCAGGTTTCAACTCTGAAAAACATTAAAACAAAAATGTGGGGTTTTTCTCAGTTTTTACAACTAACACCAGACGTATGTTTGGGCTGTATCAATTCAAGCACAGGTGAATTCAAGCATAACCCAACTCTCTCCAATTTTTTTTTTTAAAAAGATTCTAGATGATTCATTTCTAACTTTTATTGGTGAAGAAACTAGAAAGTGAGTAATAGTTCATGACCTCATCCTAAATGAAAGTGACAGAAGGCTCAGAAGAAAAATACAACCAAAATATCCATTTAGACCCACCTGGAGCCTGAAAAATAAGGTGTAACACCAATCGCCTCAGCAGGAACCAAGACCTTGGAAATAAGAAAGCCGATAGATCTTGATCTAAAACGAACCAAATCAAGTCGCCCAAGCGCACCTTTACTCCTTGATCACGCGATCTTCAAGAAAGAGGGTCAACCCTTCGGCAAACAAGGCACCTTGGGAGGGAGGCAGAGACTCCTCGATTGACCTCTGTCATCCTGGGTTGGTCGAGCAACCAGAGATAATCTATGTTCTCTACGCGCGAGTCTCCTCCTTCTTCTCCTCCGCCTCCTCTTTTGCCGCCGGCAGTCAAGGCGGCGAGAGTTAAAAAGCTATTTCACCCGGCGGCCCCGCTGGGAAGAGGAGCGGGAGAAGTGAAAGGAAGGTGCCCCGGGGACTCCCCGCCAGGGAGGGAGCCGTCAGCCTCGCGCTTCTCCCCTTGCCCGGGCTGAGCAGGTAAGAGGCAGTCAGTCGATCGGCTGGGATCCTGAGCCGGAGTCACATTTTTTGAAGGGGGGGGGGACGCGGAATCTTAAAAGCTATGATCCATCTCCCCAAGGGGCTTTTCTTTCCTTTTTCACTTCCCCACCAGTGGAGCCATCGGCGTGTAATCAACTGGGGGCTGGGGGGAGGGATCCAACAACACGTGTCTGGGACACAGAAGCTTTCTCTTTCTTCTCAAAGGGCAGGCAGCGAGGTTTGGGCTTTTTCAGTTTTCACACGAGAAAGCAGCTTCTCCCGCTCTGTTGCCTGGATCCCAATCAAACCTAATCAATCTCTGCAATCAGGAAGTTGGCCGATTGTCTAAGACCGTCGCTTAAGACAGAGATGGGAATCCCCAAGATAGAGTTCGATTATGATTAAATCAACCTCACCCCTCACCCCCGACCGTGTTTTCTGGAGAGAAGGGCTCCCACCTTGGCGCTAAAACAGAGAGAGGCCTGTTTCCGTCATGGCCCCGTGGTGGGCTCTGAAAACTAATGCACAAAGATCCAGACTAAACAGGAGTGATGATTATTTTCGGAAAACCGAAGGCGACAAGATCTCTGTAACAACAGGAAACTAGCGCCGTTTCTGCTCTTTGGAGAGAGGCACGTTGAGTTGCGAAATGCTGTCATGGGGAGAGCAGCTGAGAGATCTGTGCACTTGATAGTGCCTTCACCCATAAACTGATTAAGTCATCAAATTGTACCTTGTAGCGGAGGTGTTTCAAACTGCCTTCCTGGAGTCCCAGAGTCCTTGGAGAACTTTGTGGAGCTCCATGAAAAATTGCGGGGGTGGGGTGGGGGAGATTCATTTGAATGCAGTCAATATTTTCTGGTTAAAACTTTGCTTCTGGATCAGGGGTTATGGGAATGCTTTTTTAGTTCCGGGAATTTTGTCCTTAACCATTTTACAGCCTGAAAAAGTTTTAAAACCTCTGCCTTATGACCTAGGGCAGACTGTATTGGCCAGTGTTTTTTTGTTAAGTTTCTAGAAACTGATGTAGAGCTGTATAGTTAGATCTGACCGTACACTTGATTTGGGGAATTAGAGGGGAGCCCTTTCATGTTCACTCTTTTTCTAAAAAACTGTTGACTTTCCAGTGTAGCTGTCTTGTTGCATTTCTTCTATTCCAGTGCATTTGTTCCTGGATTGATGGCTAGTGCTATGTTCAGATACTAAGTGCTTCCAAATGAAAACTTATGAAATCACTGACAAATGATTGCACAAGTTTATGCACTCAAGAAATTCTCTGAAAATCCTCATTTGTTTTTCCAGCATATTTTTGTCTTTTCTTTTTCTTTTTACTGTAAGAACATCTTTTTAAAGGCTGGAGTAATATAGCCTTCAGAAAGTTAAATCTTTTTGTGCTATTATGCTGACTTTTTAAAAAAAGCTTTTTTAAATGTCAGACAAAGAAATTTGTCATTGTTCTGTGCATATTTCCCTTTGTAAGTATCATCACTTTTTTCTCTTGGTTATCAGCAAATTTTGTATTATTTAAAACTACATTTTCTTAAATATTAAAGGAACAATTAAACATCAGTTAAATGCGTATGTTATAGCCTTATACTTGTGTACTTCTATAACCCACTTTACAAATGTGAAAAAACCCTTTCTCATTTTATTTTACTATAATAGAATTAATGAACATGACCAAAAAGTTTAAACATTAGTATTATAAAGGTGAGTGCTTGCAAAAAAAATCATTTAAATTGTGTTTTATATACTAATGACAATATAACAAAAGAAGCCAGACTGGATGTTAGCATTATTTTTAAAAATGTGTTTGTTTAAATAAAGTGATAAAAGTTACTCCTATGACAAAGGGAACAGGCTGTGATAGGCTAGAAATAAATCAGTATCTACAGTATGTCAAAGTGATACTCCTTTAAATAGTTGGATAAGGGTTGCGACATGGATAGGATATAGTGAAGTGCATATTCAGAAAATGCACTCTGTTTCTAAATAATATGGAAGTCAGTTACAATTCTACTCAGCTATTTAAGGGCAATTTTTAAAAATATTAACTAGGGGTGAAATGCTCCCGGTTTGGACCGGATCGCCCGATCCAGTAGCAATGGTGGCGGGTAGTTCGGAGAACCGGTAGCAAAAATCCCTGCCCCTAGCCCTAGCCCTAACCTTAACCTCCCCCCCACATGTCCAGCTGAGCCACGCGATCATCAGAGGCTTTTTTTTTACTTTTAAAAGCATTTTTTCTACAACCTCTTTGTCTGAAAAAATGCTTTTAAAAGAAAAAAAAAGTCTCTGATGATCTTGCGGTTCAGCTGGGATCGTCA
Source organism: Pantherophis guttatus (assembly GCF_059756535.1). Taxonomy (NCBI): domain Eukaryota; kingdom Metazoa; phylum Chordata; class Lepidosauria; order Squamata; family Colubridae; genus Pantherophis; species Pantherophis guttatus. The sequence goes on from NC_142064.1 coordinate 161,965,168, forward strand.
GAGGCTTTGAGAAGCATTTTTTTCTGCAACCTATTCAGCGAAGAAGTTGTAGGAAAAAAAATGCCTTTAAAAGCCTCTGGCGATCCCAGCTGAGTTGCCTGATCGTCAGAGGCTTTTAAAAGCATTTTTTCTACAACCTCTTAAGGTTGTAGAAAAATGCTTTTAAAAGTAAAAAAAAAAAATGTTGGCCACACCCACCCAGTCACATTAACCCCCCCACACACAAGCCATGCCCACAGAACCAGTAGTAACAAATTTTATATTTCACCACTGATATTAACCATAGGAACTCTTTAGAAGCCCCTGGTGGTTCTTCCCCTGCAGTATTTAGAAAACTTCACTTGAGTTATAAAATTATTCAGGGTAAGAAAAATCCAACTGCAAATCAAGAAGAGAGAAATGTGCAGAGGGCGGTAGCCTTTTAAAAGTATTGCTGCAGAAGAAAGTAAGGCAGCTTACTGGGATGACTCAAGAGATCTTACCAGCTGACCTATAAAGGAAATCCTTGGAGCACTAACTATGGTATCGTGGCCATAGCAGCTACCTGTGCAGGCAAATGCCACAGACACCTTCAGCATGACATGCCCCTCTGGGCCCAATGAATCAATTGCTGAGGTAATAAACAGGGGGGGGGGGCCCTGCAGGTGGAAGTGGAGGGCCCCAGTTCTATTTGTACTGGAATAGTAGTTGGAGCAGCTATTTCATTGAAGGGCCACCCCTGCTTTAGTCTTGACAAGTGAATTCTGAAGCCCTTGGATCGCAGTTCCTTTTTAAAAATCTTTTATTACTTTATTCATTACATTAGCAGCCGGAAATGTTAGCCTGAGCATGAAATGTGTGCCCGTGTAGTTGCAGGTGGGTTGAGTTAGAAGTGATAAGATGCAGGAAGTGTTATTTACAAGGCCATTCATAAAACGCTTGCTGCTGATAGTAAAAACTTGCTGGGGGCTGTGATCTAATGAATATATGTAAGGGTGGTCTAAGAAACATCCCTGTTCAAGATGCCAGAGTCACAAGTAATGTTTTCCAGTTAATTTGGTGGCTTATTGCTCAATTTTCCTTTGAAAATTGATCAAGAATGGATGCTTGAAGGGTAGATCACAGTATGTCCTGGCATAGGGAAGGAAGTGTTCCTCAACTGATTCCTTAATAATGCCTTTCCTGATGTCAAATTAATGTCTGCTTAGTCATTGAGTCTGATTAATGAAAACGTGCTGAACATAACAGGCAACCTTCTTGTGGCAAACTTAAAATATATTGAGCAGCCATAGGTGGCTAGGCAGTGTGATAATTATCCCACATCTATGTATAAGAATCATTTCGGGATGGGGTGGGGGAGATGAATTCCATTCTTGCTGATTGCATCCATTCAATTTTGTGTAATGAATGAGGTTTGCCTTTTGTATTTTCTTCTGTCTTTTTTTTTTAACTTCCTAGACTAGAAAACAGACTTAGAAATACTAATCAAGGCCAATCCTGCTCAGCTCCTAAAATAAATCTGTATAAAGACTTAGTATACTTTGTGGGATTTTTGGGGGTCCAATCCAATGTGGGCTCTGAGTTGTATAAAAAAGAAGTTTGGACTGGAGACGGTGTGCATAACTAAAGGACAGTATCTTGAGCTTGGTTATACAATCTGGATCAAGTGCTTATGCCAGTTACTCACTGTTTTTGCTAGTGGTTTATTTTGAACGTTGCCTGTGAGCAAGTACCAGATTATAATCCAAAGGAAATAGTTTTTCTTTCCCATTAATAAAACAGACTATTATATGTTATATTTTTATTAGTTTATCAAAATATAAAATACAGAAATAAAAAGAAAATAATGGAAAATTAATGAAGGCAAAGGGGAAGAAGAAAAAGTGTAGGGTTAGAAGAAAAAAAAGCATTGACTGCTGACTCCTTTTGGTAGTCTTTAGAATAAGATAATAATGTACAAGTTCTACTTTTATATAGCATTATGTACTGATCATATCTATAACAACAACAAACTTACAGTATCTAATCAGCAAAACGCAAAATCAAAGTTTCATTTTTTCCCACCTCAAGCACAAACCCCAAAAGCGGTTTCAAAGTAGAAACATCTGAGTGTTTTTCAAATAAACTACTTAAATCAAAAACAACATATACTAATCTTCCTGCTAATGTATTGTAAAATTGTAGATCGCTAATTTTGCATGTGTATTCTTGCATGCATTTAGGATAATTCTAAAATAAACAATGATTTAGGATCAATGTATTAAGTATGACTATAGTACTGAAACCCTATTGCCATTACGAACCATTCTTGTAACAATGAGATTGTCCTGTGATTCCTCCATTCTGTCCAGAATTCTAGATTGTGATTACAAAGGTTACCTAAGAAACCGAGTGCACTAATACCTTCCACGAAGAGCCCATAATAACACATGTTCTCCAATTGGTTTACTCAATGAATCTGGAGTGGAAAGCGATTTGTTGGGCATGTACAGATTCAAAAGAGTTGCTTTTGGTCCTCATGTGGAAACTTGGATCCTGCAGCTACATGTTCTTTGTTCAGCATTAATCTGAACAAAGGTTATGCAGCAATATGGAACATACATTTCAAGGAGCAAATTTGGTATGGGATTTTATACCAAAGTACAAAGGAAAAATCAGCACAGACTTTACTCTTCCAGATTCAGGAACATTCTCTTCCAGATCCAGGTCAGTCAAAAGAGACACATGTACTACTAGTGCTTTTGATAGGATTCATGGATTTGAAAACAGACTGCTGCCAGCAGGTCCCCCATTTAGCTCTAGTAGCCTAACAGAAGAGGCATTGTGGATTCCCACCTCAATTGGCCTGGTAGCAATGGCATTTGCATCAAAGAGACTTGGGAATGGGAGCAGAGTCACATTACCTCTGTTTAATTCCAAGCTAGCCTCCATCCAATTTTCCATTCCCTGTATGCAGCTTAATTATACAAGAATACTTATTTAATTATTTAATTAATTATTCAATTCTTTCTAAGAAAGAATATTAAAGTTTACTAATCTTCACTCTATTTTTCTCTCTCTCCCCTCTCTTCGTGTCAGATTTTTAAAGTTTCAAGTTTGTGGGCAGAGATTGTTTTAAAAAAACTTGATTCCTACCCTGAAAAGTAGGATTTAAAAAAGCCCTTAATTAAATAAATAACAAAATAAAGAAATGTCTGTAAGAGAGCTATATAAGCTAATTTATCTTGCTTGAAGGAGGAATTGGAGGAAGGAATGCTGACATTTGTCCTTGAAACTGTGAAGTATTTCCTGGTGATTTTAGGCACATGGTATTTTTCAAGCACACCAGTGGAGGGATTCAAATTTTTTTATTACCGGTTCTGTGGCGTGGCTTGGTGGGTGTGGTATGACTTGGTGGGCGTGGCAGGGGAAGAATACTGTAAAATCTCCATTCCCACCCCACTCCAGGGGAAGGTTACTGCAGAATCTCCATTTCTTCCCAATCAGCTGGGATTCGGGAGGCCATCTATCCCATCGGAATAGATGGGGGCGGGGCCAGTCAGAGGTGGTATTTACCGGTTCTCCAAACTACTCAAAATTTCAACTATCGGTTCTCTAGAACTGCTCAGAACCTGCTGAATACCACTTCTGAAGTACACCAATACAATCCTGTTCCTGACAATATGTATATTTGCTTTTCTTGGCTATTGGTGGCTGGCTAAAATGATCGCCCTACATATTTCTCCCTGCAGAATAAATATATCTTATTTATTCAAGCGGATTATTTCTGCATCTCTATTTCATGTAAAATAAACATATGATGCTTTGGTCTTATGAACTCCTGTAGCCTGACAAATTACATGTGTCCTTTATGAGATCTTAAGTTTCTCTTTAGATTTCTTCACAAGTAACACCCAAAAACATTGGGAAGGGGGATTTTCTTATACTTATATAGATAGGCAATAGAAGATATCAGTCTTCTATCAGTATTTGAACCATTACAGATATTTTATGGAAAGGATGTTAATGGATATATGTGTGAATATATCCTTAAAATGCATAATGGCATAGTGGAAGGGATTTGAAATTTAAGTCCTGTTATCCAAATACCTGAAATTACATCCGAGAGTGACAGAACTTGTTGCAAGAGCATTCACTGCAAGTCTGGTTGTGAAAAACAAATATTTACAAACTTTGCCTCTTCCTGACACAAACCATTTATGATACTCGGTGAGACAAGGAAATGGCATAATACAGTGTTTCTCAACCTTGGCCGCTGGATGATGTGTGGACTTCAACTCCCAGAATTTCCCACCCAGCTCTGTTGGCTGGGGAATTCTGGGAGTTGAAGTCCACACATCATCCAGCGGCTAAGGTTGAGAAACACTGGCATAATAGAAGGGATGTGAAATTTAAAGCCTTCTATCCAAACATTACACCCAGGAGCAGCAGAACTTGTGCAAGAACATTCACTGCAAGGCTACTTGTGAAAAACAGTTGAGATTTACAAAATTTGCCACTTTCTGACACAAAACATTTATGACACTTAGTTGAGACAATGAAGTGGCATAATAGAAGGGATGTGAAATTTAAAGCCTGCTATCCAAATACCTAACATTGCACCCAAGAGAAGCAAAAATTGTGGAAGAACATTTGTTAAAAGACTGGTTGTGAAAAACAAATAATTGAGATTTACCAACTTTGCCTTTTCCTGACACAAAACATTTATGATATTCAGTTGAGACAATGAGGAAACTCCATGAGCCCAAAGCAGGTGAAAGGTAAAATCAATGAGAACTGAGTACTACAATTTGGTTATTTGCCACTATAAGTGTGCCTAACCCATTACCTACTGGCATTTACAATCTTGTGACATAAAAGCAAAACATACAAAATAAAATGGGTTGGTGTGATTCCAAGAGATTGTGACTGGGAAGCTCTCTATTAAAACCGAAATGAACTACTTTCTGCATGAACTGTAGTTCAATAGCTCCACTGCTGTCACCTTAGCACTGATCCGATTGTCGTTCGTCTCCTCATTTGCCTGCTATCTTCCAATTAGGTATTCTATGAAAAGACACTTTGCAAAGATGCTCCAAGAAGAAGAAGCATCTCCTAGGAGAAGCATCAAAGACCAGGATCAAGGATGGGCTTGGATGGTCTTAGTAGCCACAGTGCTGGTTCAAGGTCTAACACTGGGTTTTCCTTCATGCATTGGAGTCTTCTTCAAGGATCTGCAGCGTGATTTCCACGCTACCAATAGTGAGACATCATGGTTCCCCTCCATCATGACAGCTGTCCTCCATGCAGGTGGTGAGTATTTTGTTTTTATTGACTAACTTTCTTCTTAAATGTCATATCGAGGTCCCATGAAAAGAGCACAAGATCAATTGCTAACTAGCAAATAATGTTCTACCAAAGAGATCTGCCAAAGGTATGTTTTCTCTTCAAGCTTTGCTAAGGTTCTACTTCTAGACACAAAAATAAATCTTCCTTCCTAATCTCCAACAGTATCTTCCTTTTCCCCCCAAAACCACTATCTATATGACATCTATAATATCATGAACAATCAATAATAGATTGTGGGTTCTAACTGAGTTCCATATAGCTAGCTGGCTGGATGACTGGCTGTCTATGTTTGCCCTGTCTATGTTTGCCCTATCTTTATTATTTTTATAAACAACTCAAGGTGGTGGACATACCTAATACTCTTTCCTCCTCCTATATTCCCAGCAACAACCCTGTGAGGTGGATTGGACTGAGAATGTACCTGGCTCAAAGTCCCCCAGCCAGCTTTCATGCCTAGAAGGGGCTTAGAACTCGCAGATTCCTGGTGCCATAACCATTAGTCCATACTGGCTCTTTTTAATTGCTTAATTTAAATTTAAATTGATTTTAATTGCTATTTTATTTGCTGCTTTTTCAATTAAGGTCAGAAGGCTGATTAATTTTAATTGCTTAATTTTTTTAATTGCTGCTTTTTCAAGTAAGGTTATCCCAGAAAGCTGAGAATGAAGAGTCCATATTGAATTAATATGTGCATATTTTATCATATAATTGAGAGACAGTTTGATGTAGAGATTAAGGCATCAGAAATTATATTGTGAACTCTACTTCCCACCTTAGATACAAAACCAGCTAGGTGACTTTGAATCACTCACCTCACGCGAGCTCAGCCCTAAAAAGAAGGTAGTGGCTGAACATTCACATACACTCTTTCTCAGTCATATCTCTTTCTCACGTACATACTTAAAGTTGTTTTAAACAAAATATATGTATTGGCTTTCTTTTCAAGGCCACTCTCTGAGCCTGTGAGAGAAGTACTAGAATTTCAGACAATGGACATCACCCTTCACATGCCCTTGAGTTAAAGAGGAAAGTATTAAGCCAACTAAAACTATCCGAGCATTTTTTTTCCTATCAGACAAATCTTTGCTAAAATCATTGACCAAATTCAAAAGAAGAAACAAACCAAGGGGGAAAAAAAAACATTGACACAAAAATCCATTGGCAAGATTCAGATAAAACTCAAGAGATTGAATCACTGAACCAATTTCTTAAAGATTCAGTTGATGCACTCAACCAGCCACATCATAAAATTGGGCCACATTGAGGGCTCATCCATACAACCATTTTGCTAAATTCTTCTCGTGTGTTAGAGATGGGAGAAAAATCATATCAATTTAGTCTGTGTGGTTCCCACAGCCTGCCTTGAATGTGCACTCGGAACAGCGCTATGCTCTGCTATTGTGTCACAGTACATCTAGTGGGCCAATTGAACAGAACCAAGCTTCATTGCATTATTCCAGGTCTCTTCTAAGCATCTTAGATTGTGCTCTTGGGGACTTTTGTGTCAGGATAATGGGGAAACACTACTTGCATTTCCGAACATCTGAAATGAGTCCAGACTGCCTCAGCAGTTGGCTAACAATGAGATGGAGGTAATGTTACGAAGAAAGTCCTCTGTGAATAGTTAGTGTGATATCCTTGTGCTGTGGCAAGCAGAATATGTGGTTGAGCCTTAACAGTAATATTTACCTGACAATAAGATATATCTGGTTTGTTAGTAAAAAACAGAGTTCTATGAATGATATAAATACCTTAACAGAATGAGCAATATAATAAATGATAATACAGCAGAATATCCCTTGTGCCGCAAAGGCAAATCCCATCTTCCAAATTATGAAATATATTCTCTAAGATTGCTGAGGAGAAAACATTAAGACAAATTGAGGGAAAGGCCCTACATTATTACCTCAAAGTGGATTGATGTAAAACTTAACTGATAGGTTGGAAAATATTCATTTCCCTCCCCGCAGGACCACTGAGAAGACTATGAGTAGTCCATAGACATCATTGTTCTATAGATCTAACTTTATATTGCAAACACTGAAAAATTATTTAAAATAACTCCAGAAAAGAAAAAAAATATATATCAGATAAGCATGTTAACTTTTAAAAAATGAAGGGTTGCATTTTTTTTGAGAGTGTGCAGTTGGAAAAAAAATGACCATTGTCTCAGGCAAGCAGTGTTAGTGATAGCAATAAAATTAATGAGAAGACAGGATAGAGAAAGGCAAGAACAGAACTTTAGCTGCATCAGAATGGATTCCCTGTCCATCAGTGGGTTGGAACTCAGAGAGATGCATATTTGCGCCCCTCGGAAAAGCAGTAGACTTGCTAGAATATAGATGGTCAGTTCTTACTTGTAGCTTGTTATTATTGTAATTCTTATTAAGGCTGATTGCACAGTCAGCCAGATGTTTTTATGGCTGGTCGCATAGTCACCCAAACATTTAGACTGGATTTGGCATTTTTATCCACCTATTGAGTTCTTCCCAAGAACCTGGGATAGGCAGATGTTCATGTTTGTTAATGATAAAGATATCATTACAGGGTTATTACCTGTATGCCACCCAATTCTCAATGACTGTGGGTGGCTCACAGCAGTCAAAGAAATTAAAATAAAATACATTTAAAAATAAAATGGTAGTGCTTATGAACATTCTATCTAGGAGCTATGCCTATTAGGGTTATAAATGTCTGAAAAGCGGGTTGGGCCTTGAATAGTTTAACAATGTATTTTGCACACCTGCAAGATTTCATTAGCTTCTTATTCCATCGGGTAGCAGGAACACCTGGTTATTATCTCTTTTATAAGTGGGCCTGTGATAATAATATTGCATCAGATCTTTACTCACTGGTATTGTTATGCTGACAAGGAAAGGATTATGTTCTCTACTGAGTTGGGAAATTTAGTGAAATATTTCATTTGGTAATGATTTCTTTTGCCAATTAACCTATAATAGGCTTTGCTTGCTCTTATATAATGCATGTATTATATCATTATTAAACAATCGCTAGGACTTCTAATAGTACAATGTGAGCTGTTTCTATTGACATTGCTCACTACCAGAAAGTGCCACACAGTGTTCTTGATGAATTTGCCCCTTTAATTTATATACTCTTGATCCAGGGGTGAAATGCTCCCGGTTCGGACCGGATCGCCCGATCCGGTAGCGATGGTGGCAGGTGGTTCGGAGAACCAGTAGCAAAAATCCTTGCGGCCCCACCCCCCACCATGCCCAGCTGAGCTGCACGATCATCAGAGGCTTTTTTTTTTACTTTTAAAAGCATTTTTTCTACAACGTCTTCCGACGAAAAAATGCTTTTAAAAGTAAAAAAAAAAAAATCAGCTGGGATCGTCAGAGGCTTTTCAAAGCATTTTTTTCTGCAACCTCTTGGCCGAAGAGATGGTAAAAAAATGCTTTGAAAAGTCTCTGACGATCCCAGCTAAGTTGCCTGATTGTCAGAGAGGCATTTTTAAAAAAGCCTCTCTGACGATCCCAGCTGAGTTGCCTGATCGGCAGAGGCTTTTCAAAGCATTAAAAAAATGCTTTGAAAAGTTTTTTTTAAAAAAAATTGGCCACGCCCACCCAGTCACATTACCCACCACCACCAAGCCACACCCACAGAACCGGTAGTAACAAATTTTACATTTCACCCCATCTTGATCTATAAATAATATTTAAACATTAATATTTGTGGCAGCTTAAACTACTGAATGGGGTGTACAGGTAGTCCTGCCCAGTTCTGCCTAGGTATTAAATTTCATGTTGTTGGATAGGGTTAATTGTTCAAACCTGTCAAGATCTTTTTGGATCCTGAGCTTGTCTTCTGGGGTGTTGGCTATTCCTGCCAGTTTAGTGTCATCTGCAAATTTGATTCGTTACCCTTCTATTCCCTCATCTAAATCATTTATAAAGATATTGAAAAATACTGGGCCTAAGATGGAGCCTTGTGGTACCCCACTGCTTACTTCCCTCCATGTAGATGTAGTACCATTAAGGATCACTTGTTGAGTACAATTTGTCAGCTGGATTTGTCCAATTTGTCATTTGGATTTGTCAGTTACAAATCCAACTGGTAGTGATGCTGTTTATCCCACATTTTTCTAGTTTACCAAGAAGTAGGTTGTGGTCTGCTTTGTCGAATGCCTTGCGGAAGTCTAAGTATACTATGTCCACAGCATTTCACTTGTCTACTAATTTAGTCACTTTATCAAAGAATGAAATAAGATTGGTTTGGCATGATCTGTTTTTAACAAACTTGTGCTGGCTACTAGTTATAACTTTATTTGTTTCTAGATGTTCACAGATCTGTTTTTTTATTATTTTTTCCAGTATCTTCCCAGGTATTGATGTTAGGCTTTACTGATACTCTGTAAACAACCTGAAAATAGGGGAAAGGAGCAGGGTATCACCTTCAGCTGAATTAAACAACCACACTACTGATTAAGTAATACAAGTAGTTAGGAAATTTGCCACCATGATATTCTCAAGGACACACAAGAAGAAGCGGGTTGAGCTTGATTTGTCCCAAGTAAGGCCTATAGCTGAGTTGACAAATGTATGAGATTGACAGGATAGAAAGGACATGGGGAATTACAGAAACCTCTGCACTGTATGACCACATCTAACTCCACTTCATGAAAAATATAATCTGGCCCAGTTTTCTTCAAGGCAAGTCTACCTGTAGCACTGTAAATGAGGAGGATATTTGAGATTTCATTTGCACGTATTAAAAGTTGCCAACATTTGTTTAGGAGAGCTCCGATGTTGTTAAGAAGTACACATTCATGGAAGGAAAAAATTCTTGTCCATTCCAAGAACTTTCCCGATATAGGGCATGTTGCTGTCTCCAATCTGATCCAATAGGAAAACAAAAAGATTTGAACTTCTGAGGTCTAGGGCCTTTCATCTAAATTCCAAAGCTTAGAGTAGAACTGGCTACCAGGGTGTCTTTCATGCTTAGCTTACCTGCCATCTTGCCCCTCCCTGTAATAAGCAGTTATGCCCGCCAAGATTTCTAAAGTAAAAATTGGTTGCCCTGAGAATGTGCCTGAGAAAATGCAGATTTAAAGCAGAGAGCAAGTCTGAAATTTCAGATGCACAAAATTCTACGCTTTTCACAGAGTAGTAATTCAAGTGCAGCCTTGTCTGATGAAACAGAAAGAATCCAAGATGACTGCTTAGGGAAAACAGATCAAGCTCTACTATCAGGGGTGCTTTTCAGCAAGTTCTGACAGGTTCTGGAGAACCGGTACCGGAAATTTTGAGTAGTTTGGAGAACTGGCAAATACAGCCTCTGGCTGGCATCAGAGTGGGGTGGGAATGGGGATTTTGCAGTATCCTTCCCCTGTCATGCCCACCAAGCCACACCCACAGAACTGGTAGTAAAAAAATTTGAATTCCACCACTATCTATTATCATACCCTCTTGCACTAGCAGCTACTAAGATGTCAGGTGGCCTTAGCGGTCATGCCCTTATGATCTCCAGGTGGAATGGTAGTTCTTTTTCAGAGACACACCTTGTTCTTTTTGGGTACAAAAAACATTCATTTCAGCCTATTACAAATTACGATGACATTTCACTTCCCATTCACCCCTCCTACTTTCTGATGGTAATTCCTAAGACAATCATACACAGAAGGAAAACTGGATATAATTAAAGTACATTTCGGGGGAGGAGGGGAAGTATCCTTGGGATAGGTATAAAAAATTAACTATGATGTCTTTGTATGCTGCTGTAGATATGTGCCTAGATAATTCATAGCTTATTATTATAACATAATAATAAGTTATTCATTAGAGAGCCGATTTGGAGTAGTGATTAAGGCACCAACTGGGAGATGGCGACTTGTAGTCCTGCCTTAGGCATGAAAGCTAGTTGGATGATTTTAGGCCAGTCACTCTCTGTCAGTCCTAGGAAAGAGGCAATGGCAAAGCACTTTTGAAAAACCTTTGCAAGAAAAAACTGTACTTCCTTACCCAGGCACTTTCTAAGAATTAGACAAAATTGGACAGAAGAAAAACAATTGCTCGGTAATAAATATTAGTAGTAAGAATTTCTCTATAACAAATTACTGTTTATAATTTCTTTCTTCCATCTCAGGATCACATTTCTCTTAATTTTACATTCTTGTTAAACAAAATGTCTTTATTCAAATTATTTTCCTGCTTCATCTCAAGTGTTTTATGTCAATTATACCGATTTTGTTCCTTATTTGGCACAATATATTCAGACTGATATTATATTCAGATTCCCTTTCATGTTCTCAGATTATTTCTTGCTTTGTAAAAAACATGGGAATCATCCAATTTGTCTTCTGAACTTTATCTGAAACTGGCATCCACACCATTCTTCTTTCCTCTCTACGTGTGGCCACATTTTCAAGTTCAGATTCCCAAATAACATTCAGATAGGCTAAACATAGAATAGACATGACAATACTCTATATAAGACACTTTTGTTTTGTTTTTTTTCCAAACACAAGATTATTTTATCTTTCTTCCTTCAGAATTCTATCTTTATGTAACACAGCTTTGACTATGTCAACAGCAGCAGCAGCAGCAGCAGAAACAACAAATGTGCAGGGAGGAGCACAGAACATAATGTGGAGGTGTTGAATGAGGCTAGGGAAGACCTAGGTTTGTTTGTCCTTCATTATGGAAACTCACTGACATTGAGTAACTTGACTAGTCATGTTTCCTCAGCCCAACTTACCCCCCAGGTTATAATTGTTGAGATAAACTGAAATGAGATTCCCATAGGATATAAATCCAACAAATGCAACTATTTGACTATGCTGATCACTGTACTTTTTTGAAATTGAATCTGAAATTTCTGTTTAATGTTCCCTTCTCAGGTCCTCTTTGTAGCATTTTGGTGGAGCGATTTGGCTGCAGGATAACAGTCATGGTGGGAGGCCTGCTCAGTGGAGTGGGTATGGTTGCCAGTGCTTTCTCCAACTCACTTAGTGAGCTTTACCTAACAGCCGGATTCATCACCGGTGAGTATAGTAAAAGTATCAGTGGGTATAGTAAAATGGGATCAGTGGTGGGTTGTTCCTGGTTCAGTCCGGTTCTTGTGAACCGGTAGTAATGGTGATGGGAGGCTCTGTCCACCCATCCGGACTTCATCATGAACGATCTGCACATGCGCAGAAGTTGCTTTGCGAATCGGTAGCAGAGGTAAGTAGAACCCACCCCTGAATGGGATGGTTTGCATGCTTTCCTGTTTGGTTCCTTTTCAGAGTTTATATTCCTGCGTAACATGAATCCAAATTGCAAATGGTGATAGATACTCGATGTATGGATTGTGATGCTGATTCAGATTTTCAGTAGCGTCAGTAGCATTAAAAAAGTTTATCTCAGTTATCTGCAGTGTGGTGATTGCAGCCTCAAATGTCATCAAAGGAGTAGTGTTTTTAGTAGGAGATGGGGTAAGATTGTTTCAGAAACCTCTGAGATTTAATAATCAGATACATTCTATTGGAATTAATATTAAGTAATGTAGATTTAAGAATATTGTTCATAGCCCACCTTTGTTCTAAGTAGTGCCCCAAAATAATTCATTTAATATACTTTAAGGTAGGTGAATTCTGATTATCATAAACATACATACACATAAATGAATAAAACAAATGTTATCACTGCAGACTCATATTTTGTTTTCCTTTTTTAATTTAAAGGCCTGGGATCATCTTTTAGCTTCCAAGCAAGTGTCACCGTACTTGGTTATTATTTTATACAACGGCGAGCATTAGCCAACGCCCTGGCCTCCACTGGGGTTTCCCTTGGCATGACGCTGTGGCCACTAATTTCCCAAAACCTGCTTGATGAGATGGGCTGGAGAAACTCATTTCTAATCTTTGGGGGAGTGTTGCTGAACTGCTGCGTGTGTGGGGCTGTGATGAGGCCAGTCCCAGGTAAGCTGACTGCCCTTTCACTGAAATCTTGTTCTGAACAGTCAGCTGGAGGAATGCCCAATGGTAACACTTCGCATCATAAAGAACAATGTCAGTCAAGATTTACTGCGTGTTCCCAGACCCTGAAGAAGTACCTAGCTTTTGATATCTTTTGCAAGAACAAAGGCTACCAAATCTATACCCTTGGAGTTACCTGGATGGTGATGGGTTTTGTGCTGCCTCTCGTTTACTTGGTGCCCTATGCCATCTTGAATGGAGTGGAGGAACAGAAAGCAGCCCTCCTAATTTCCATTATCGGATTCATCAACATATTTATGCGTCCAATGGCAGGCCTTCTCTCTGGCCTTAGTATCTTCACTGGCAAGAGGAAATACCTCTTTAGCGCAGCTGTGATGTTCAATGGCCTGAGCAACCTCATCTGTGCTGTTTCAGCTGACTATAGTATTCTTGTTCTCTACTGCTCGGTCTATAGTGTCTCCATGAGTGTCATCGGTGCACTTCTCTTCCAAGTGCTAATGGACGTAGTGGAAATGGACAGGTTCTCTAGTGCCTTGGGTCTTTTCACCATCTTGGAAAGTATCACCATTCTTATTGGACCCCCTCTTGCAGGTAAGAGGTATACAGGAATTGGCCCCAGTGGTACTGTTGGTACAGATTTTGCATGTAATCAGAATTAACTGTATTGTAGCACTTAAGAGGTCATTTATGCCATCAGTCAGATGGCTATCTAGCCTCCACTTGAATGCATCCAGTGAAATTAAGGCTACCATATTGCTTAGTTCCATGCTCCTTTTAGCATTTGTGGCACAATTTTCTGCAGAATGATTACTACAGCTTTAAATGGCAAGTATTAAGGTTTTAGAGATTTAAGATTACAGCAGTCAGCATAAAAAAAGGGATTATATAAGAGTAGCAACAAGTAGTAAGTAGTAGTACTTAGCTTAGTACTACTTAGTAGCAGCAAGTAGTAATTAGCAAACAACTTTCCTTAATAGAACATCTAGTGTTTATCTTCTTTCGCTTTTAGCTCTGCTATCTATCTACTTGTTCTTCATAGCCCTTGCCATAGCCAAATTCTTATTCTTATTCATCTTTCAGTTGTTGCTAAATAATCTAAATTCCACAGCGATTCAAGTTTGGCATAAATTTGAGGAAAACAACTGGAATGGCAGAAAAAAGTTAAATTCCCTCTGTGCTGCTTCTCTTCTCTCAGTTGCTTGCTTTTTTTTTGAAAAATTAGAAATATTTTAGCTAAAATGCAGGCATAAGTAATTAATATATCACCTTACATCAAGTCAAACTTGATGCATATATATATATATATGGGCGTTTGCTATATGGATCATGTAAATTTTAACAAGATGATGCATCCTTACATATTGCAGGGAGTCTCAGTTAGCCATGGCACTCTGGTGTATATCCATTGTTTCAATAAAAACAAGGGAATCATATGTATAGAAGTTACAACTGCTTGCAGTCACCAGTCAGCAGAAGTACCATTCTAACCATTGCACCACCTCATCTCTCCCTCTCTCCATTCCAATTGTATCCTTTGGCTCACCAAAAAATATATTTAAAAAAAAAAAACCTTTATACTGGTGAAATTTTAAGCATTTTTACTCACAAATGAGTCCTGAGGAATTCAGTGAATCTTTCTCCTTGGTGAGCATGCTGATACTTACAAAATGTTACAATACTTAGACAAAAAATATATTAATTAAATAAGCAGAGATTAAAATTAAAGAACAACAAATGAAATACATTAGTTTCCTTTCTACCTGTACAGATTAACTCTTAAACATTTTTGGTAGTTAGTTTAAATGTCTTCTAACATGTTTAATTTTGAAATGAATAAATATTTTACATAATTTAAGGACTTTTGTACAAAATTTCACAAAACGGTAAAGATCCATCGATCCATTATAATTAATCAGCTGAATCCAAAGGGATTTTGATTCTCTTTAGAGTGTCTGTTAACAGAAGGGACAGGCATTTTTCATCAATTTTTCCTACTTGTACTATCTCCAACATACATCAGGAGTCTATCCAAACCCTCTGGAAAAGATTTTGATATATAGTGTACTAGTGGATGCTGAGAAACACTTTTTCTGATATATAGGCAATTTCAATATCTGAAAAGGTTGGGAAAGCTGCATGTTAAATTCATATGCCGCAAACCTTTTTTTTAAATTCTTAAAATACAGTTGCCTGTATAATTAATAAATGATGATTCTGTTGTATGCTTTGTATTAAAATATACTGGAAATGATTGGAACCTGCAAGGAACAGACAAACATCTGAAGGGATCTAGAAACTGCTTCAGATAAGAAGCAGCTCTGATTTTCTCTTATAACAGATTGTGTTTGGAATGTTGTTGAAGAATTAACAGAGAGTTAATAAGTTGCATTGATTAAATGGACATTTCTTGTTTGTTTAAATGGGACACAGAATAATTGAACAGCTCAGGATAAATCTAGGTGGCAACTGCAGCTTCATATACTATCAGTTAATAATGACAGTACAAGAGTTAGAGATGGCAAAAAGAATGTGAAAATAGGGGAAAGCAAAGGTAATTAATATCACAATGATTCTAGGTCAACAGTTATATTGAGTTTATCTTTATTGATGCTCCTCTGCCAAATGTAGGAAACCTGTTACTGACTTCATGGGTTGGGCTAGCTCTAGACCAGACTTCATAGACCATTTTATGTATTGATTCATTGGTGACTGAGTATTTAAGATATCCTGATTCTACATTTGATCGCCAAACATAGTGTATATTTTTTTATAGTCATGTATCTTTTCTTTTTCAGGTCTTCTTGTGGATGTTACAGGACACTTTAGTTATGTTTTCTATGCTTCCAGCTTCGTCATGGTATCAGCTGCTCTGTTCATGGGTATTAGCTTTTGCACATTGGAAGCGAAAAACAAATTGAAAGAAACTAATAAGCCACCCCCTGAAGATCCCTCCAAAGGAAAATACACAGAAGTGCCAACTGAATTTGTGCCTATGAAAAACAGTCCTCCTGAAGTAATCTATATAACAAGCATCTGAATGCAAAGGAGCTGAAAGAATATTGTATTATGCAAAAATGCAAAAGCTGGGGGAAAGGACATCACACGAAGAGAAATGCCTCTTTTTCATGCTCATTTCCTTCCTGATACAGTGATCTATTCAACTGGGTTTGGTTCAGATTTCTAGAAAAATTATCCAGATAGGAAGATACCCAAGCACTATCAAGCACTTTAAACAAAATGTACAGGATGCAAGTCTTATGACAGCATCTGATATTACTTGAAGCATAACAAATTACTGTTATCAGGTTTTCTTACAGACTCTTAGTAAAAACAGGACATTCACCTTTTTAGTTATTAATTATCTTGTTCTCTAAAACAAGCAAACTGACCATAATATTGTTTGTACGGGACTTTTGGTTTTGGGGAAGTCTATTGGTAGCAGTTAAGCTTATATTGAAGTCAACTGGTGGACTTCTTTCCCAGTATGAGTGCAGAATTCTTATTTATTAATCTCTACTGCTAGTTTCTTGAATGTTAAGCAGAATTGTTCATCCCTGTTTTATAATTTGAGGGCATTTTCTAGAGGAATGTATCATGCCACTTGAAGCAACCTGAGTGGAATTATATGCACTGCTATAACCAAAGTGAATATTTTCTGCATTTCAAGGCCTTTTATGGAGACAATAAAGTTTCAATACTGAAACTGCAAGTTAAAGTGGATGGCTCCTAAGTGCCTATGCATTAACCAATGGTGTCTTAAATTTTTCTTCCTCTTCGAATATATGTTGCTACAAAGAAAGTATCATGAGACTTTCTAGAGCTGTGGTGGTTCAGTGGTTAGAATGCAGTATTGCAGACTAATTCTGCTGATTGCCAGCAGTTTGATTCTTACTGTCTCAAGGTTGACACAGCCTTTCATCTTTCTGAGGTCAATAAAATGAGGATCTAGATTGTTGGGGGCAATATGCTGACTCTGTAAACTGCTTAGAGAAGTCTGAAAAGCATTATGAAATGATATGTAAGTCTAAGTGCTAAGTCATGACCATACAGTGAGGTGGACATCTTATTTTTGGAGGACCAGTAGACCCTATCACTTTCAAAATGTCAATATGGTACAGGAAGCCATGTTTGTTCTTGTCTTCACTGGGATATAGTAGGCTTCCATGGTCTCCGTAGAGCCAAATCTTTACATACATAAAGATATGTATAGGAGCAAAAAAATAATATTGTAGGTTTAAAGGAAATTAAGTGTTAGAAATGCTGCTTCTCTCAGACAATAGGTCGAAATAAAGACTATCTCTGTTCTGGATTGGAATTCTCAACAAAACTATACAGTTAAGAGGATTGTATTTCTCTTAAATCTGTTTCTGTTTTACTCTGAACATGGTTTCCTTTGCCTATTTTTTTTAAAAAACAGCAGTATTTATATTGGAACATGAGTATGTTTCAACCCAGGCTAGTTTACTTGCTTTTGACAGTTCAGATTTTCATTTCATATTCTACTCTTCCATTTCTAACCTCTCTGTAAACATTCGCCTTAGTTAAGTCTTCTGAAGTCCATACTGGTTGTTAATGAAAGAAAATATTGGCTAGGAACTCAAGCACTTTAAAACATATAGATTCAAAAGAGCAGATGTTGAAATGAAGTAAGAAGGAAGTCACAGCCCTATGGATCAACCTAAAAATTGACTTTAATCTATATGAATTGAAATGATAGGAATGCAGGATTGGCCCAAAGCATATTGGTGTCCGGAAGCATTAAAATTAGCCCAAAATTACTTTGTGCTTTGAATAACTGGGGGGTGGGGGGAGAAGGGAAAAATGAATTTTCTAGAATTGTATGAGTGAAACTGAACACACAGATGGCATATCCACAAACATGATTTGGAAAAACCCTACTCTGAAAGTCAGACCTCCAATCTTTTTAAGTCTGGATGTATTTTTTTTTCAGCATGATACAATGAAAATAATCTTGTGTATGTGAATCTCTGTGACCGTAGTGTATACAGAGTAGAAAGAGGAGGAAAATCTATCTGTATAGGATAAACAAAATGTATTTTCAATCTTAAATACACTTCAGTTATTAAAAGCCTGCTACCAAGATTAGAGTGTGACAAATCATGAAGAATACTTTGACCTATCAATAGCCTGTCTATTACACTTAAGTGGAAATTTAAAAATCGGTAGCAGTAAGGGGTTGCTGCTATCTTTATGCCTTACTTTTAAGATGTCTTGAGGTCATCTGACTGGCTAGTGTAGTGGAAAGAAAATAATTACACTAGGTAAACTTTTGTCTAAATTCTTAGATTTCTTACATTATACAAATCCAAATACCCCAAAGTTCTAATGCAAGAATGTAATAACATTTATTCAATATTAAATACTCTTCACCCACTGAATGGAACCTTTTTTCAAAAATTATAAATTATTTGATATGAAGGTTGGTTAGATGGTTTTGAAACAGAAAAATGATACCTAGGTAGACTTCTGTCTTAAAGTAATTTGCAATGCTTTAGTTTCTGGATTGTGGTCAGTTTATTACCAGATAACTACATTATTTACTGGAAATTTTATGGGAAGCCTTTCAAATATCTATGTAAGTCAAATGTACTCAGTAACACTTGCAAACTTGGAAGCAGTAAAGTGTATCAGTAGAGAAGCTTTTAAAAGAGAACAAAGAGCCACTGTGCTTATTTCAGGATTAAGAGACACGTTATTTCTTTTTTCTGAATACATCATTTGAAAAGGGTCCAAGTCTGCTTTTTCTATTCTTTTTGAATAAAGCCTCTCTACATAAAGTTTTTTTGAAGACTCTGTTTTAGTTTTGCATATGATCACTAAGATATAGTGGTGATTGTCTATTGTTTATTTTCTACTGAAATTTCAAACAAAAGTTGATAATCATGTTCTGGGAAAGCACATGCTGGTAAAATACAGCTTTTACTGGAATAAGTCCAAAACCCTTCTATATTTCCTTACTTGTCAATCATATGTTATTTTTATCCTGTCAAAAATGGGCTCTTTATTTTCTTCACTGATGGTCTCATGGCATTCTTAATGATGTTAATCAATAAATTAAAACGGAAAGTTGGAAGATGATACCTAAGGCCAAATTTAGCCCTTCAGAAATATGTCTTTCTCTTCCCTTACAACCATTGTGTAGTAGTTGGAATACTATCCGAGAAACATGCATTAATTTACAAAACTTTGCATTAATTTACAAAGTCCTACTTATATTTTGCAGTATCATTAACCTTTTTGTCCACTTCTACCTTTACCACATTGTTTTTAGCACTCAAGCTCATTGTGCAAGTCTTCTTTTCTATCTGCTCACCCAGTCTAAAACAGAACTGGTTTCTTCTGGCTTCGGAAGCTGGAAGACAGAAATACTCTGCTTTAATTCAATTCCTAAGCCAGAGAATACAACACAACTAGTTTTATTATACAGGACAGAATCTTGGCAAAACTGAAGGAACAATCCCTCCAAGACACTATTTGTGTGCAGCTTGATCTTTCATCGCTATTTCATAATTCTAACTAGCAGTTAGATTGCTTTTAGAGAAAATACTTATTAAATGACAGAACTAATGTTAGTTTTGAATACAATACGTGAGTCAGTCTGTGCTGAGGAGTAGAGTGCCACACCCACCTTCCTCCTGATCTCTTAAGTTGCTGGTCTACAGAGGAAGAGGATTTATATATAATCAAATTTTCTCTCTGTTGCCAGACTAAGCCTGTCCTTATGACTGTTCCTTTGGCACAAAAGTTGGTTATTCTAAAAGCTCCTATAGTTGTTCTATAGAAACCTGACACAATAAACATTCCAATTATTTATCTGTTCCTAAATCACCCAGTACTTTTTATTCTGTAAACAACTTGCAAGCTATAGCAACAGTTTAAAATCATCAGAAGATAACATACATTTATGCCAGTCCTATAATGCTTTAATCTTCAACAAGGAAGTTCAGAATAAAATTCCTAGTTATATATCTATTTTTCCATGGTCACAGTAAATATTTCAATGCTTTCCATAGTCAAATCTATACTCTTAATTTCTCCTGCAGTCCCAAAGGTGCTTTGGCAACTGGACTTTCTTGATTTTTTTTCTTTGAAAATGTTTTACTTCTCATCAAAATATTTTCAAAGAAAAGAATGTTTTCAAAGAAAAAACCCAAGAAAGTCCAGTTGCCTTTTGGAAAAAGCATCTTTGGGACACCCATGACCTGAATGATTATAGACATTTCTCCTGCAGTCTTAGTTTTGTCTCACTCCAGGTTTAAAGTCTTGACCACTGGAAAGATGGAAATACCAATACAAATGTAATCAATACACTTGTATGCTATTTGGAACATGTGATACATTGAATCCATAGCAGTCTATTTCATTTACATTGATGTTTTATTTATTTACATCTAATGATAAAGTGCTGTTCAAAACCAAAGGGCCTGCATTCCATTCTTTCAGAAAAGAGATTAAAATAGTAAAACAACATAATAGCAAATCAAATAAAAATTATTGTTCCTCAATGACCATAAACACAATCCAGGATGTGGGTTCCCAATTTACTCCATTCCACTGCTTTTATGACTTGCCTAAAAGTTAACAGACTGTCATTTGCCGCAATAAAATTTAAAGGAGAAAGGAAAAATAGTTAAGAACTTCTCATCCCATGACTATTTAAATTATTTAAAGTAACTATTTTTATGGTGCAATTCCTAGCATGACTGTATTCCTATAATTATGTGAAAATCTTAAAAAAGTCATTTTGAAAAATTATAAGGTTAGCTGTAATCCAAATATTAGTTATTTCCTGGACCAGTTCTCCCCAACCCACCCCAAATTAGTTGCTGATGCCCCTGCAGTGTACCTTCTAATGTTTCTCCTCATAATATTGATACTCTGGATCTAGGAGAAATCTCCATGGGCTAAAACTGCCAGATTTATCCCCTCATGGCTCATCAGCAAAATATGACTACTGAGGAAGGAGTGGCGGTGGTGGAGAGGGGGGAGTTTTATTTAAAACAAGAAAAGAATGCTTCTATTTTTCCCAATTAAGATGAGTAGGACTGTAATTATCGGATTGGGAGCAGAGGTGGGTTTCAGCAGGTTCTGACCAATTCTGGAGAACCAGTAATGGAAATTTTGAGTAGTTCAGAGAACCAGTAAATACCACCTCTGACTGGTCCCACCCCCATCTATTCTTTGCCTCTCGAGTTCCAGTTGATCGGGAGGAAATGGGGATTTTGCAGTAACCCCTGGAATGGGGAGGGAATGGAGATTTTACAGTATCCTTCCCCTGCCACACCCAAGCCATACCCACAGAACCAGTTGTAAAAAAATCTGAAACCCACCACTGATTGGGAGGACCTTGTGGGGGTAAAAAACTAAGCAGGACTGGGACCTAATGAATACGGTGATACAAACCCACAAGGATGTTGTCAACTAAACTGCTGCCAAGAAAAGTACAGGTATATTAAGTTCCCAGAAGCTTAAGCTCTAATGAGCCTGGTGGTGCAGTGGACTAAACTACTGTTAAAGTAGTATTTAGCTGTCAGCTGCCTGCAATTACTGTGAGTTCAATTCTCACCAGGCTCAAGATTGACTCAGCCTTCCATCCTTCCAAGATAGGTAAAATGAGGACCCGGTTTGTGGGGGCAGTAAGCTGACTTTGTATAAAAATAGAACACCGCTTAGGGGAGGCCAAAAAGCCCTACTAAGCAGGTATATACAAAAGTATGAAGGCTATTGCTTAAAAGCATTGTAAGCCGCCCTGAGTCTCCGGAGAAGGGCGGCACATAAATCAAACTAATAAATAAATAAATAAATAAATAAATAAATAAATAAATAGCCTTATTTTGGACCTCCTCTCAGCACCATCCTATATACCTTCAGCTCTTTCTGCTACGCCCAGGGGTTTGCTCCCAAATACGTGCATTGGAGGGACACCTTGATGGGGACACTTGCCCAGTCATGCTCAGAATAAGTGGCTCCCAGGAGTAGCCTATTATTCCAATAGCCTCCTGGTGAATTTATCCCAAAGATGCTTTTTCAAGAGGCAACTGGACTTACTTGGGTTTTTTTTTTTTGAAGACGTTTCGCTTCTCATCCAAGAAGCTTCTTCAGCTCTGACTGGATGGTGGGGAATGGAAGGATTTATACTCCTTGCAGAAAGCTGGTCGTGTGCATTCTTTAGAGCAGGGGTATCAAACTGGAAGCCCATGGGTTGGATGTGTCACATGCAGGCCACGTCCACCTCAGCTCCGTGACGGAGGAAAGGTCGCGAAACATCACGTGACGGCAATGTGACACAGTGAATTTGACACCCATGTTTTAGAGAATTGCTGAGGCCACCTGGAGGTTTATCTGGGTTGTCAGGGTCACCTGACTGGTGCAAATGGGTGTGGAGCCTTCTTGAAACTGTTGAAAGGACTGTATTGTAGATATGAGACAGATGATGTCCTATCCCTCCCCCGCTGTTGAGAGAGGGCTATTCAAACACAGTCCTTTCAACAATTCCAAGAAGGCTCCACACCTATTTGCACCACTCAGGTGACCCTGATGACACAGGTAAACCTCCAGGTGGCCTCAACGACTCGATAAAAGAATGCAAATGACCAGCTCTCTGCAAAGAGTATAAATTCTTTGCAAAGAATAAATCTTCCATTCCCCAACACCCACTCAGAGCTGAAGAAGCTTCTTGGATGAGAAGTGAAACGTCTTCAAAGAAAAACCAATGAAGTTCAATTGCCTCTTGAAAAAGCACCTTTGGGACAACCGCGACCTGGATGATGATTTATTTATTATTTATTTTTATTTATTTTGTCGCATTTCTATGCCGCCCAACTCCCAAGGGACTCTGGGCGGTTTACAACAAAGAATAAAACAATGCGAACAATCCCATAAAAAATGTTAAAAGAAAAACATTAAAACATTAAAAACTTTAAAAACGTTAAAACACATGCAGAATCACCATAGATATCCCGGCCAATTTCCAGCGAAAGTTGAGCTTTTAATCCGATTCATTTAAGAGGTTTTACTCCTAAATACGTATGAAACTTTATTTTCAAAACATCGCGGATCCACAACTTCTCCCCACTGGGTCGGGGCGCCCCTTGCGACCCGCCAAATCGTGCACAAAAGCGACCATCCCGAGCATCAGCGATGCTTCCCGCAGCATCCATCACCCAGAGACCAGTACCCGCCGGGGGTTTTCCCCCCTCCCAACCCCGAAGAGGCGGCGCCAGCGGAAGCTGCAAAGGCACCGCCTACCGAATCTTTCAGAGGCATCCCGCACCAAACACGGAACTACAACACGTGGGTAAGAGGCTCTCTGTGCCGCTGGGGACCACCTTTCCCCTCGTCCCTAAACGTAACTTCCGGCTTCCTGTTTCGCTTTAACTTTAACTCTGCAGGTCTTTGCTGGGATATTGTTTTGATTTCTTGTCTCCTCCCCCTCTCCCCCCCCCCCCTCCAAGGGCTTGATGGAAATTGAGGCGCATGGCTGGGAAATTCAGGTAATCCAGTAGGTGGGAAAAGCGGTGGCTCTTCTCACCTGCTTTTTCGTGACGTCATTTGGACGAAGACCCTGGTATTAGCCTTACGCTCACGAATGTAAGTATTGATGGTTACCGTGGTTCTTTTTTATATGAAAAAATATGCAAACGAAGGTAAATATTTGCATTAGGGTTAGTTGCCTGAATGAAGATATAAGATCCTTGGGTCTTAACATAGTTAGGTTATAACCGAATCCTTTGTTGTTGTTGTTTTTTGAATGTTTGATTAGACAGGGCTGTAAAGCACTCTGAAGCGGTATATTGCCGTTATTATATTGCTATGTTAAAACTTGGAACTGAAAATGAAATTTCATTTGCCATGGACACAAAAGGAACGCTGTTCGAAACATGCCAAAGTTATAATAAATTTATAGAGCTACCATGTTAACAAATTAACAATCAGCTAACAAACTGAGAACTAGAAAACAGGAGGCCTTGAGTTCAAGTCCTGCCTTAGCCATGAAAACCAGCTGGGTAATTTTGAGTCACTCATTCTTCCTTTAGTTTAGCCCAACCCACTTCAAAGGTTGTTGTAGGGAAAAAGGAGGAAGGTGTGTTGAATATGTTCGCCACCTTGAGCTACGGTATTTGTAAAAAAAATAAAATAAATAAAGGCGGGATACAAATAAATAAATAGAATATGTGACGGTGCTTGCATTTTAAATGGGATATTGTTAAAGGAAATATCATCTTGAGTTACGGTATTTGTAAAAAAAAAATAATAAAGGCGGGATACAAATAAATAAAATATGTGACAATGCTTGCATGTTAAATGGGATATTGTTAAAGGAAACATCACCTTGAGTTACGGTATTTGTAAAAAAATAAATAAAGGCGGGATACAAATAAATAAATAAAATATGTGACAATGCTTGCATTTTAAATGGGATATTGTTAAAGGAAACATCACCTTGAGTTACGGTATTTGTAAAAAAAAATAATAAAGGCGGGATACAAATAAATAAAATAGGTGACAATGCTTGCATTTTAAATGGGATATTGTTAAAGGAAACGTCACCTTGAGTTACGGTATTTGTAAAAAAAAATAATAAAGGCGGGATACAAATAAATAAATAAAATATGTGACAATGCTTGCATTTTAAATGGGATACTATTAAAGGAAACATTCATCACTGGCTATTCCCAGAACAAGTTAATAAATCCTCCTGAAGTGACCCCATATCCTTGTAACTTGAACGTCACTAGCATAATCAAATGCTCGACACATGGCTTTTGTGATTCGTTGGAATATCGGAGTTCTCTTAAGCATACATTTACAATCATATTTTAAAATAGTGATAGAGAAGAATTAGTCTTCTTTATATTACAACAGTGCAGCTAGTTTAGGGAAAATATGCTATATGCTAAGATTTGGCAAATTCACTTTACTGTGATCCACATGGAAGGAAGATTTAATTAAGATATTAAATAAATTAAATCTGAAGAAATTAATTAAATTTGGATCCTAAACAAAATCAAAAAGAATTAAAAACCGTACTCAAAAAATATAATAAAATAAAATCTAACAAATGCCAACAGTCACGTGAACTTGCTAGAAGAGAAGCATTATAATCTTTATGTCAAAACTATTACTAAGAGTGTTATTGTGCATGGTTACCTAGCAATGCTTTTATATACCACTCTAGTATTTTTGAAGATCGAATTGAATAATATACACTGGGATAATTGAAATGCATACATTTATAATAAGTATTGATACCTGCCATAACACCAGATGATGTTCTTAATACTGTTTTGTCTTCTATTTATCTAGCATCTACCGGTATGTCCCAAAATCAGAAGGAGTTGGTAGGCCTGAGTCGGCTTGAATACTTGCAGGCCTTAGTCACTGAATTCCAAGTGACAGATAGTTCAGGTGAGTGTAATTTATTGGTCAGTTCATATTTCCATATTGACTTTTACAGGTGCTTTTTTAATATTAAGAGTTCTTTTATTTATGTTGCAGATGCCAAAGAGCAAGTGTTGGCTAATCTGGCCAATTTTGCTTATAACCCCCAAAATTATGAATATCTGCGGCAGCTCAAGGTCTTGGATCTGTTTCTAGACATGCTCACTGAGGACAATGACAGTCTTGTGGAATTTGCACTTGGTAAGGCCTGGATTTCAACATTTTCCATGAAATAGAATAATTTCTCAATAGTTATAGGAGAAGCTAGCATGTTAGCCTATTCCATTGCAGTGTTCAACTCTTGTCTTCACTTTAAACGGTGACGAAGAACCTGTAATTATGTAATTCATTGCTAAACTAAAAGTTGCAGAAGCCTTACTCTGCATCAGCAATGATCAGAGAAGTGGGAGGGCTAGTTTCCTCATCCTTGGATTAAGAACTTTCTGGCAAAGGCATGCAAGTAGGTTGAAGAACTGGGTATTCTGGATATTACAGAAAATAAATTTTGAAAATGATGGCAAGAGGACACTTACAAATTACACCAGCAAACATAAGACAGAGTACAGCTGAGAGCAGTAGTATAAAATAACATTCTCTTGCACGATGACTGTTGCAAAGTAGTGTTTCTAGTGTTGTTTGAGATTAGCCTGACCGGTTTATATTAAAGAAAAGGTTTTCAAAACAAAATCGAGTGGTTGAAATTATGTAGATTACTTAATTTTTTAAATAAAACATTTGCATGTTATAAGATTTCAACTTTAGAAAAATAAGTAGGATTTTTTTTAAAGGAGAAACTATGTATTCAATATTTTTTGCATAGAGGAACTTTTGGCAATGTCAAAATAGTTAAACTAAACTATATTGGCTCTTAGAGGGGGCTTATCAACTCTGTATCATTTCTTTTACCTGCCTTTTCTCCTTTTGGCAAAAAAAATAAATAAATCCAAATGTATAGGCTATTTTGCAAGTACAAGTTTTTCCAAATGTGTATAATATTTTATAATTCTGGTGTTATAGATTTATAATTCATGAGGTGTACTGGTTTGTTTTTTCTTCACAACATCTGTACAAACTCATAATCTGTATGTAAAACCTACAAGCAGTATTTTATGACTTTTAGGATTCTGAATGTATCTTTGTTATAAATTGGTCATTTGAACTGAGAAAGTTTGGTTCTTCTCTGCTGTGTCTTCCCATTTGAAAGGACATTATTTATGACTGGTTCTACTGGTAGGTATGACCATACTGTGACTAGTGAGTAATGCTTCTCAGTTTAGCTCTCAGCCTGCTCATTCAAACTTTCCAATGTAAGGATTCTGCAGATACAGAGATGTTTTTGCACCTCCTGAAAGCTATTTTTGATGGACAGCATTCATATAAATAGCTTGCAAGTTTACTTATACTATATACCAGGGGTGTCAAACTCTCATCGTCACGGCAGTGTCACATGATGTATCGGGACTTTCCCCCCCCTTTGCTAAACCGGGGGGGGGCAGCATGTGATGCATCTGGCCCGCATGTCGTGAGTTTGACACCCCTGCTATATACTGTAGGTAGACCTGAGGTACCAACTGCAATTGGGACTGGCAACTGTTGCTAAACAACACAGTTGTAAAGTGAAACATCACATGAATACACTAACTTACAACATCAGTTCTGGCTGCAGCTGTTAAGTAAATTACCCATGGTTGTTTAGAAATATGAATATCATGTGACCATGGCTTATGACTTCCTGCCAGCTTTCCCATTGACTTTGCTTGTCTGGCTACAAATGGTGATCACACATTTTAAATTGTAAATGTCTGATGGTTGTCTAGCACCTGAATTGTGATCACATAACTGCAAGATTCTGTGATGGCTGCAACTTCCAAGGATCAGTCATAATACTTTTTTTATAGTCACTGTAAGTTCAAATGGTCACCAAATGAGCAGTTTAGTACAGTACTTGTATCAGATTTAGCCCAAAACCATTTACGGATAGAAACAAGAAACCAAGTTGTTTTAGAACTACTGAAATGTACATTATTATTAAGATGAAATAGACCAAACCACCCTATTACTATCTTTACCATCTCATTCTCTTATTTTTCAGGAGGACTATGTAATCTCTGCCTGGACAAAATCAACAAAGACTATATACTAGAGGCCGGTGGAGTGTCAGCTGTTGTCAGCTGTCTGGCTAGTGCCAACGAAGAGACAGTCCTGTCTGCAGTTACAACTCTGATGTACTTGTCCACACCCCAGTCCCGCCAAGCAATCACCACCCTCCCTGTGATCGAGTGCATGCTGCGCTTCTCCCTCTCAAACAACAAAAGGCTAAAAAACCTGGCCACTATTTTCCTTGAGGATTATTGCAGCCCCCTTCAGGTGGAGCAGGCCAGGAGCCTAACCAGGCACACAGCAGTCGGGATTCCACTGCCCAAGGATGAATGCAGCCCAGGAGGCAGCCAACAAGATCCTCCCTGAATTAGGAGCAGGATTCTTTCCTGCCACACATCCCAAAGGAAAAGCGAAAGAATTCGCGGCAGGTATTCTGCTTTAAAAATGACTGTAAATAGACTTGAGAGTTTCCCTTAGGAAGCATACAGTGGACTTTTGGAATGGATGGGTTCCTTTCGTACTCTAATGTGCTTTTCAATTCATTTTCAGATTATTTAGAAATATGAACCAGTTGCCATAAACTAGTTGTTAAACAGCCTTAGTAAATATTCTAGACTGTTTGTAGAGGAGATCTGAGAGAATAGAAATATATGTTCTTTGACTGAGTATATTTTTCAGTAAGTAGCGGGGAACGGGGAGATAATGAGTCAAAGAGCTATCTTACATTTTTAGAGCTCTTTTGTTCATTTAATTAATTGGCAAACATAACAAACATTCCATCTAAGGATTTAAAATTTTAATAACTCTAATCATTCAAGCGCATTTAGAATTAAGATATAATCCTATTCCCATATGGATCATTTGACTTGAAGGGCCTGTCTCTGTTTCCAGTTGAGATTGGTAATCAGCAAATACTTCCAAGAGCCTTTGATGGTGGCTGAAATAAATGTTCTTTTCTTTATGCTTCACTTGGAGCGTTTGCTCTCCAGTATCGCCTTCCAGTCATCCGTCCAAGATTCAAGTCTTCTCCGTGGCGGCTGTAGCTTTAGATGTTTGTTGTGACAGCAAGAGAACAAGATGTGTTCCCAGCTTGGATTTGGCTCTACCCCTGAGAAGAATTGGAAAGGGACATTAAAAATATAACCATATAATACAGCACTGTGCTGAAAAGTTGAAGTGGTAGCACAGATCCCCATACCTTTAATGGTGTCCTTGTCATCAATAAGCAGATCAGCTGAAACAACTGTTTTGTCTCGAGTCAGAATTAGTCGATCCACAAATTTAGGACCCAAGTGCTGCGCAACCCATACATACTGCCAAGTGATAAGAAAGCAGTTATTAGAAGAAAGGTACTTACAGCTTTCAAGAAAACTCTTTTTACTATAAGACATTAGTAGACTTATCCTATGTAGCTTTAAGACAGAATGCTTGGGCTGTATCTCAAGCTGCTGATACTCTCCAAACCTCCAAAATTCTTTGTTCATTTTGCAAAACACTACATTATAAATCTACGTATTTACCAGTCTCTTATGTTTCAAAGAACACACTAACACAATCTTATTTTTGAGTAAACAAGCATAGGCTGGTAATCTAGCTCCAAGAACAAATCTGGGTGATTGATTTGCTTGCTTGCTTGCTTATTTACTTACTTACCTACCTACCTACCTATTTATTTGATTTCTATAGCCACTCATCTCAGCAAATTATTCTGGGCCTGCTCCCAATTCAGAAACCTATATTACAATTAAAGTCATAAAACATTTTAAAACAACAAAATCAGTAAAAGCCATTAAAACTCTAAAAATCATTAAAACATCTAATTTGAGTACATTCATAACAAGAAATCTGTCCTGTTAACAATATAGCCAGGAGGCATGACTCTTGGCGCATGTAGCACCCCAGGCTCGAGAGCATAGCCAGTAAGGTCTTTAAAGTTGTACAGAAGGCTAACAGGATTGGGGCCATTCTAATCTCCAGAAGGAGGATGTTGCACAGAGCAGGGGCTGCTGCAGAAAAAGCTTGTCTTCTAGTCCCCATGAATTAACATTCTTTTGCTGATGGGATCTGCAGCAAGCCTGTCCTATTTCCTTTAAAATTTCCTTTCCTTTCCTTAAAATTTCCTTTAAAAATGAAAATTTGGCCTTAATGGCGAAAGTACATCACGTTAGCGCTCTTTCTTTTTTTTATTAACAGAATAAAGGTTCTCACTATATGGTTCACAAAAAAGGTGATTAAAATTTATAGTGATTAAGAGAACAAAGTTGTCAAAAAGCAACCCTAACATAAGCTATTTTTCTTTCATGCAAGAATTAAAACACAATTTTACGTATTATTACTTAGATATGGGTCATACCAGAACAAATGAAATTTATTCTTTTGTTTTCCAAAATGTCTCTTTCAACCATATAGGTCAGGGGTGTCAAACTTGCATTGTCATGTCACGTGATGTATCATAATTCTTTTCCCCTTTGCTAAAATGGGTTGGCATGGCCAGTGTGTGACACATGTGGCCTGCAGGCCGCAAGTTTGATACCCCTGATATAGGTGATTATATAAAGCAGGAATGGATGACTTTTTTGGCTGGAGGCTGTAAAAATATTTAGCCATATATACATATTAGGCCTAAAGTAGAAAATTGCACTGCTAAGAAGCAGGTTTGCTCTTAAATTTATGAGGGTGTTTTGTGACTGTGCAGTTGCCTAGCACTGTCTTTCAGGAATACTGTATTTGTTTATTATCAGAATTGCAACATGCCTTCTGTTATCTTTTCCACTGTTTTAGTCTTTAATTTCACTATATTCTTAACAAGGCTAGGGAATAGGTGGCTTCTGGATTTCCCAAACCCTGAAAATCTCTGCTCTAGATCATAACTAAGAAGGGATGAGGCTTAGAACAGAGCAATCAGCCGTCTTTAAAGCTGTTACCCAATTGCCTCTTCCATAGGGATGCTCTGGGGCATGGGAGTGGGATGTTTTTCTACACTCAAATCATGTCAGCCCATTCTTGAATTTAAATTTTCTTTCTGCTTGAGAGGCTGGCCTGCAGCTCTTCTAATCTCCTATAATGGGCAGGGCTGGCTAGCGGTGATAGAAGTTGCAACACAGCAAAAATTGGAGAGCCACACAAACTGGCTTTCCTTGACTTTCCAGACAGATTTTTCCAAGCTTTGAAAGATAGCTCTTTAAAGACTGATTTCCAGACAATAATTATTCCTATATAGTTAGTCTATGATACTAGTCTGTTATTCTCATAATGTTGATGGAATGTGACATAAAACTTCATAATAAATTGATAAATATTGTGGACAGTAGAGAATAAAGCAAGTCTTTCGTATCTAGGTGGCAGCGACAAGCTTAGGAAATTATTACATGAATCAGATAAAATAGACTTTTAAGCTTCAGCATCTTAACTATGCGTATTTCATAAGATGCATATGTATAATTACATATGTATAAACTATTGGACAATATAATCCTTTATAAAATGCCACTTAGAAGTTTTAAAATCAGATAGGAGTAGCCTTTGCAGATGGCCTGTGCTGATTTGAAAGAGCCACCCTTTCTGATTAGTACCATATTAATATTTTAATGAATGGAGTATATACTTTGTTTATTAAGGAGTAAATATACTTGATATTTTTTTCCTTCAAAGGGATCTGACTCTTTAGTGGCTTTGTACTGTCAAGATTTCAGTTTGTATAGGGCAATGGAGGATTTGGATTTTAATGGCTAGTAATCTTCTTAAGAGTTTAGTATCCTGGACTAAAACAGAACTTTTCTGTAATCTCAGAAGAACTAAAGCCGAGGCATGGTATGAAAGCTACCCAAACCTGCTCTGACATTGTCTTGTTATTAGCCACTGACCAGGGATGAGGCAAGGAAAGAAAGCCAAAGAAAGAAGAGAGTTTTAAAACATAAAGAATCCCTCATCTTGATTGATAGGTGCTTCGCATATTAAGAGTGAAAGAAGGAAGAGTGACAATTGCCAACCTTTTCTGAAACGCAGTATTCATATTTCCGTAAAGGACTTGTGCAAATAAAAACTTCAGTGCTGAAAAGACATGATATTCTCCATTACAAGAAGAAAATGTACACTGATGCCAAAGTGTTCTTAATGTCAAATGGTCCTTACTTGGGCATTTGAATCATCTCATGCATCGCTTCAATAGCTCCTGGGATGGGCTGCAGACTCAGAAAGAAGCCAGGTGACTCATAGACCTTGGCTATTTTGGCCTAAAAAATCACATATTTAGAATTATGGTTAAGACAATTTAATTAACATTTAAAATTTAGATAGCTTTAAAGATCATATAAAGAAACTAGATGTCGTGTTTTAAGTTCATTTCAAACCATGTTCCAAGGTATCAGGTAAGTAGCACTAAAGGCCAAGCTGTTTTTTAAAGCAAGAAATTAAGAATGGGTCATTGGTGCAAGATGTCATTTAAAATAGCTAGTGTGACTGTTATATTTCTATCTCATATATTCTTTTTCAAATAAAATTAAGTTTATACTCTTGAATCTGTTCTTTACTCAGAAACTCAGTAAAGTGAAGAACATTGTTATAATTGAGGGATGGCACTAAAATGATTCTCAAACCTTGCAAAACACTGCTTTAGGTAAATAACTGTAACTGCTTTGTAATTATTAGAATGAATAAGCAGTGGAAGGACTAAGCATACATAGATAACCTGCCGGAGCAGTGTTTATTAAACTTGGCGGCTTGAAGATGTGTTAACTTCAGCTCCCAGAATTGAAGCTGGCTGGGAAATTCTGGAAGCTGAAGTCTACACATCTTTTAAGTCGCCAAGATTGAGAATTCTGAACTAGAGATCACCTTTTTAGTAACACATGTATGGGTGCATCACGCTGCATTGACACACAAAACTATGATGGGGAAGGGAATTCCTCACACTTCCCTTGCTGTCTAAGTAATACCACTTATGCCCCAAAATGCAGAGACTTCGTTCCTGCCAGCCAGCTGTTCAAATAATTGCCGATGCTACTTCTCAGGATTGCAGAATATTGTGATCTGCATCAAGGTATAGGTGAGAAAGAAAATGGTTTCTTTCCTTTGCTCTTCCTCTGAGAAAACAGCCCAGGACTGCTGGAAGGGAGAGATCAGATATTGTATAAAGGGGGTACCTCTGGCAATTTGTGTGGTTCTTGCACCAAAGGGATGCCCACCTAAGAACAAAAAACAGGTGTATTTCTCTCCTCAAAAGTTTTTGTGTTAATTTGGACAAAACATCTGACTTTGAGAGAGATTGCCATTTGCTCTTCAGGATATGATTTCAAACTCCTTTACTTTGAGGTCTTGAAGGCTTCAGGAAGGAAGTTTACTACAAGCTTGTTCTGGTTTCTCTTCCTGTTTCAGTATAAAGTCAAATGATGCAGTTCCTGGCAGAAATGAAGATATGGGAGAACACCTAAGAACCAGCGTTATGTCTCCCTGGTGACATAAAAGCAAGAAATAATAAAAAGTAAAGCCACCCTTAACTCTTGGATAGTTTTGAAAAGTGATTTGACATTTCCACCTTTTGTGGTGTATCTTGACTTTCCAGTTTAGGCACAACCCTAGGAGCCCCTAATTTATATCCTAAACAGATGACGCTGCTCAGCCTTTCAAACCCAGAGAAGGAGAGCCGGAGGCTGCCACCTGCTGAAGTTAGAGGGAAAGTTTACAGCAGAATAATACCAGCAGTGAAGCAACAGCTTTTATCAGTTCTCAAACAAAGTAGAGTTTTATATATCCAATGCTGTGTTTTTAAAAAGTACACAGGGTCGCACTCTTAAGCACTCTTAAGTGCTTAATAGAGCAGTTCAAACTTCTGCGGTCTTTTGGTAGCTTCAAAAAAAAAATCTGCTTCTTTAAGAGGTGGACTGATGACTGCTTCCTTAAAACAACTATCTTTTTAAAAAGATATGGGAACCTGATAAAGTTGAGCCAGTGTTAAGGAACACCAGATCTCTTTGTTTTTAATAGGAAATCTTCTAAATCATTTTCAAAGCAGATAGAGATAAGTTTTTTGTAAAAGCCCCTTGACGTTCCTATGTTTATCTCAACATGACCAGAAACTACGGTTTTTAAAAATGCCAGACGCTTCATATAAGGAGAAAACCTGAGATCTGCCCTGTACAGTATTTCTGCCCTTCTCCTTTAGTTGCAGGAATAACCAAGCGGAGCGGGAAGGAGATCTAGAGTTCCTCCTGTCCCGGGATCCAGCTACCAGAAGCTCACCCCTAGGTCTTCCCGCAGGCGCCGGTACTGATCTAGCGCTGAAAAGCCCTTTCGTTGCGCCAGTTCCACGTGAGGCTCCTCGGGGTAGGAAGCTACAAAGTCGCGGAGCAGCCCGCCCTCGAAGTCGCTCAAGACCCCATCCATGTCCACCAGCACACGGAGCAAGGGAACCCCGCCGCCGGCCATGTCTTTCAAGCGGCAAAGAGGCTGCGGCGCCGCCCCCAAGTCCTCAACTCAGGCCAGGAAGAGGAGAGAGGAAGAATCGAGGTTTTTCCGCCCGAATGGAGTCGTGGTGCGGAAGGGCAAAGGAGCTTTACAAGTGCGGGGTCGCAAATCAAGGCGGAAAAAGCAGAATAACAAGAGTTGGAAGGGGCCTTGGAGGTCTTCTAGTCCGACCCTCTGCTCAGGCAAGAAACGGCCGAGAACCTCGTGGGAAAGGAGTAAATCCGAGCCCCTTCATCGATGACAGAAGGGAATTGGCCTCTTATAATAATTGGGATATTGTTTAAATATGTCTAACAATTGTAATAAACATTTTTTTATTTAAGCAAAAAGGAAAAGGAAATTGAAATAGCATTATTTGAATTAAGAACTAAGTTTAAATGTTAAATGTCTATATTTTTAAGATTAGAGATAAGATTTAAATTTGATAAATGTACTATGAGTTATTAACTGATTTAAGATTTTAGGTGGCTTTTATTTATTTATTTTTATTTATTTATTTATTTAATCAAATTTCTATACCGCCCTACTCCCGAAGGACTCAGGGCGGTGAACAGCCAAGATAAAATACAGATAATACAAATATTAAAAATCCCTTAAAATTATTAAATATTTTGGCCGAAACACAGATTAAAACACCCAATTTATAACATCACGAATTAAAAAATTTAAAAAATTTAAAAGAGGGGAGTTAGGCCAGGCCAGCTTGCTGAAATAAAAAAGTTTTGAGAGCACGGCGAAACGTGCGCAGGTCCGGGATCTTCCGTATCTCTGGGGGGAGCTCGTTCCAGATGGTAGGTGCTCCCACAGAGAAGGCTCTCCCCCTGGGGGCCGCCAGTCGACACTGTTTGGCCGACGGCACCCTGAGGAGCCCCTCTCTATGAGAGCGTACTGGTCGGTGAGAGGCTATTGGTAGCAGAAGGCGGTCTCGTAGATACCCTGGTCCGATGCCATGGAGCGCTCTAAAGGTGGTAACCAAAACCTTGAAGCGCACCTGGAAGACCACCGGGAGCCAGTGCAGCTCGCACAGGAGGGGGGTCACATGGGAGCGCCACGTCGTTCCCATAACCACCTGCGCGGCCGCATTCTGGACCAGCTGGAGATTCCAGGTGCTCCTCAAGGGGAGCCACATGTAGAGAGCATTGCAGTAGTCCAAACGGGAAGTAACGAGAGCATGAGTGACCGTATTTAACGAGTCCCGATCCAGAAAGGGACGCAACTGGCGAATCAGGCGGACCTGATAAAAATAGAAGGGTAATTGTTTTGATTAAGTAAATAAGAGTAAACTCTTTTTAAGATGGTATTAGTTGAATAAATGACTTAAGATTGACAAATAAGTATTATGGCAAAACAGAATATATAAAATTTTGTTAATGATGACAAAAAATTGTATAAATTGATGACCGCATCAAACCTCTGTTCCGAAAAAATGTAATTGGTATGTTTGGTTAAAAAATAACAATAATAATAATAATAATAATTTTATTTCTATACCGCCCTTCTCCCGAAGGACTCAGGGCGGTGTACAGCCTATTTAAAAACACAGAACAAAACAACAATTAAAATTTAAAATCATTAAATAATTAGGCTCCAATTAAAATCCCAGATATTTAAAATACCCCAATTTAAAATTGTTATGTTAATAGCCCGGCCTGGTGGAACAACAGGGTCTTCAGTGCGCAGCGAAACACCCGGAGGTCAGAGATCTTACGTATTTCCGGGGGCAGTTCATTCCACAGGGCTGGGGCTCCCACAGAGAAGGCCCTCCCCCTGGGTGTCGCCAGCCGACATAACTTGGCCGATGGCACGCTGAGGAGACCCTCTCTGTGGGAGCGGACTGGTCGGTGGGAGGCTATTTGTGGCAGAAGTCGGTCTCGAAGGTACCCGGGTCCTATGCCATGGAGCGCTTTAAAGGTAGTAACCAACACCTTGAATCGCACCCGGAAGACCACTGGGAGCCAGTGCAGCTCGCGCAGGAGGGGTGTCACGTGGGCGCAACGAGTTGCACCCATAACCACCCGCACGGCCGCATTCTGGACCAGTTGGAGCCTCCGAGTGCTCTTCAAGGGGAGCCCCATGTAGAGAGCATTACAATAGTCCAGCCGGGAGGTGACAAGGGCGTGAGTGACCGTGTGCAGGGCGTCCCGATCCAGAAAGGGCTGCAACTGGCGAATCAGGCGAACCTGATAAAAGGCCCCCCTGGCCACAGCCGTCATATGCTCTTCTAAAGACAGCCGTGCGTCCAGGAGGACACCCAGACTACGAGCCCTCTCTGTGGGGGGCAAAGATTCACCCCCAATAGTCAGCGATGGCACCTGCTGACTATATCGGGGCGCCGGAAGCCACAGCCACTCAGTCTTGGAGGGGTTGAGTCTGAGCCTGTTCCTCCCCATCCAGGCCCGCACGGCCTCCAGGCAGCGGGACATCACATCAAAGGGCATCGTTGGGGTGGTCTGCGGTGGAGATGTACAGCTGAGTATCATCAGCGTACAGATGACACTTCACCCCAAAACCACGGATGATCTCACCCAGCGGCTTCACATAAATGTTGAACAGAAGGGGCGAGAGGACCGACCCTTGCGGCACTCCCCATGCAAGATGCCTTGAGGTCGACCTCTGTCCCCCTGCCAACACAAACTGCGAGCGGTCGGAGAGGAAGGAGGAGAACCACCGAAGAACGGTGCCCCCTATTCCTAACCCCCTCAACCGCTGCAGCATGATACCATGGTCGATGGTATCAAAAGCCGCTGAGAGGTCTAATAGGACTAGGACAGAGGAGCAACCCCTGTCCCGAGCCCTCCAGAGATCATCCACCAATGCGACCAATGCCGTTTCTGTGCTGTACCCCTGCCTGAAACCCGACTGGTACGGGTCCAGATAGATAGCTTCATCCAGGTGCCGGGGAAGTTGTCGTGCCACCACGCTCTCAACAGCCTTCGCCACAAAACGGAGGTTGGAGACTGGACGATAATTGGCTATTTCAGCTGGGTCCAGGGAAGGCTTCTTGAGGAGGGGCCTCACTACCGCCTCTTTCAAGGTGGCAGGAAAGGCACCCTCACTCAGAGAAGCACTTATAATCCCCTGGAGCCAGCCTCGTGTAACCTCCCGGGAGGCCAGCACCAACCAGGAGGGACACGGGTCCAATAAACACGTGGCGGCACTAATCTTACCCAGAACCCTGTCCACATCCTCGGGAGTCACAGGATCAAACTCCTCCCAGAGAACATTCTCAAGACCTGCCCTCGTCTCCTCCCATGGACTCATCCAGTCGGAGTCCAAGCCATCCCGAATCCGAGTGACTTTATCATGCAGGAATTGCACAAAATCCTCAGCACGACCCTGCAAGGGATCTTCCCGCACTCCCCCCCGAAGAAGGGAGTGGGTCACCCTAAACAAGGCGGCTGGGCAGTTCTCTGCAGATGCGATAAGAGTGGAAAAATGGTTAGATTTTGCCGCTTTTATCGCCACTAGGTAGGTCTTGATATAAGACCTCACCTGTGTCCGGTCGGAATCGGATTGACTAGTCCTCCAAATGCTCTCTAGGCGTCTTTTCCGATGCTTCATCTCTCTCAGCTCCTCAGAGAACCAAGGAGCCAATTGAGATCGGCATCGGGTCAGAGGCCGCAAAGGCACGACGCGGTCCAAAGCTCCAGCGGCCGCCCTTTCCCAGGCGGCCACCAGCTCTTCAGTCGAGTCGTGTGTTAGGGTCTCAGGGAACGGCCCAAGCTCCGTCAGGAACCTTTCGGGGTACATCAGGCGCCTGGGACGGAACCATTTAGTTGGTTCCGTCTCCCTGCGGCGGGGGAAGGCGGTAGGAAAGTCTAGTTGGAGGAGCGAATGATCTGTCCATGACAAGGGTTTAATATCTAGGTCCCCTCTACCAAGATCATTCAACCACTGACCAGAGACAAAAATCAAGTCCAGAGTGTGTCCCCCTATGTGAGTTGGGCCTTGAACTAACTGGGTCAGGTCCATGGCCGTCATGGAAGCCATGAACTCCCGAGCCGCCTCTGACGCCTCACCCGCGGATGGAAGGTTGAAATCCCCCATGACGATAAGTCTGGGGGTATCAACTGCCACCCCGGCAATGACGTCGAGTAGCTCGGGCAGGGTCGCTGCCACGTGCAGGGAGCCAGGTACGTAGTCAGCAAACCCATCTGCACCCCACGGCCCCACTTCACACAAAGGGACTCACATCCGGCTATCTGAGGAACAGTGGTCTCCTTTGGACAAAGACTTTCCCTAATAATCACCGCCACTCCCCCACCCCTCCCCTGGGCTCTTAAATAAAAAACGTTTTGCAAAAAAGGAAGGGAATTGGCCTTGCTCCGTTTGCCATGACTTCAGGACAGGAGTCCAGTTTGAGGTTCATTTACCAATCCTTTTTAAGATCGCATTAGTCCACCAGACGACATTATATATATTGTAAGACCTTGATTTGTTTCAAGGGAACGCAAGGATACTTTGTGTAAATAGCACCATCAAAAGGTAAAGATTTCCCAGTTTTAATCCTAAAATTCGTTTAACTATTTTTTTTTCTTACCTAAAAAATCAGTGAGTATCAACTGGTAAACAATTAGGCTTAAAGCAGGTTCTAAACATTTATTTCGTGATATTGCAGTTTTGATTTTGCTAAGGTCTGGGACTGGGTTTGATCGTTAAAAGTCGAACATGTGTTTTCCTGATTTCGTATAATTTTTAGACGGGTTCATTTGAAACCAGTTATCCGAGTTAGCAGAAAAACTGGAGCAAAAGTCACAAGCTAAGTTCGCAGAGCTGCAAACTAGTCAACCGTGTGTGTAAGAATCACTCATGGAAAGAATCCCTATACAGCAGTTTCTCAACCTTGGCAATTTGAAAATGTGTGGACTTCAACTCCCAGAATTCCTCAGCCAGCAAAACTAACTAGGGAGTTGGTCCAGGCCATCTTCAAGTTGTCAAGATTGAGAAACACTGCTATATGGTACAGAATAGTGTATTATTTTACTCTAATCAATATACTGTGCAACTTCATCATTGGTCTGTAAGAGTTTTTCAAATTTGTAACTTGAAAACGTGTGGACTTCAAATTCCAGAATTTGCCCTGCTGGCTGAGGAATTCTGGGAGTTGAAGTCCATACTAATTAAAGTTGCCATGTTTGAAAAAAAAAGTCTATATAATACAATTTTGTCATATCTAAAGTAGGCCACTGCATAATCCAGATAGAGTTCACATGTTCTATGATGGATGCTGTAGCAGTGAACTAATATTTGCAACCCCTGCATTAACAGAGGGACAGTATGAAGACCAAGGGAAGTGATAGTACTGTTTTATACTGCACTGGTGAAGCCACATTTGGAATACTGTAGTACATCCATATCTGATCACAGTAGAAAAGTGATGCTGAGACCTAGAAAGAGTGTAGAGAAGAGCAATGAAAATAACGAATCTGGAACTATTCTATGAAGAACAGCTAAAGGAATTAGGCATGTTTAACTTAACAAAGAGAAGACTGAGGCAGGCAACTATTGACTACCAGCTATTCAATCTCAACACAGGTTCTATTGCTTGTTTTTAGCCTACAGTTATTCAGTTGTACAATACAGGTAGTCCTCGACTTACAACAATTCATTTAGTGACCTTTCAAATTTACAACGGCACTGAAAAAAGTGACTTATGACCATTTTTCAGTTACAACCTTTGTAATATCCCCATGGTCATGTCATCAAAATTCAGATGCTTGGCAACTGGTTCATACTTATGACCTTTGTCTCAAGGTCATGTGATCATCTTTTGCGACCTTTTGACAAGCAAAGTGAATGGGGAAGCCCATTGTTCACTTAACAAGCGGGGTTAGTAACTTATCAATGCAGTGATTCACTTAGCAACTGTGTCAAGGAAGGTCGTAAAATGGGGGAAAACTCACTTAACAAATGTCTTATTTAACAATAGAAATTTTGGCCTCAATTGTTGTCATAAACCGAGGACTACCTGTGGTTTTGTGGCCACATCTTCTTTTAGCATTTTTAGATAGCACAGAACATTATCTTATATTTTTATTCAATACTAAAACTTACATTTTTAGTTAACTCCTAGCATCTTAGAGATTTGGGTTTTATGGTCTTCTGTTATCTCAGCCTTGTAAATCTATAGTCATTGTCCTTAGAAATTTTAGACAGATTGTTTTAATGTTATAACTGGTAATTTCATAGCTCTCTATTTTTATATCATGCTAATCAAAGACCAAAATAAAGATATTGCGTGGTATCTAAGTCTGGAGTTCCAGAATATAGTAGATGTACATTGAATTTATTGAACTCCAAATATCTTCCCAACTTAAATGAAATGTTAAAAAAACACCAATGTGCAAGGAAAAACATAATCCCCAACCTCATCAACCTCTAGTCTATCCCATAGCTTGGGAGATGAAAAAAAAAAAAAGGATTTTAAAAGCAGGCAAGATGGGGTTGTACTAATCTCTGGAGGGAAGCTATTCCAGACAGCAGATTTTATGACAGGGAAGCCTGGTTTCTTGAGTTTCATTAGATGGCATTGCTTAATTGATGGACCCAAAGCAAATCAATGCAGTCAAAACACAAAGTACCGGTATCCAGAAATGGTGATATTTTTCTGCTTCAAAACAGCTTGGCATTGGGATACTTAACACAATAACTTTCTCCTATATAATATGACCATTCCATGAATTTTTCTGCATCCTATTACTTGAATTGTGTGGCTGGGATATAGGAAAACAACTTTCTGAATTATGGAACTTTCATCCTTTTTCCTAGTTTATTTTCTTTGATACCTTTACAAACTCTGGATTTTTCATATGGTAATAGTAGAACATGTAGGTTAGGCTTATTTAATGTTTAAAAGGATTTGAGAAAAATAGCCATAAAACCCCTCTATTTTCCAGAAAAATGTGTCCTCCATGCCTGCATGCAGAGATATTTTTAGTACAGAATGTAGAGAGACATTATTTTGACCATGCCAATAAGTGAGGAAGGCTCTAGCTGCACACCAGCGTTACTTCCATTGATACACAAATGTATTATAAAACAATTTTAAAAGTCCATGCATTTTCTTTTGGATTTTCATTTCAGAAATTATTCAAGCAGCAAACCAAGTAAATTTGAAAATAAGGCTCTGACGCAGATTCAAAATTTCTATATCTTTTATTTTTTAGCAACAATCCAGCTTTCAAGGTACAATACACATTTAGAAGGCTGAGTTTTTCCACCTTCTGTTTAAGCACCAGCATGATCATGCATAGTACTGGAGTCATTTGGGCGGGGAATATGTCCCCAAAATTTTATCCAACTAATACTTACTTTTGTAAGATGCATTCCATCATCATTTACAATGGGACCTGATATTTAGAGAACAGTCAAAATCTCACATCTTTAGGTTTATCTTCAGCACTGATCTCATCCTGTTATAACTAAACCAAGATCCCACTTGTTGAAGGGAGCATGGTTAATTTCTAGCAACACAACTTGATAGTTCTTCAGTGCACAACAGGGCTTCAATCGTTTACCAATTATTAAATGGTACCTTGGAAAAATATGTTGCAAAGTTGTGTACAGAAAGAATACATTTGTCATTCATCCACTACCTTTACAATCCCAGTTTCCAACCTTTCTAAGTCAACTAAGACTGTTCTACAAATTTTAGGACAAAAATGCCACTTAGCACACTCAGAATTAATCCATCTTAGTTTCAGACACTACTATACACCTCAGAAATCTTTTGTCAGGCATGAGCTGTATAGCGAATACCACTGTCTACCATTACGGAAAAAAAATTACACATGTCACTTCTGTTAGACTCAAGAGAGACAAGACAAGAAGTTTTAGGAAAGATTGGCTGAAAAAAACAAAACCAAAAAAATATGAAGTACATAAAGTGCTCCTTTAATGGTAGTTTTAGAAGTACAGTCAAGCTCAAGTTGTGCAGTTCACAAGCATGGAAGAAAAACAAAGATGACAGACACAAGTTCCAAGTATTAAGGAATGAAGGAAAATTGAGCTTAACCGAGCACTAGACTAGACTTCCCCCCTGGTGGATTTCTCCTGGATGGTGCTTGGGCTACTGGGCTACGATTCCTCCCAGCTCCTGCAGCTTCTGGGCTAGGAAGAGGCGCAGCTGGCAAGGGCTTTTCTTCACTTGAGCCTGAAGCAGTTTCTTCTGTGTTTTCTGAGAAAAAAAACATAAGACAATGGCTGTATGGAAATAGAAACATTCACTCTCTAATCTAAGTATGTTTCACTTTTGGCAAGAAATAAGGAAGCCCTCAGAACTCCTAAAGTAAGTAGGAATCACAGGTTACTGTACTGAACCTACATGTTATATGTATGCCTGTCTTTTTCAGAACCCAAGGTATCTGAACTACTCTCTTAAAATAATAATTCTTACAGGAATAGGAACATTACTTGAAATCTCTATCTTGCAGATATACACCAGTTTAACTGCAATAGGAGGTATGGTAGTTGAGTGGTTAGAATAGAACTACAATAAGAACCATGGTGGCGGAGTGGTTGGAATGCAGTATTGCAGGCTAACTGCCCACTGCCAGGAATTTGATTCTGACTGGCTCAAGGTTGACTCAGCTTTTTACTTTCAAGTGAAGTAAGACATTTCTGGAAGAGAACTCCCAATAGATCTGAGGTGATGTGAACTGCAAGTTCCAGATGCTCAAAACATACAGGTACTATTTTTGAGCTATAATAATGGTAAGCCACATTTACCATTATGTTATTTGCATTAAAAATACAATTGTTTACATCATCATATTTTTTGCCTTTCAATTTAAAAACAACTTTACCTTTCCACAATGGAATACAGTGAATAGTATATATAATTCTTCATAGCAAAGAATTTTTTCAAAAATTGAGATATTTATTAAGTTTCATTTGGATAAACATTCCCAATATGTTTAAATATTTGAAACTCCTCAGCTGTGAGGGCAAAATAACATCTGAACACTGACAATGTCATCTTTAAGGAAGGAAGATTCTTCAAGCAGTAATCTCTTCTGGAATCTAACACACAATACAATACTATTCCTTTCAGGTTGAGCAGGTTGGCAGTCCATCTTCCTAGCTCTTCCCTGACCATATATTGACTGAATAAATGTTCTCCATTCTACCATCAGTCTTAATGAAATGCTTAGTGGTCAATAATATAGAACTGCCCTTCCTATAGCACTTAAAATCACATTCTTGAATTGTAACTATGTCTATGAAATTAATATTGAGAGGAGGTATGAACTTGATCCTACACATAACCAAGTGAGGTTGCCCTTTTAACCTTGATTTAAAAAACTAAAGCTTGATATGCCAGGTTATACAGCCTTGTAAGAAATATTTAGACTTTGGATAGAGAAAACAAAGTCAAACATGTTTGGCTTGAGACAAGA
Source organism: Pantherophis guttatus (assembly GCF_059756535.1). Lineage (NCBI taxonomy): Eukaryota > Metazoa > Chordata > Lepidosauria > Squamata > Colubridae > Pantherophis > Pantherophis guttatus. The sequence continues at coordinate 162,008,836 of NC_142064.1, forward strand.
AATTGGCAAAATCTCTCTGCTGGAATTTTGAAGATGAATCATTTTGGAAAGGCATTCATACATTAAAAAACCCAACTAAGATTAGGCCTGTAGGGAAACTGAGTAATGTTAACTGCCTGCCCGAGGAAAGGTGTGCTATTTCACATCTGATAAAGCTCCCAAGTGCCTAAGTCATTACACTTCATAAATAAATGTTCTGCTTGAAAGAAAACTGGGCTAATTCCATTCTATCTACTTTGTCATAAAAATGGCTGTGCTGCTTTCGATTTAGTGTAGCCTACCATCCTTTTCCACTGTGATCCGACTATATTTTCTGCTATTCTACCATGAAAGCATTGCAGGATTAATTTAAACCTATTTTATTAAACTCCCTAATGGTTCCTTTTTGTAAGAAGGATTCCAATACTACATTTTAAAATATGCAAATAACCTAATGCATTTCTCCAAATCTTTTATTTCTAATTATTATTATTATTATTATTATTATTATTATTATTATTATTATTATTATTATTACTACTACTACTACTAATAATAATAATTTATTTATTTATTTTGTATACCGCCCTTCTCCCGAAGGACTCGGGGCGGTGAACAGCCAGCAGATAAAATACAGAAAATACAAAAATTAAAACAATATTAAAAACCAATTAAATTAATTTGGCCCACAGTTAAAACACCCCCATATTAAAAAACCCATAATTTAGCAATTTAAAATTAAAACAATTAAAAAATATGGTCAGGTCAGCCCAGCTTGATGAAACAAAAACGACTTTAAGGCACAGCGGAAAGTGCGCAGATAAAAGACCAAGAGGCCACAGAGCTGACAGGCAGCACTGCAATGTGACAACACCAATCTTTTAGAGTTCTTTCCAGACTGTCTTAATAAATTTATTCTTTAAGCTTCCCCTACAGTTCTTGCATTCAATCAGCGATACTTCTTCAAGCTGGGAAGAACTTTTAAAAAGCTTAGAAGGGGGGGGGGGGGGGGGGAGAGAGAGAGATACTTACCAGGAGCCTCACTTTCCACACCCTGCAAACAAAACAAATTATTTCTTAAGTTTTGTAACTATTAATTATCAAAGAGACTGTTTATAGTTGAATGCCTTAACTTTTAACACAGCACCAAAAGTGCAATTAGAGGTTCTATACATACAACATAAAATGGACACATATTTTTCAATCTTAGACTACTAATTCTAAAACTTGAGCGAGACAGGAAAACTGCTTATATTTACAGAATAAGTATTTTTGAATGCTGACGTTTAGATAACTTGTCCTTTGGGCCTTGGTACAATTTATGCTTTGGTCTTATCTTCTTAACAGTCAATTGTTTGAGAGCAACCAAGGCTATTCGGAATCAGTGGATCATTCACTCACTCCCTAAGTACATTACAGGTCATTCTCAATTAGTGACAATTATTTAGGGACTGGTAATTTGATTGTTAAGCAAAGCAGTCACTCAGTGAAATTGTAACTGTGTTTATGATCTTACTTCAGTTTTCCTTTGCTTTACAACATGTGAAGGCCATAAATGAGAGGATTAATTGTAAAATTATTTTTTCATTGTCACAGCTGCAAATGGTTGCTAAATGAAACAGTCACTAAATGGGGACTACTTGTACTACATTCAAAGATATGCTCTTCATAGCTATGCAGTCACCGTCACCACTACTGACAGCAGGAAAGGATTTCCTGAAGGGAGTTCTGCCCTTATATATTTTTTCAAGTGTATTGTCTGGGAATTACAAGATACACAATACTAGACTTTTGCTGCTTATAGGATTTGTATAACAAAATTCTAGGTCAGACCATTTAAATAACTATACTCAAGGAATTTTAATGTATTGCCCTGAAGCTGGAATAGCAAATATCTCATTTAATGGCAATAATGTAATATTTATAACTTAAGAATAGAGAGAAATAAATCTATATATTACATTTTCATAATGTGTTGCTGAAATAGTTTGAATTAGCATATAAAACCATTTTCATAGAACATAGAACTACGTAATGAAAGCAAGCAATCTACTGTAACTTTAAATAAAACATACACAAACTTGATTTAATCAACATTTTAAAACTGAACAGAAGTGGGGATCAAGTCTAAATGTATAAATGAAAATATATTCTATACAGATTCAGTTTAGATAATATCACTATTTCTTCAGCAACTACCCTTCACAGTTTCTGGATCAGTGCATCGGAATAGTGGAGAGAATGATGGCGATTTTTTTTACTTTTATGTTAAATGATTCATTAAAGAATTGAAGAGTTCACAGAAATACTAAAATGTATAAATTGTAATAACTAGAAATTGTTATAACCAAAGGAATATTAGTTTCAGAAAAGCTATAGTACCATGATGGCGGACGGAGCCATATCGGTGGGCACGCGAGTGTTGCCCTAGCTCAGCTCCGGCGCGCATGTGCACGCCAGCCAGCTGATTTTTCAGGCCTTCCAGGCCCACCGGAAGTTGGGAAACAGGCTGTTTCCAGCCTCTGGAGGGCCTCCGGGGGAGGGAAGGTCCATTTTTTTGCTCTCCCCAGGCTCCAGAGGCTTTCTAGGTCCCACCGGAAATCAGCAAACAGACTGTTTCCGGCCTCCAGAGGACCTCCGGTGGAGGGGGGGGAGGCCGTTTTCACCCTCCCTAGGCTCCAAGAAAGCCTTTGGAGCCTGGGGAAGGCGGAAAATGGGCCTACTGGGCCCACCATGCCATCGCGTGCCAAAAGCAGGGGGAGCTTGGTGGGGTCACGTGGGCATGCGCAGGGGGGGGAGACTCATTGAATTATGGGTGTGGGCATGCACGCGTGTGACCCCCCCCCAATACTCTCCTCACTTTTGGCACGCGACAGCAAAAAGGTTAGCCATCACTGCTATAGTATCATCGGACAACAGACCCATGTTCTGATAGCAATTCTAACTCAAATTTTTAATTACATACTCTAATTTCAGGAACATTAAATATGTTACCAATTATAATGAGTTTATCAATTCAGGTTGCTAAATGTACATGATAGAGCAGGGATGTCAAACTCAAGGCCGCAAAGGGGCGCATCTGGCCCGCAGGGTGCTTAAATCTGGCCCGCGGTGCCTCTGGAAGCCATAACAGAGTGCAGCCCGTTTTCGGCCTGGATGGCCTCCTGAAGCACTTTGCCAGTGTGGAGGCATTTTGGCCCTAAAGTGCTTCAGGAGGCCATCCAGGCCAAAAACGGCCTGAGAAAATGCCCCCAGCTGGCCTGCTGAAAACTACAATGCTGATCCTGCCCTCGAAGTAATCCAGTTTGACACCCCTGCTATAGAGGCATGTTGTACAATGGCATTATCAAAAATTACTGGTTTAGGATGCAAAGTAACATTTAATTGACCAATATACCACTTCTACTTTTTGTTCCCCAAAGTCAGGTCAAAGTCAAGTCCCAAAACACAACCAGTTTTTTCTTCTTCTTGCTAATGTTAATGTGAGCTATCTGTTTATTTAAAGTAAAACATTAAAAAGTGCAAGGAGTGATAAATGACTTCATAGATGATGGGGATATTATTGTAAAAATGGTCACCTTTATTAATAGGAGAGCGAGTTCTAGATTAAAACCATTTCTCACAAATTGAGAAGTGTGTATCATTTTAGTTATGCTGCATAGTACATGCAGAACACAGATTTACTGTTTTATTCCCCCACCTAAACAGATATAAAAAAAGGGATGGACTAAATTGTGGCTTCCAGTTTTTACAGAACTACAATTCCCAGCAGCAAAGCCAGTATCTTCAAAGGGGAGCAAAGTTTACAGTTGTAGTTCAGCAACATCTGGTGACCAAAGATTCTCCATTCCTCATCTTGTTGATAAAAGTATTAAAACTCAGTCATAGTAAGTACATGCACTAATTCAAGACAGAACAAGGGATGTGCTACCAGGCACAATAATTAGCCACTGAAATATATTCATGATTAAAAGGAAAGCAAAGCTTACCTTTGGAATTACATAGTCACCAGAGTTTGCATCAGAAGAACCTCTCCTTTCAGTTCCAACTGCTTCAGAATTATCCTCGACTTCAGTGGACTTGGCTGCAAGTTATCATTAGATGAGATACGTCAAGTACAGTAAAGCATAATAGAGAGCATTCAGCCACTTAGCAATTAAAACAGTGTATGTGAACACATTTTAACAAGGGCAAACATTCTAATAAGGGAAGAAATTATCTTACAACATCTGAAATATCCCAGGAAATTGAAGAAAGGAGTCAGAAATTAGCAACTACAATGCTGGGAATGGTGATGCTACTATGGACAGTCTATGGTCAAAAATATTAATGAAGGAGTGACAGCTGTGGAACAAATTTTGTCTGTAGAAATATTACAACCAGAAACAGTAAATAATAAAAACAAAGTGTGGGTTTTTTCCACAAAGAAGGCTGCTAAAGTGGAAACACAAATGACAGCTAAGAGAATGACACAGATAAAGACTTTCTGCTGAATATAGAAAAGAAGATGGTTAAAGTTTTGAAAATTAATGGGGAAATACAAATCATAAACCAAGAGAAGAACCTAATTACAGTAATGACTTCATTGGATTTACCAAAGCCTCAAAGAAGCTTTTGGGATGGGAGAAGGCAAAACTGAAAAGAGACCAATTTCTACCACTGACTGAATTAAAGATCAAGATTGTAGGAATAAAAGGAAGAAATATAAATCCTCTGAACCAGTTCAAGTTATTTAAGCCCATCTCATCTGCAATATCGTGTCTATTTTTAATAGAAGAGCAAAATCCAAATTTAAATATTTAATAGAATATAATTCTTTATAGAATTTTTTATTGGCCAAGTGTAATTGGACACACAAGGAATTTGTCTATGGTGCATATGCTCTCAGTGTACATAAAAAGACAAGATACATTCGTCAAGAATCATAAGGTACAACACTTAATGATAGTCATAGCATACAAATAAGCAATCAGATCATACTAGGAAACAATATAAATTGTAAGGATACAAGCAACAAAGTTACAGTCATGCAGTCATAAGTGGGAGGAGATGGGTGATAGGAACGATGAAAAGACTAACAGTAATAAGTAATGCAGACTTAGTGAATAGTTTGACAGTGTTGAGGGAATTATTTGTTTAGCAGAGTGATGGCGTTCGGGAAAAAACTCTTCTTGTGTCTAGTTGTTTTGGTGTATCCACAATTGCCTTAAGAAAGGAATCTTTTACCTGTTGACTTAGCCCAAGATGGTGGATTTTCTTCTGGAGTCCCAAAGATGGAAGATGCCATCCTGTTCCTTTTTCCTCCTTGCTGGTCTTTTGGCAAATCAAATCCTAGGTTGAAATTAGA